>NC_087580.1:65049340-65352371 GCF_036250125.1 Pseudopipra pipra | reverse complement strand
CTTTGACTTTCCTTGAATTTATTTAAAATCATTGATGCATTTTTGGGGCATTTTTTTCCCTTCTTTAGAGAAGTTCTTATTGTCAAGTAAGCATAATCATGTGAACTTTCCAAAAAGTCCTTCTTCCTGGGACTCATTCTTTCAGTCTCTTCTTAGGCCTGGAAAACTGAAAATCTCTTCCTGCATTTACCTTGCTTTAAGACTAAGTACTCTCTGGGGAACTGTGTTGGATTTTTTTACTTTTTCTACCTTAAAAATATCAAGGTTTTGGGATTAGTCTTCAGATTACACTTTTCCCAAGGTTAAGGAAACTTAATCCAAGGACTTTCCCTGAAGTTCGCTGTCCCATTTTTTTTTCCATAATGATGTTCCTCTCTCCTTCAGAGAATTGAAATAAAACATATGAGGTTTGAATTTGGTAATGGCCTGAGGTGGCTAAAATCATTAATAATCCATTTGTAAATTACAAGAAGCTATTTGTTTAGTTCATAGGATTAAGTAGAAAGTAAGAAAAATATATTCTGAATTGGAGGGAGAGGGTACTTCTCTCCTAATAAACTGGTCTTGATCTTAACCCTCCTTGTGACAAAAAAGGACTTCTTCCACCAAGCGTACATCTTCCTTTCTCTGCATTTTCCCCCTGGTCTCTGGGATTCCTGAAGATTGGTCTTGCTAATAAAGCATAAGGCAAAGAAGGCATTCAGTACCTCAGCTTTTTCCATGTCCTGCATCACCAGGTCCCCTGTCTCATTCAGTAAGGGGCCCACATTTTCCCTAGCCTTCCTTTTGTCACCTGTGTTCTTAGAAAAGCCCTTCTTGTTGTCTTTGACATCCCTGCCCAGATTCAATTAGATTTGACTTTTATCTTTCCTAACTTCATCCCTGTATGCTTGGATAGTATTTCTGTATTCCTCCCCAGTTGCCCATTCTTGATTTTACCCTCTGTAGACTTCCTTATTGTGTTTCGAGTTTGGCCAGTTTGTTCATCCACTCAGGCCTCCTGACATTTTTGCCTGACTTCCTGCTCCTTGGGATGGAGCTCTCTTGAGCTTGGAGAAGGTGATCCTTGAATATTAACCAGCTTTCCCGGACCCCTCTTTTCTCCAGGGCCTTATCCTATGAGACCATTTCAAGCAGAACCTTGAAGAGACCTAAGTCTGCTCTCCTCAAGTTCAGGTCTGTGAGCTTGCTTTTCATCCTCCCTCCTTCCCCTCAGGATCCTGAACTACACCATCTCATGGTCACTGAGGCCAAGACTGCCTTTGACTTTCACTACCCCATCAAGCCCCTCCTTGTTGGTGAGTATGAGGTTCATCAGAGAACCTCTTCTTGTTGGCTTCTCTGTCATTTGGAGGAGGCAGTTATCATAAATGCATTCCAGGAACCTCCTGGATTGCTTATGCCCTGCTGTGTTATCCCTCTAACAGATACTGGAGTGGTTGAAGTCCCCCATGAGGACTGGGGCCTGTGAATCAGGCTGCTCCTAGCTGTCTGTAGAAGGCCTCATCTACTTGTTCTTCCTGGTCAGGCAACCTGTAGCAGACCCCCACTATGTGCTAGTGAGGTCCTTAGGTCTGTCATCTCAGTGGAGGTAGGGGATAGAGATCCACACAACAGCAAAGATACAAGGGTTATTGATATAAAAGCATCAAAAGTCTTACTAAATTCCAGAAAAACGACATCCACTGCTTTCCCTTCATCCTCTAGGATGGTGACCTTATCATAGAAGAATATCAAATTAGTTAGACAGGAACCCATGTTGACTGTGCCTGATGATTGCATTGTTCTTTAAATGCCTTTCAATAGTACCCAGTATGATCTTCTCCATAATTTTTCCAGGAACTGGTGTTAAACTAACAGGTCTGTAGTTTCATGGGTCTTCCTGCACGCCTTTCTTGTAAAGTGGAATAATCCTGGCTAGCTTCTGGTCAGTGGAGACCTCCCCAAACTCTCCAGACCTTCGGTAGATGATTGAGGTGGATCCTGCTATAACATCCACTGCCTCCTTCAGTACTCTGGGATGAATCTCATCAGGCCCCACAGACTTAGGAATATTCGACTGATACAGCTGGTTCCTCACAATTTAAGTGTCCACAAATAGAAAGTCACTTGTGATTCTCCAATTCAGGGGACTGGGCAGCCCAAGGTCTACAAGTATTATTAAAGACTGAGGCAAAACCTGTACTGAATGCCTTCACTTTTTCTTCATCCCTGTTAGGTGACCATCTTCAAAAAGTATTGGTCCAACTCTTCAGAAGGGACAGGCAAGGCTGGACATTCTTTAAGAAGGAATTTTTAAGGTGCAGGAGAAGGCTGTCCCAGTGTGCTGAGAGATGAGCCAGCGGTGAAGACCAGCCTGGCTGAACAGAGAGCTTTGGCTGGAACTCAGGGAGAAAAAATAGTTTATGACCTTAGGAAGAAGGGGCAGGCAATGCAGGACTGCAAGGATGTTGTGATATTATGCAGGGAGAACATTAGAAGGGCCAGAGCCCAACTAAAACTTTATCCGGCTACTGTTGTAAAAGACAATAAAAATTTTACTATAAATTTATGAGCAAGAAAAGGAGGGCCAAGGAGAATCTCCATCCTTGTTAGGATCTGATTATTAAAAGATGCTTCTGCTCAAACTAAGGTGCAAATGAGACCATATGCCAAAGTCAGATTTTATTTAACAGTAAATATGAGGTAGAGAGAGAGAGAGAAATTGGAAGAGAGAGAGAGAATGAGAGATTAAGTAAAAAGATAAAAATACCACCACCACGTGAATTCTGACAGCATCCCACTGGTCCTTCTTCTGGTCTTCTCAGTGGTGAGGATTCCAAAGTCATGCTTCTGGGGTACTACTTTTATACAGTACAAGTCTTGAATATTCACAGGGCGTCTCAGATGTTCTCACAACTTGGGATGGCATAGGTGGAAGCAGTTGTTTTCTTTCCCACAGCTTGCACAGTGGACTTTTGTCCAGTGTGCTAATTTCAAACCTTTACCTTTGTTTTGGTCTGGAATTAATGCTTTCCTTTCTCACAGAATCTTTCTTCCAGTAGGTTACCCAGATCTGCCTTACCAGGCCTGGTTCCTGTTGTTGCCATCTGCTCTTATCACAAGTTCCTGTCGTGGTGGCTTATCTTATGGGAATTTCCTTCTTTGACAGTGTTTTGAGACAATTAACTGCATTCTTTAAGTCCTGACAATCCTTTACTGGATGCAGGGGGAAATATAGAGACCCATTTGCAGGTGATTTAAAGAATTTCTAGGGAGTGCAGGGAACCAGAGCAGGCAAACAGGGGCGTGGCACATCAGTGAGGGCATGGTACAGCAGTTTGCATGGCAGTGCGAGCAGGAAGGGCACAGCCACTCTCCTGGCTCTTGCTGGTGGGTTGTGTGGTAGATGTGCATGGTTTTGTTTGGTGGTTGGTGCTTTTTTTCTCTCCAACTCAACTAGATCCAGCAATGGTTTACAAATGATCTAAAGCCATTGCCACTGCTGCCAGCAGGAGCATTCTAACCCAGACAGAACCCCCCAAGAAGGATGCAGCTGCCCAGGTCACTGGCTGCACAGAGTGTCTGAGCCTGGCGTTATTACCAGAGGACAGTGCGAAAGACACTTGCATACGGTTCGAACAGGTGAATGATCTGCTCTGTTTAGTGGCAGAACTTAAGGAAGAGGCTAAGAAGTATTAGGGAAAGTGAAAGGGAAATTGACTGGTGGGGTCGCACCCTTTCGACCCCAAAAGAACTCCAGCAGGAGACGGTGAAACCCTGTCCCTCCTGCCATCAGGCAGATGGAACAAACCAAGTAGATGGGGGGGAATGGAAACAGGTCTCTGGTCAGAGAGGTAAAAGAATCCCCTCTCAACCCCCATCACCTCCCCAGGTGCCCTTAAAGAACAGGTATGAGGCCCTGGACCTAGAGGGTCAGGCAGATGACACTCAAGAAAAAGATCTGTCTAGAGGGTCTCCCAGTTGCACCCCATCTATTAGACGGATCACAACTGCAGCTATTAAGAAAAAAAGAAGGGTAGTTGTAGTTGGTGATTCCCTTCTGAGGGGAACTGAGGGCCCTGTATGCCAACCAGATCCATCCCACAGGGAGGTCTGTTGCCTTCCTGGGGCTGGGGTGAGGAATGTTAGCAGGAGACTTCCCAAGCTAATTCAGCCCTCTGATTATTACCCACTGTTGGTAGTACAAGTTGGCAGTGATGAGATCAATAAAAGAGGTACCAGGGCAATTAAAAAGGATTTCAAGGCGCTGAGTCGAATAGTTAATGGGACAGGAGCACAGGTGGTGTTCGCCTCAGTTCCTGCAGTAGCAGGGATGAATGAGGAGAGGAGTAGGAAAACCCATCTTATCAATAGGTGGCTAAAGGATTGGTGCCACTGGTGGAATTTTGGTTTTTTTGATCATGGGGCAAAATTTATGATACCAAGCCTGCTAGAGTTGGATGGGCTTCATATTTCTAGCAAGGACAAAAGAATCCTAGCATGTAAGTTGGCAGGACTGATCAGGAGGGCTGTAAACTAGGTTTGAAGAGGGAAGGAGTTGAAACCAGGCTCTCCAGAGAGGAGCCTAAGGGTGGAAAACCAGGGTTAGGAGTGAAATCAGCAGCCCAGTTGAAGTGCATGTACACCAATGCACGCAGCATGGGTAACAAACAAGAGGAACTGGAAGCCATCGTGCAGCAGAAAAGCTATGATGTAGTCGGAAACATGATGGGATGACTCGCATGACTGGAGTGCTACCATGGGTGGCTACAGGCTCTTCAGAAGGGACAGGCAGGGTAGGAGAGGTGAAGGGGTAGCTCTATATGTTAGAGAGTCTCTTGACTCTGTAGAAGTCAGTAACAATAAGGTTGAGTGCCTGTGGATCAGAATCAGGGGGAAGACCAGCAAGGCTGACATCCTGGTGGGAGTCTGTTACAGACCACCCAATCAGGATGATGAGGGTGATGAATTATTCTACAAGCAGCTGGCAGATGTCTCAAAATTGCCAGCCCTTGTTCTCGTGGGTGACTTTAACCTGCCAGATGTCTGCTGGGAACTCCACACAGCAGAGAAGAGGCAGTCTAGGAGATTCCTAGAGTGTATAGAGGATAATTTCCTGCTCCAGCTGGATGCTACTTGGATTCCTGCTCCAGGGATGGAGCCTCGCTAGACCTCCTGTTGACAAACAGAGAGGGGCTGGTGGGAGATGTGGTGGTCGATGGACGTCTGGGACACAGTGACCATGAAATAAGAGAGTTTTCAATACTCAGGGATGCAAGGAGGGCCGTCAATAAAACCTCTACGTTGGACTTCCAGAGGGCAGATTTCAGCCTATTCAGAAGACTGGTTCAGAGTGTACCCTGGGAAACAACCCTTGAAAACAAAGGGGTCCAGGAGGGATGGACGTACTTCAAGAAGCAAGTCATGAAAGCTCGAGTAGGCTGTCCCAGTGTGCCGAAAGGTGAGCCGGTGGGGAAGACGACCGGTCTGTCTGAACAGGGAGATTTTGAAGGAAATTAGGGTAAAGAAGAGAGCCTACCGATTATGGAAAAAAGGGCTGACTACTCAGGAAGAATATGCCATCATTCTCAGTTCTATATGCAACATGAACAAAAAGGAGGGGAGAAAAAAAAGAGAAAGGAACATGTGTTTCAGTTTCTAGCTCGAACTACCATTTTTTGTGTTTGTCTGTCCTTTGAACAATATCTAAATGTTACAGAAAAATGTGCCCATATTAGAATTCCTTACAAAATGCTTCATCCTGACTTCAACATGGTGCTTGGTAAAAACATGAAATTGAAAGCTACTCAGCTGTACCTAATATTTGTTGCTCTTATCTGCTCTAAGATTAACCTCTTCTATGATTCTTGGCTGCTTTTGTGGGAGAGACTGTTGTGACATTAAAGCTAGAACTCATTTGAAAGGTTCTCTTTCATAATCAGTAACTATTACTGATCTCTCAGACCTTTATTTTACTTTGTAGCAGAAGGGTTAGAGTTTTTTCTGAAGCCATCCTCAGGTTTGCTTGCTGTTTTCTTGACAGTGTCAGAATATTAAAGAATTTTAACTGTATACACTAGTAATGACTTGTTTATTAACTCTTATTATGCCAGGCTGAAAAGGTTATGTTTATCCTGTTAAAAGTACAAATTTCTTTTTTTTCCTCCCTCCTTCTGGTTCTTATTTTGTAAACCAAATTAAAGTTTCCCTGAAGACACACAGAAAGGTTTTTGTTTTGTTTCTAAAGAGGCCAAAGTTTAAAGATGAGGGATCCCTCCCCCCCTTCTACATGATGGAGCTTTCACAGAACCCCTTTTAAAAGGCATGGTTACAGCCTTTGTGTTGAAAGGTGTATCTGCTGCCAGGGTTTGCTGATATGGACAGGCTGGCTAGTGATTAACAAAGGACTTTGGAAACTGTCAGGGGAGTGGAGTGTCTTCTGTGGGAAGAAAGATGACTCCCAATGGATGAAGACAGGGCAGATTTGAGGGGGACCTCCTTTCTGCTTCTCCATCCTCCTGCTGGGAAGTTACTGTGTTTTGATTGAGTCCGTAGAACTGTGTAAGACTGTGTTGCTGGAATTAATAAACACATTTATCATACTAGAGTTAAAATAACTTTTGGAGATCTTTGCAAATAATTGTTCAGGAAAAAAAGGTGCTGTTTTGACAGCAAATGGGAACAGATACTATTGGGGAGTGTCCTGATTCTGGCCAGAACAGGGTTAATTTTTGCAGTAGCTGGGAGGGGGCATGGCCAGGACCCAGAGGTTATTCTATTCCACCTCACAACATTGCCTCCTGACATTGCTGGGAGGGGGGGGAGGGACTCTCTTCTGAGGAGAAGAGGTTCCTTCCCGTTGAGTATATTGTCTATTGTCAGGGGATGTTTTCCATGTGAATTGTTTTTTTTCTTGATAATCATACCCAGTCTGTGGGGGGAACAGGGGAGGATGATTTTCCCCAGCCTTTCACCCCCTTTTCCTCCTTCAGGCCTGTTACAACAGCTTTTGAAAATTTTGAATTCCCTTTGGATGTTAAGGAAAGCATATTCTTGTTGCTAAGTCTGCCAGGTCTCCTCAGTGCAGTCCACACCATGTTTAGAGTTACAAAAGAGATTTTTAGGAAGCCCTTTCAGAGATCTGCCCTGAGGGTGGATAGTCATGAGTGGCATGGAAGGTGGGAGGACATGGGCCAGTATTTGGAGGACTTCTTCAGTGGTTTGGAAGTTCACCTCTGAACAACTACAGGACCTTGTTAAAGTGATAAAATATGTGAGTCTCTGCTACTGGGAGCAACCACTCCCTGCTCAAGAGAGAGAACACACACCACGAGGTAACCTGTGGTTTTACCTGCACAGACATGGAAAAGACATGAGGAACTGGGATGAAAAACCCCCCCTCTGCCCTGGAAGCACAGGTACGTGAGTTGAGAGGAAGAACAACCACTGCAGGAAATCCTTCAAATGCTGCTACAGTGGGCAAGTCCTCAGATAGGCTGATGTTACTTCTGATCCTCTTGAAGGGCCTCCAGTTCATATTTACAAGAAGTGAGCAATGAGTACCATGACCAGGACTAGAGGGGCCCTGCCTCCAGCCAGGTGGAGGAAAGGGACAATCAGATTTATTGGACTATATGTGTATCCTTGTATTGTATGGCCAGTCTTCGCGAACGAAGATTTGGGAAAGGTCATTACCTTTCGAGCCTGCGCAGTGGATTTTTTAGGTGAGACACAGCGTGCGCTGAACTGAGCCCACCCTTTAATCCTAAGGTTCAACTGCCAGGGCCAAGCGAAGCTTGGACGGTGGCAGCGAGCTCCTCAGGACGTAGGTTTGTTTAGAGTGACCTTCTCTTAGATGGATGGCCTTACAGGGCTGACGAGCTCCATCTGCCCGGGGTCCCGGACCGGGAATCGAACCCGGGCCGCGGCGGTGAAAGTGCGGCATCCTAACCGCTAGACCACCAGGGGACCCATGTGGATCCAATGGCACATCAGACCCACAAAGATATGTCTTTAGTTGACACCGATGCACAATGTACCTTGATGCCATTGAGATATGTAGGGGCAGAATCCATCTCTATTTCTGGGGTGATGGGGGGATCCCCACAGCTGACTGTACTGGAAGCTGAAGTGAGTCTGACTGGGAACAAATGGCAAAAACATCCCTTTGTGACTGACCCAGAGGCCCCATGAATCCTTGGCATAGATTACCTCAGGAGAGGGTATTTCAAGGACCCAAAAGGGCATCATTGGGATTTTGGGGATAGCTACTGTGGAGACAGAGGAAATGAGACAGTTGAACACCTTGCCTGGTATCTCAGAGGACCCTTCAGGTACTGATTGCTACCACAACAGTGCAATGTCGGCAATACCGCACCAACCAGGACTCCATGACCCCCATCCCTAAGATGATTCATGAACTGGAGAACCAAGGGGTGGTCAGTAAGACCCATTCACTCTTTCATAGCCCTACACAGCCAGTGCATAAGTCCAATGGAGAGTGGAGACTGACAGTAGACTATCGTGGCCTGAATGAAGTCACACCACCACCGAGTGCTGCTGTGCCGGACATGCTGGAACTTCAGTATGAACTGGAGTCCAAGGCAGCAAAGTGGTACCACCATTGACATTGCTAATGTGTTTTTCTCCATTCCTTTGGCAGCGGAGTGCAGGCCACAGTTTGCTTTCACTTGGAGGGGTGTCCAGTAGACCTGGAACTGACTTGTCCCAGGAGTGGAAACACAGCCCCACTATTTACCATGGACTGATCCAGACTGCACTGGAAAAGGGTGAGGTTCCAAAACACTTGCAATACACTGATGACATCATCATGTGGGGCAACACAGCAGAGGAAGTTTTTGAGAAAGGGGAGAAGATAATACAGATCCTCCTGAAGTCTGATTTTGCCATAAACTAAAGTAAGGTCAAGGAACCTGCCCAGGAAATTCAGTTTTTAGGAGTAAAATGGCAAAATGGACATCGTCAGATTACAATGCACATGGTCAACAAAATAGCAGCTCTGTCCTCACCAACCAGCAAGAAGGAAACACAGGCTTTCCTAGGCACTGTGGGTTTTTGGAGGATGCATACTCCAGATTACAGTCAGATTGTAAGCCCTCTCTATCATGTGACCCAGAACAAGAATGATTTCAAGTGAGGTCCTGAACAACAACAAGCTTTTCAACAGATTAAACAGGAGACTGTTCCTGCAGTAGCCCTTTGACCAGTCAGGACAGGACAAGATGTGAAAAATGTGCTCTACACTGCAGCCGCGGAGAATGATCCTTCCTGGAGTCTCTAGCAAAAAGTACCCTGGACACTCAAGGACGACCCCTGGGGTTCTGGAGTTGGGGATACAAAGGATCTGAGACCTGTTACACCCCAACTGAAAGAGATACTGGTAGCTTATGAAGGGGTTCAAGCTGCTTCAGAAGTGATTGGCACTGAAGCACAGCTCCTCCTGGCACTACCAGTGCTGGGGTGGATGTTCAAAGGGAAAGTCCCTTCCACACATCATGCCACTCATGCTATGTGGAGTAAGTGTGTCACACAGATCACACAGCGAGCTCTAATAGGAAACCCCAATTGCCCAGGAATCTTGGAAGTCATCACAAACTGTCCCAAAGGTGAAAATTTTGGACTATCATCATCAGAGGAGGAGAAGGTGACGTGCTGAGGAGGCGGGTATTAGTCTGTTCAAGGTATTCTTGCCAGGATTTTGCCAGCAATGGAGAGCAGAGTAATACCACAGTAATTTGAACAGTCTGATCTAATTCCTTCCTTCTTATACAAAGTGATGATGACTGCATCACGAAGGTCTGATGGTAACTCGCCTAGTTCCCAACAGCGCACCACAAACTCGTGAAATTTAGCATGGAGTGCAAGGCCCCCTTGCTTCCAGACTTCGGGTGGAATTCCATCAACCCCAGCTGCCTTGCCGATTTTCACCTGCTGTATGGCCTTGAGGGTTTCTCCTAAAGTTGGGGCAGTATCCAATTCATTCTTCACCGGTTGTTGTGTGATGGACTGAATTGCTGAGTCTTGGACTACGCGGTTGGTACTGAAGAGAGTCTGAAAGTGTTCAGACCATCCATTCAGAATGGAGGTTTTATCTGTCAGAAGCGTTTGCCCATCAGCGCTGAGTAGAGGGCTTTGGACTTGGTATGTAGGCCCGTATGCTGTTTTCAGGGCCTCATAGAGTCCTCTGTGATCATCCCTATCTGTGCATAATTGAGTTTTTTCAGCTAGATCAATCCACCACTTGTTCTGGATGTCACGGAGTTTCTGCTGGAGCTTGCTGCATGCGAGACAAAAGGCCGTTTTTCTTGCGTGACAGGATGGCAGTGCAAGGTGTGCTTGGTGGGCGGTTCTCTTCTTCCTCAACAATTCCTGGATCTCTTGATTGTTTTCATCAAACCAGTCCTCGTTCTTCTTGAAGGAGAACCCTAAGGATTCTTCAGAGGATTGCAGGATGCTGTTTTTAATATGGTGCCAAAGTGTTTCAGGAGAGGAATCTGCAGAATCTATGGAATGGTTTTAGAGCCTAGTTTGAAGGTTTGCCTGGAATCTGTCTCTTACTGTGGCTGATTGGAGATTGTTAACTTGGAGTCTTCTTGGGATGCTGCCCCTTTTAGGTTTGAATTTAAGATTGAAGTTGAGTTTACAGTGCACAAGCCGATGGTCTGTTTGGCATTCTGCACTAGGCATCACGCAGGTATGATGGACATCGCGGACATCTCTCCGTCGCACCAGGACATAATCAATGAGGTGCCAATGCTTAGAACGGGGATGCATCCAGGTTGTCTTCAGACTATCTTTCTACTGAAAGATAGTATTAGTGATGGTGAGCTGTTGCTCCGCACAGAATTCTAGCAGAAGTCGACCATTATCCTTGCAGCAGAAGTCGACCATTATCATTGCATATATGAATATAGTTAGGAGGTGTAGGATCTGGGCATGAAGTAGATGGTATAGAATAAGGGGTGGATAGGGTCCTGGTTCTGGCCAGAACAGGATTAATTTTTTGCAGTAGCCAGAAGAGGGCATGACCAGGACCCGGAGGTTTTTCAATACCACCTCATGTTGTTGCTGGGAGTAGGGGAAAAGGGACTCTCTTCTGGGGAGAATGAGTTCATTCCGGTTGAGTAAATGTGGTGGAGGGAGACGTCCTGTATTGTCTATTGTCGGGGGGGGGTTCAGTGTGAATCATTTCTTTTCTTGTACCTTTTTGTTAGTATTGTTGCTTTTACTGTTTGTTTTCTTGTCTCATTGCTGTTTCCAGTAAACTGTTCTCATCTCAGCCCTTGATCTTTGCCTTTTGTGCCTCCAGTTCTCCTCTCCAACCTTCTGCAGGGGAAGGGGAAGTGAAAAGTGGGGGAGTGAGAGAAAGCGGCATGTGGTTTTGAGAGTCTCTGTGGGGACATTGAATTGGGGAGTACCATTCCTAAACCACGACAGGGAGGGGAGGTAAATCATATAAAAGAGGGAGAGTCCTGTTTTTAGATAATGATGGGCTTTTTTTGTTTTGGGGTTTTGTATCATGGAAGGGAAAAAATAATCTTGTATACCAGAGGCGAATCTGATACAAAGTGAGGCCATATTGGTCACAGGCAAGAAGCTATGAGCAACTGAGTGCAGTTTTCTGAGCTAAAATGGCTGCTCCCAAAGTTCAGAGGAGTAGGGCAGCTTAGTGAGTCTTAAAGCTTCAGTGGAGCGGGAACTCATATGTCTTGAAAGTGCGATAAACACATTCAGTAGACAGGCTTGTATTGTTGAGATGAGAAAACTAAGCTTGGGGAACAGATAGTGAAAAATGGATGATCTGCTTGTTTGTGGAGTGCTCTAAATGCAGGAGTCATTTGCTCCATGGGAAAAAGAAATGTTTTCAGGTCAAATGGACTGTGCTAAAGAAGACATTGTGTGGCACTTCACTCACCACTGTAATTTGGTCTCAGAACAGATAGTAACCTCTTCCACAGTGTTTAATCTGGTGCTTGCAAATAAAAGCTGGAGTATCTTAATCATTGCAGTTTTGCTAGTTGAAAAAAACCTGGTGCACCATTTTTTCCTTTTTTGGTTTTATGGGGTTTTTTGTTGTTGTTGAAGGTGGTGGGGAACAGATACTGCAGTGAGCATAGTAATGTAGATTAAACATAAGGAATGTCTGTGTGCTCACTGTCCAGAAATAGACTTGCCTGAAGTTTATTTTAGCAGGCTATAAGACAAAGCATTATTTTATTCAGTGTCCTTTCTTTGTGCCCTAGGGTTTTATATTGAACATAAATGGCTGGGTTTTGGTAGCAAGGGGCTGCAGTGTGGGAGGAGGCCATGAACAGCCAGTTCCAGCCAGTTCTGATAAAAATTGAAAGAACCCATTGAGAGCCAAACTTTCAAAGAATCAGAGGAGCATATGGTGCCCCTGCTCAAACATATTTAAGGGCAGTTGCCAATAGGGGTAGGAGGCACACTCTTGAAAGGAGATGCTCCACACAGGAGCATTGACAACCTCAAAAAGGACTGAGGCCCATGGTAGAACCCACACTGGAGCAGAGCAGTAAGAAGCAAAAAGCAGTGGAAGAAGATGAGTAAGAAATAAGGAAGGGCAGAAAGACGTTGACAGTAAACTAAATGAAGTAAAATTGCTTGAGTTGAGACTCTTTTGCCTGCAGTAATTTTTCATCTTAACTATAGAAATAGTTTTACTTTTTATAGTAAATAAATGGAATTTTCACAATAAAATGGTTTTGTCGGCTATTGCGTCTTGGACCTCTCGGAACTCCTAGGTTATCTTGGCCCAGCACAATGTGTGGGAAACTTAATAAATGAGTTATTACTTTAAAATAATAGGTTGCTTTTGTACCCAATTGATGTACAGGGCAGGAGGGTTTCAATCTTTTGTATTTCTTGAATTTTGTGTGTCCTTTTGTTTATGGCAGTACATAAGCTAAGAGTCTAGTGATAAATTCCTCCCAAGTATTTTGTGAAATGGGATTAATTGGTCACATACTGAACTCGATCTTGTTAAATTTTATTACTTTGTACATTACAGTATACAGAGGTTTGGAATTAATAAGTGCAGTCATGAAGTGTTTAGGGAAGATCACTGTTATTTATGTTTCCATTGTACTTTTGTAGTATTCCTATTCTTTTTACTGTCCATCCCTTTCTCAAACTCCTATCCCACCAAAGATATGTCCCCAATAAGAGATCATAATGGAACTCTGTAAGAGTTATAACTGAGTGGAGATGTTCTTGGTGTTTGGTGGAATTAATTCCAATGCACAGCATTCTATTCTTGATACACATATTTAGATCTCACTTTGAAATTATGCTTATGTTTTCCACTGAAGTCAGGAATTACAAGATTTTGAAAAGAAAGACAAGTGTTTCCACTTTAAGGGATGTTTTTAATAGCTGGCAATTAAACTGACAGGACTTTCTCAGCTTCCAAGAAGGTTAGAGTGAGTCTTAAAGAAGCAGAAACCACTGTCATCTGTTTGTAAGTTTCGGTGAATCAATGTTTGGGAGTAATGTGGTTGTACTTCTAGCATATAGCTGCTAGAAAGACAGACTTCCTAACAACAACTGTCTCCTGAGTAATGGAAAAGCTTAGAGGACAAAGTCCATTGGAACAGTAGTCATTTGTCAGAAGGTTGACTGTAGCATTGATAATGGCAACCTGCAAGTTATCTAGATAGGTCTTTCTTTGACTCAAAATTGCTTTGATGCCTCTTAAATGTTGAGTTTTAGACTGCAGTAATTATGGAATTTCTGGAAATCATGAAGTCATTGAGACTTTGAGTCATTGAGACTTGAGACGTTGAGTCAGCTACTGAGAAGAAATTAACTCTATCCTAGCTGAAACCAGGACAATAGTGATAGGAAGCTTGGTGTTAATAATGACATTTCTGTAAAAACAAACAAAAAAACCCCCAGAAACCCAACCAAACAGGGAAAAACAAACCAAAACAAACCCCTGCCTTTTTTCTTCTCCTTTCCTTGTTTTTTTTTGCAGAATTTTCTAATGCAAAAGATAGTTCCTGAACTATGGAGGTTCTGCAATGTGATGGCTGTGATTTCCAAACTCCATCCTATGAAGACCTAAAAGCTCACATTCAGGATGTTCATACTGCTTTTCTGCAGCCAACAGATGTCTCTGAGGAAAACCCTAGCGAGCTGAGGTCTGGCTCCATGAATGCTAACAACCAGACTGAGACAGAATTTTCTTTTGTAAAGGATGAATTTATAACTGCAAATGAAATAGCAGGTAAACCTCAACCCTAAGCCCCTATCTCACATGTGACTTATTTTAGTGCATTTTAATTGGTATGTCTTGGGGTGTTTTTTAAAAAATGTTACTTTTATCACTATAGTAGTGAAGTGGATGATGTTTAGCCGCAGACATATTTTTTCTGTAAATGCAAACGTGTGGATTTGTCGTCTTGCTATTTTCCACATGCTTTATCATATTGCTTCCTTTCATTTCTTTACACCACCATGAGCTCTAGAAGAGTTGGGGGAAAACTGTCTAATTTTACTTATTTACATATTTACTTTTAAATTCTTATTTTAGGACAAAATACAACAAGTCAGATGGGAACTGGAAGTTATTATAGCCAGAGCCAAAATTTTTATGGTCAGCATATGGCTGCAAATCCTAAACCAACCAACAAGTTTTTCCAGTGCAAATTCTGTGTGCGTTACTTCCGATCTAAAAACCTCCTCATAGAGCACACTCGCAAGGTTCATGGAACACAAGTTGGGGGAAGCTCGGTAGGGTCACACACTGCTGGATCCTTAAATTACAACATCATGATGCATGAGGGATTTGGCAAAGTTTTTTCTTGCCAGTTCTGCACCTACAAATCACCAAGGCACACAAGGATTATTAAGCACCAGAAAATGTATCACAAAAAAAATCTGAAGGACAGTTTAACTGCCTCTGCTGTATCTGAATTGACATCTGCCTCTGTGCCAGTGCAGGAACCCTGCAAGGAATTGCCTGAGGAGGTGGTAGAATGGAGTATTTTGGAGTCCATGGTCAAGCCTCTAACGAAGTCCAGAGGCAACTTTTGCTGTGAGTGGTGCAGTTACGAGACACCTCGAAGGGAGCGCTGGTGTGACCATATGATGAAGAAGCACCGCAGCATGGTGAAAATACTGTCATGTTTGAGACTGGAACAAGACAGAACTAGTGTGCCTGATATGCAGAGTAAGATAGCCCAGAATGCCTCCCCAAACTCTACTTATATCTCTATGAATATGACAGGATGTATGTTGAATGCTGATGTCTCAAACTTCAGAAGCTCTATGGGCAATTCTCTTATCAGGCCCAACTCTTCTATATCCTCTAAGTTTTATTCTGTGTCTTATCCTCAAATGAAGTCTAAATTACCTCACAACTTCGACATGGTCCATTTACCTGACAGATCCCACGATGGAGTTGCTGACATGACAAATTCCTCTGCTGACTTGGAAACAAGCAGTATGCTAAATGACTCCAGCTCAGACAAAGAGCTAAATGAAGTGGACAGTGAGAATGGCTTGAACTCAGTGGACAAACAGACTTCAGGAATATCTGCAAAGCAACTGATGGGATCTAATGGCAACAAGCTGTTGGAAACAAAAGGGATTCCCTTTAGAAGATATATGAACAGGTTCCAATGTCCTTTTTGCCCTTTCCTCACAATGCACCGCCGAAGCATCTCCCGTCACATTGAGAATATCCACCTATCTGGGAAGACAACTGTATACAAATGCAATGAGTGTCCTTTTACCTGTAAGAGTTTGTTAAAGCTTGGAGTTCATAGGCAGTGTCACACACGTACAACATCAGACTGGGACACTGTGAATTCTCAGGGTGAAAACATTGTCTCCTCTTTGAATGACAACATGATTTTTTCTGAAAGTGGAACTATAAATGGAAGAAAGTCAGCTGGGATGATGGAAACAGTGCAGCAGCAACAGCAGCAGTTGCCTCAACCCCATTTACAGCATCCTTATAAGTGCACAATGTGTAACTATTCTACCACTACTTTGAAAGGCCTCAGAGTTCATCAGCAGCATAAACACTCATTTTGTGACAACTTACCAAAATATGATGGACTGCCATCCAACATGCCTCAAGAGAGCGAGGCAGATGCTCTTACCTCTGTCAGCACAGTGAAGAAAAGTCAGACCTCAATTCTTGGTCTCTCATCTAAAAATAACTTTGTTGCTAAGGTCACTCGGAAGGTGTCAAATGACTGCCCTTTGGATCTCTCACCAGTGAAGAAAAGAACTAGAATTGATGAAATAGCAAGCAACCTGCAGAGCAAAATAAACCAAAACAAGCAGCAAGAAGATGCTGTGATTAATGTAGAGGATTATGAGGAAGAGGAAGAAGATGAGGTGGAGATAGAAGTAGAATTAGACAGAGAAGAAGAACAAACCAAACCAATGGTGGAGGTTTCTAGTTCTTATGCACCCCAGCAAATGTGGGGGAGAGAGACTAATGATTCCCAGAAGGATGCAAACTTCATAAACATGCATAATGATTATAATTCCACCAATGGAGCAGAGATCGAGCTCACTTTATCTGAAGATGAGGAAGATTATTTTTCTTCCATTAACATGAAAGATCAACAGAGCCCTAATACCTCTGTTCTGGGAAGCCAGCCAAATATGAATGACCCTCATCAGAACAACAAAAATGTGGAAATTAATGGTTCTGGCAGGCGTTACAATTGTAAACACTGTGATTTTAGCAACAAATCTGCCAGGAGCGTTAGCACCCACTACCAACGGATGCACCCCTACATAAAATTCAACTTTAGGTATATCTTGGATCCAAATGATCACAGTGCAGTATACAGATGTCTTGAGTGCTATATTGACTATATGAACTTTGAAGACCTGCAGCAACACTACGGAGAGCATCACCCTGAAGCTATGAATGTATTGAACTCCCATCACTCTGATCTGATCTACCACTGCCACTTCTGTTCTTACACTAGCCCAAATGTTAGAAGCCTGATGCCGCATTACCAAAGAATGCATCCAACAGTGAAAATTAACAATGCAATGATATTTTCAAGCTATGTTGTTGAGCAGCAAGAGGGGCTAAACACAGAGTCTCAGACACTGAGGAACATCTTAAATTCTGCTCCAAAAACTATGGCAACCTCCACCCCTGTGGCTCATGAGACTATTGTGCCAGCAAGTTTTAACAAAAGTGCCACAAAGACTTTTAGTCCTGAATATGAAAACCAGAAGGCACCTTCAGTCAGTTCTGTGATTGTTTATGACTGTGATGTGTGCTCATTTGCAAGCCCTAACATGCATTCAGTTCTAGTGCATTACCAGAAAAAACACCCTGAAGAAAAAGCATCATATTTCAGAATTCAGAAGACCATGCATATAGCATCTGTTGACAGGGGCTCTGCCCTGGCTCAAATGTCTTTTGAGATGGGAGTGTTTGTCTCCTCAAAACTGTCCAACTTGGCTTCTCAACCTCCCCCTCCCCCACCACTGCTCCCAGACCTTGCTCCTGAACTCTACTATTGCAAACACTGTTCATACAGCAACCGTTCAGTTGTGGGAGTGCTTGTTCACTACCAGAAAAGACATCCAGAAATAAAGGTCACTGCCAAGTACATCAGGCAGGCATCCCCTACTGCGGCAATGATGAAGGCTGGTGAGCTGCCACCTGGGATTCAGAAAATGCCAGTGTCAGTGCAGCAGTTAAGCCAGGGCAGCTCTGAAAGCTCTGCAAATACCCCTGAGAACGAAATGTTCTTCTGCCAGCACTGCAATTATGGAAACCAGACTGTGAAAGGGGTTCTCATTCATTATCAAAAAAAGCATCGTGATTTCAAAGCCAATGCAGATGTGATTAGGCAGCACACAGCCACCATTAGAAGTCTTTGTGATCGTAACCAGAAGAAATCATCTGGCAGCCTGCCTGCTCACACCTCCAGCACTGAACAGGATAAGACAAAGCTGAGAGCCCTCAAATGCAGGCAGTGCAGCTACACATCACCTTATTTCTATGCATTGAGGAAGCATATTAAGAAAGAACACCCAAATCTGAAGGTCACGGTCACGTCCATTCTGAGATGGGCATTTTTGGATGGCTTGATAGAAACTGGTTATCACTGTGAATGGTGTATTTATTCACATACAGAACCCAGTGGTTTGCTTGTGCATTATCAAAGGAGACATCCTGAACATTATGTTGACTATACATATATGGCAACTAAACTCTGGGTAGGTCTAGATCCTTCCCCTCCTACCCTAGTGATGCCAACAGAGGTAAAGACCTATAAATGCAGAGACTGCATTTTTGAAGCATCTTCCATTTGGGATATTACTAATCATTACCAGACTTTTCACCCTTGGACTATGAATGGGGATGAATCTGTACTGTTAGATATCATTAAGGAGAAAGATGCTGCTGAGAAAATTGGCACACGACTTGATGAAGTTAGGGCCAGGATTAATTCTGAAAACCAGGTACTATCACAGATGGAGCAGGATGTGGAGGACCCCAGCCTTTCCCAGGAAAAAACTATTCAGCTGACTTCTGCAAACCCTGCCATCTCCACTCCATATCAGTGTACAGTTTGCCAGTCTGAGTACAATAACTTGCATGGCCTCCTGACACATTATGGTAAAAAGCATCCTGGCATGAAAGTGAAAGCTGCTGACTTTGCACAGGACACAGACATTAATCCAGGGGCTGTGTACAAGTGCAGACATTGCCCATACATTAACACACGCATTCATGGTGTCCTCACACATTACCAGAAACGGCACCCATCAGTAAAAGTCACTGCTGAAGACTTTGTGCATGATGTGGAACAGTCGAATCACATTGCCCAGAATGACATAGAAGAGACTTGTAGGATTTTCAAGCAAGGCTATGGTGCTTATCGGTGCAAACTCTGCCCTTACACCCATGGCACACTGGAGAAGCTCAAAATTCACTATGAGAAATATCATGATCAACCTGAATTTGATGTTTTTGTTAAGTCACCACCAAAGGTGTCTGCCTCAGTGGAGCCAGACGTGGTAACTGAAATCAAGGCCTCCCCAGAAATTGCTGCTGATAATGTTGGAGAAATCTCTATCCCAGCACCTCATTTCTCCAGTTCTCACTTAGTGACTCACACAGTGTTCCGGTGTCAGCTCTGCAAATACTTCTGTTCTACACGAAAGGGGATAGCCAGGCACTACCGCATCAAACATAATAATGTTCGGGCACAACCAGAAGGCAAGAACAACCTTTTCAAGTGTGCTTTGTGTTCCTACACCAACCCTATCCGTAAAGGGCTTGCAGCACACTACCAGAAAAGACATGACATTGATGCTTACTACACTCATTGTTTAGCAGCCTCCAGGACAGTAAGTGACAAACCCAATAAAGTGATCATTCCATCCCCTCCCAAAGATGACACTCCTCAGTTAAGTGAGGAGCTGAGAAGAGCTGTGGAAAAGAAGAAGTGCTCACTTTGTTCCTTTCAATCTTTTAGCAAGAAGGGTATTGTGTCCCACTACATGAAGTGTCACCCTGGTGTTTTCCCTAAGAAGCAGCATGCAAGCAAGCTGGGGGGCTACTTCACTGCCGTGTATGCTGATGAAGATGACAAGTCAACTCCAGCTGAGGAAAGAAATAACTTTGAAAAGTTTGAGGTGGAGAGCAAGGCTCAGGAAACTGAGTGGCTTCCCTTCAGATGCATAAAATGTTTCAAGCTGTCCTTCAGCGCAGCAGAGTTGCTGTGCACTCATTATACTGATCACCACAGTAAGGATTTTAAGAGAGACTTTACCATACTGGGAAGTGGCACTCACTCTCATAATGCTGTCTACCAGTGCAAGCACTGTGATACTAAATTGCATAGCAGGGCAGAGCTGACCTCACACTTGAATAGTCACAATGAGGAATTCCAGAAGTGTGCCAAACGTCAGGAGAGGAGGAAACAGCTTTTGAACAAGCAGAAATATGCAGATGGTGCTTTTATGGATTTCAAACAAGCGAGGGTAAGGATTTGTGTGTCTGGTCTCCTTCTCTGCTTCCTCTCCCCAGGGTGAAAAACAACCCAAAAGCTGTTCTTCTATATGTCAAGAGTCTCCTTATTACTAATACCTACTTTCATGTTAACTTTAACAGCCAGATGAACTCAGGTTAATGAGTGACTCAGCATGTCAAAGGGCTCTATAAGTTGGTTACATATTCTACTTTAATTTCCTTAATTCTCCACCTATTCCTAGGCTCCATGGGAAGCTCTGCTCCCTCCAATTGTTTCCTTCAGGATTTTCCATATCTTTCTTCCTTCCTCCCACCCTTATGAATGGCTATCTGTATCTTTTGCAAGGTTGCTGTTTGTTTTCTCATAGATTTTTTAACAAATATCCCATTCTGCTGCTCATCCATGTACCTTGAAATAACACAACAATTTCCTTGTCAGTATATTTTCTGATAAAGAACCTGATGTTTAAGTGCATCTATCCAATAACTTCAAGCTTTGGGCAAGCTCCTGTGAACAGAAGACCAAATTCTGCTACTCTTTTCTGTACCCTTCTCCCCATCTGGAGTAACTACTTTCTGTAAAAAAACATACAATTGGATGGGGGGGGGGAACCATCAAAGAGTATGTCTTGTAAGTTAAAAATGAATGGTCTTATAGGGGACTACTATTATGCAGATACTCAAGGTTTTTTCTGTGCATGTCCTGTCCACCTATTTTGAGGGCTTTAATAGAAGTCAGTGCAAATCGAGGTTGAAGTTTTGCACAAGAGGATGTTGTAGTGGGTTGACCTTGTCTGGACAACAGGTGCCCACCAAGCCACTCTATCACTCCCACTCCTCATCAGGACATGGGGGAAGAAAATAAGATGGAAAAGAACTTGTGGGTCAAGATAAAGGCAGGTTAATAAAACAAAAGCAAAGGCTGCATGCAGAAGCAAAGGAAAACAAAAGATTTATTCTCTACTTCCCATCAGCAGGCAATGCCCAGCCACTTCTCGGGAAGCAGTGTTTCAGCACACATAGTGGTTGCTGCAGAAGGCAAAACATAATAACCAATGACCCCTCCCTCCCCCCCTTTCTCTTAGCTTTTATATCTGAGCGGATGTCATATGGTATGTAATATACCTTTGGTCAGTTTGGGCCAGCTGTCCTGGCTATATCTCCTCCCAAGATCTTGCCCACCCCCAGCCTACTGGTCTTTGGGGGTGAGGGGGGGAATGTTGGGGAGACAGCACTGATGCTGTGCCAGCACTGCTCAGCAGTAGCCAAAACACTGGTGTGTTCTTAACACCCTTCCAGCTACCAATGCAAAGCCCAGCACTGTGAGGGCTGCTATGGGGAAAGTTAACTCCGTGCCAGCCAGACCCAATACATGTGTACACTAAAGGCTATTTCCCTGGTCTGAGTATATTCCTAAAAGTGAGATATTCAAAGCATGTTTCAGTATTACATTAGTGTAACCGATTAATACTCATGTGCTTCAATAGGCTTTTGGACACTTGGAAAATGCTTCAAACCTTAAGGAGAGGAAAGTAGTAGGCTACAAATGTAAATTTTGTGTGGAAGTTCATCCAACGCTCCGAGCCATCTGTAATCATCTCCGTAAGCATGTCCAGTATGGGAATGTTTCTTCTGTGTCAGATACAGTAAAGGTGAGAATTCTGTGAACTGACAGCATTTTTTTGATTGATATTAAGGCCTAACTGAAAGCCCATAGAGGGGTCCCATGGAGACAAATGGGTTTTGGATTGAGCATTCTGAACAGTTAAGCATGACATTGTAATCTAATTCTTCATATTTCTGCAGCATATTTTGTTTCCTTTAAGATGTTTTGACTTTCTTCTGCTCTCCATCTTGGGCACAAAAACTATTTAATTCTCATTTCTTATTTGACACAAAGGAATTGATATCATAGATTACTGAAAGACTTGATTTATGAGCACGAGCTTCTCCCTCAGCTGTTCTGGGCTACTTTTCTGCTTTCTTAGACCATAAAGTGTGGAGGTTTTTTCTTTTTTTTTTTTTTCCAACCCATATGCAAAAGTGAAATTATAATGCTGCAAACACATATTCAAATAGCCAGCTGAGACAGGGGTCCAATTCAAGTGGTTAATTGTAAATGTACTGCTGTTTCCTCCCTTTGGAAGTGGAGACCACTTAGAATGTCTGAGGACAGACTGTGCAGGGGGAGTTCAGGTGCGGTAAGGTTGCAGGATCTGGTTATGCAGTTCTCCAAGCTGCAGTGAGAGAGTACTCAGCAAAATCTCATTATGCAGTCCTCAGAATGTGACCTAAAGCATGCCTATTTCATGACATCAACTGTGTGCTGTGTAAAGTTGCTGAGTCTGTCAGTCTAAACAGTTGTACCTAAAAGCTTCCCCTGACCTTCCTTTAGCTTATCCAATACTACTGACAGAATGGGGTGCTTCCCTTCTATCAAATGATTCCTGCTCTTTCTCTGCTTCTCAAGTAAAGTTTATGTGGGGTCAATACCATCTTTTGAGCAAGTAGATACTTGCTCAACAGCAGGGAACAAAAACTAAAGTACAAGATCAAAAAAACATGATATAAATATGCTTTACAGTTTCAATGCTGCTGCAAAATGTCTGCTATGCTAATTAACACTTAAGAAAGGGACTAAGAGACATGTAATTTGTTTTTTAATGTATATGCATATATATATATAATTTAAGACTGAACTCTATGCATAAAGTCATTAGTGGAGTATGGTAGGTATATCTTTAGAAAGTGAATGGAGTGGGAAACCTAGATGTTAAAATTAGTACATAAGAGACTGAGGGACAGAAGGGAGAGAATTGATGGTTTTGGGGGGGATATGTGCTTTTTAGCAGGAAGCTGAAGATTCTTCAAGAACAACTTTGGAGGGTTTTAAGGCAGCCAAAGACCCTGTGGAATTTACAGAAGCTGAATCTGGAGCATCCTTGGAAGATGAAACCAGGCCTGGGGGCTACCACTGCAGCCAGTGTGACCGGGTTTTGATGTCTATGCAGGGTCTGCGATCTCATGAGAGGAGTCACTTGGCTTTAGCTGTGTTTACCCGGGAAGACAAATACAGCTGCCAGTATTGCTCCTTTGTCTCTGCTTTCAGGCACAAGTAAGTTATGGTTTGTTTTCAACAGAAGCGAAGACTAGCATGACTATTTTTTACGTTGCTTGATGTTGAAGGAGAGCACACTCAATTTGATTTCAAGCCATGTTTTTCTCTTTTCTCAGGATTTAGGTATTTTCTATGCCCCAAAACTTTTTACCATTGCCTGTGACTATAAAAAGTCACATTTTTATATCTTCTCAAATTCGAGTTCTCTTTTTGTTGTGTGTAGGGGAAATACACACCAAATAAAAGATACCCACCACTTATGCAGTCCTGTCAAATACATGAAATTTAAAAATGCATAAAGAGGAAAAAGTATTTTCACTAGCCTTCCATGTAACTGCCTTATTTTTAAACAGTACCCTGACTTTTATTTGATTGAGGGAGATTTCATTACTAGTGTTGAACAGTTATCACAAATCAATCTTAGATTATTTATTTCTAATTTGTGTTATGCAATTTCAGTCTATGAACATAGTCTTGACATCAGTGTGGTACACTTGAGAAATCACCACTTATCTGATGTGACCCTTGAAAAATGCATGGTCATAATAAATAATCAAGTTCCTCATAACTTATTTCTTTGCCTACAACTAGGAAGTTTTAGAATTCTTTTAATCATACTTATTCATGGCTTGCCACAAAGAAATGAGATTTATTGAATTTTTTTTTTACTGGCATCCTAGATTGACAAACACATGTACATGTTTTCTGTAGCTTCTGGAGGGAGAAATGTCCCATCCCCCCATCCTGTGTCTGCCCACCTTCCCCTCAAAGAAGCGAGATCCAGGTGCATGTTTAATATAGGCATTGATAGCACTGTCGGCAACACCCTTAAATTGGGTAAAGTTGTTACTGTTCTTTAATTAAAAGTATGTGGGAAAGACAGCATGATATAAGAAATATTTATAAACCCTTGTGTTAGAAAAGCAGCACTTCTGTCAGTATCACAGCATGGTTCTTATGTGGATGAGCAACAGGGCATAGTCCAAGGTCTGGGCAGGCCTTGGCAATCTCTCATTAATATCCTGGATCTGAGCTGCTGGTAAGCAGTAAACCTCCCTGCACAGCAGGTCAGGTCAACATCTCCCCTGCAGAATGGAGTCTCCCACTACAATGACTCACCACTTCCTCCTGTTGTTGCTGCATGGTTCAGGTGCAGCCAGCTCTGATGATTCATTGGACAGAGCTCCCAGCCCTCATCTGCAACCAGATGCAGAACTATAGAATCTATTCTGTAGTTGCAGTTCTGCTGGCGAAGCAGGACCCATCCTCCCAGTGCCAGATATCACAAGCTTCCAGCCATCTTGGTAGTTTCCATTTCCCAACCTGATAAACACAGACACTGGCTGCTCCTCCTTCAGTACAATTTAGAGTCTGGGCTCTTGTCTCTGCAGGATCTCTGAGAAGATCCTGTTAATCTTTTTCCTCATTGTGTCTGATGCTGTGCAGATGTCTGACCTCCTGAAGCTCCTTTAACATGGTAACACAGCTCCTCAATCAGCGCACACCTCCTGGAGGCAAGTGAGAAGAATCAAACATTCCTTGTAGCCCCAGACATAGAATAGAATAGAATAGAATAGAATAGAATAGGAGTAAAATAGAATAGAGTAGAATAGAATAGACTAGAATAGACTAGACTAGACTAGACTAGAATAGAATAGAATAGAATATTTCACTTGGAAGGGACCTACGACAATCATCCAGTCCAACTGCCTGACCAATTCAGGGCTAACCAAAAGTTAAAGCATGCTGTTAAGGGCATTGTCCAAATGCCTATTAAACACTGACAGTCTTGGAGCATTGACCATATCTTCAGGAAGCCCGTTCTAGGGTTTGACCACCCACTCGGTAAAGAAGTGTTTCCTAATGTATATCTGAACCTCCTTGGCACAGTTTTGAACCATTCCCATGCATCCTATCACTGGATTCCAGGGAGAAGAGCTCAGCACCTCCCTCTCCACTTCCCCTCCTCAGGAAGCTGTAAAGAGCCATGAGGTCACCCCTCAGCCTCCTTTTCTCCAAACTAGACAAACCCAGAGTTCTCAGTCACTCCTCACAGGACATGCCTTCCAGCCCTTTCACCAGCTTGGTTGCCTTCCTCTGGGGGCAATTCAAGGATCTTCACATTCTTCTGAAATTATGGGGCCCAGAACTGCACACAGTATTCAAAGTGAGGCCATGCCAATGCTGAATACAGTGGGATCATCACCTCTTTCAATCAGCTGTTTCTGCTGTGTTTGATGCCCCCCAGGATGTGATTTGCCCTCTTGGCTGCCAGGGCTCACTGCTGACTCATACCGAGCCTGCTGCCGACCAGCATCCCCAGATCCCTTTCTGCAGGGCTGCTCTTACAATCAGTGGAGACCTCTCCAAACTCTCCAGACCTTTGGTAGATGATTGAGGTGGATCCTGCTATAACATCCACTGCCTCCTTCAGTACTCTGGGATGAATCTCATCAGGCCCCACAGACTTAGGAACATTCGACCGATACAGCTGGTTCCTCACAATTTAAGTGTCCACAAATGGAAAGTCACTGTTCCCACACTTGTGGTCCTCTGACCAGAGAGTTGTGGTCAACAACTCAATGTTCGGATGGAGATCAGTAACAAGTGGTGTCCCTCAGGGCTCTGTCTTGGGACTGGTGCTCTTTAATATCTTTATTGATGACATAGACAGTGGGATTGAGTACATCTGCAGCAAGTTTGCAGATGGCATGAAGCTGAGTGGTGCAGTTGACACACCTGAAGCACAGGATGCCATCCAGAGGGACCTGGACAAGCTCAAGAAGTGGGCCCATGAGAACCTCATGAGGTTCAACAAGTCCAAGTGCAAGATGCTGCAACTGGATTGGGGCAATCCCATACATGAGTACAGACTTGGAGAAGAACTAATTGAGAGCAGCCCTGTGGAGAAGGACTTGGGACCCCAGCACAAGAAGGATGTTGACCTGTTGGAGCAAGTGCAGAGGAGGCCACCAAGATGTTTAGAGGGCTTCAGCACTTCTGCTATGAGGAAAGGCTGACAGCTGGGGTTGTTCGGCCTGGAGAAGACTCTGGGGAGACCATACTGCAGCCTTTCAGTACTTAAAGGGAGCTTATACAAGGAGGTAGAGGGACTTTTTACATGGTCAGATAATGATAGGACAAGGGGTAATGGTTTTAAACTAATGTCTCAGTTTGAAGAGACTGGAATGTTTGCTAAAGAGGATGAGTTATGAGACAGACCAAACTCCTCTCTCTCAGCAATTGTAAATTCAAAAATTAAGGGGCTTTAATGGAGGAAGTGTGGGAAAAAAAAGAAGAAATAACAACCCTTTATTAAAAGATATATGTATGTTGACAAGAACAGTAACAGAACATAAAAACAATTAAACAATAGTCCTGTACCCAGAAGTTCCCTTCAAACAAAAGAAAAAGTCTGTCTTCTAGTGCAGTTCTAATCATGGTTGGCAGGGGGTGCTGTTGGGCTCTGGCAGTCACCGCGTGGGAAGGGGGTCTGAGAGGGTGGTCTCGGATCGCAGGAGAAGCCGAAAAGAAAAACAGAGACCCTTCCCCCAATGGAAGAAGGGCAGGAGGAAAAGCAGTCCACCCCCCACGGGACTCACTGTTTTTCTCAGATGATGGTGTTTCAAGGCTCCTCCTTTTCTCCCAGTGAGCACAGAGACTCTCCGATGAAAACGCAGCAGGTCCAGGCTGGAGACAAAAGACAGTTCGCAGGCAAGTTGTGGCTAGCAGTCAGTGTTGACCAGGATGAGAAGCCAGAAAGACAGACCTCCAGGCCTTCTCTCCAAATGCCCGCCCGCTGAGAGAGAGAACTCAGCTGTCTGACCTCTCCCCTTCTGAGAAGAGCCCAGCCACCCCCTCCCAAAACTCCTCCCTTTTCCCCCAGCCTCTGATGGGTCCATCTGTTAGGAATGCAGTCTGGCCAGCTAGTTCTTTTGTAAGGCTAATTGATTCCCTTCCCCCTTTCCATTAAAACTCCATCTTTCCTACAGTGGGGGGCAGGGGGAAGAAAAAATTCTCCTGGATTTCTAACCTATAACAACTAAAAGGAGAGATTTAGATTAGATATTAGGAAGAAATTCTTTACTGTGAGGGTGGTGAGGCACTGGCAGAGGTTGTGCAGAGAAGTTGCGGATGCCCTATCCCTGGAAGCATTCAAGGCTGCGTTGAATGGGTCTTTGATCAGGGTGGCATCTCAGCCCATGGTGGAGGGGTTGGAACTAGATTTTTAATGTCCCTTCCAACCCATTCTATGATTCTATGACTAGGGAAGTGATTGTCCCCCTCTATTTGGCACTGGTGAGGCCACACCTCGAATCCTGTGTCCAGTTCTGGGCCCCTCACTCCAAGAAGGACATTGAAGTGCTGAAGTGCATCCAAAGAAGGGTGACGAGACTGATGAAGTGTCTAGAGCACAAGTCTGATGAAGACCGACTGAGGGAGCTGGGGGGCCTCAGCCTGGAGAAAAAGAGGCTCAGGGGCGGACTTGCTCTCTACAACTACCTGAAAAGAGGTTGTAGTGAGGCGGGGGTTGGTCTCCTCTCTGTAGTAACAAACAATAGGACAAGAGGAAACGGCCTTAAGTTGTGCCAGCAGAGGTTCAGGTTGGATATTAGGAAAAATTTCTACCCAGAAAGGATTGTCAAGCACTGGCACAGGCTGCCCAGGGTAGTGGTGTAGTCCCCATCCCTGGAGGGATTTAAAAGTCATATAGATGTAGCACTTGGGGACATGGGTTAGTGGTGGATTTGCAGTTTTAGTTTAATGGTTGGACTCGATTATTTTAGAGGTCTTTTCTGACCTAAATGATTTTATGATTCTATGATTTTCCTTAGACCTCCTTTTGCTGTTAATGTTCTTAAAAAAACCTTTCTTTTTTGTCTGGCACTACACTGTCCAGTTTCAACTCTGGTTGAGCTTTGGCTTTTGGTGCCTTCTCCCTGCATAGACAAACCACGGATCCATAATATTCCTGCGAAACCTGACCTTGCTTCCAGAGATCATAGCACTTGTTTTTCCTGTTGAGTTTCATGAGTTCCCTGTTCAGCCAAGCTGGTCTTCTGCCCCACTTGCTTGACTTCTGACACAATTGGATTGCCTGCTCCTGTGCTTTTAAAAGGTGCTGCTTAAAAACTGACAGGCTCTCATGGACCCCCAAGCCCTCAAAAGCAGATCCTCAGGGGACACGGCTAAGTTGCTCCCTGAAAAACTTAAAGTTTGCACTCTCGAAATCCAGAGTAGCAACTCTTCTGACATTTTTTCTCATTACACTGAAAATTTTAACCATTTTGTGATCATTGAGGCCAAGACAACCACCTACCATCACATCCCTCATAAGTCCTTCTCTATTAGAATCATAGAATCATTTAGGTTGGAAAAGACCTCCAAGATCATCAAGTCCAACCTTTGATTGATCCCCACCTTGTCAACTAGACCAGAGCACTGAGTGCCACATCCAGTTGTTCCTTGGACACCTCCAGGGATGGTGATTCCACCACCTCCCTGGGCAGCCCCTTCCAATGCTGGACAATCCTTTCTGGGAAGAAATTCTTCCTACAGTCAGGCTGACAGGCCTGTAGTTCCCTGGATCCTCCTTCCGGCCCTTTTTGTGGATGGGCGTCACACTGGTTTCCTAATATCCAACCTAAACCCCTCCGACACAGCTTCATGCCTTCCCTCAGGTTCTGTCACTGGTCACCACAGAGAAGAGATCAGTGCCTGCTCCTCCACTGCCCCTCACAAGGAAGTTGTAGACTGCAATGAGGTCTCCCCTTAGTCTCCTCTTCTCTAGACTGAACAAATCAAGTGACCTCAGCTGCTCCTCATACGGACTGCCAGGTCCCTTTCTGCAGCTGCTCTCCAGCCTCTCGTTCCCTTAGTTGTTCCTCTCGTACATCCAGGGTTTTCCTGTTCCAGGTGCAGAATCTGGCACTTGTCTTTGTTAAACTTCATACAGTTGGTGATTTCCAGCCCTCTCATTTGTCAAGGTCTTTCTGCAGGGCCTTTGAGGGAGTCAACATTTCAGATATGCTTCTAAAACTCCAGTACTCCCTGGAGGAGCATGAATGTTCCCAGTAGCATTGCCACCCTCAGGCAATACCATGCTAACTCTTGGTTTACCTTCAGCTCTCCTGATGGTATCCCCTTCACCCATCACCTCTAGTTTAAAGTCCTCTCAACCTGTCCTGCCAGCTTATGAGCAAAGAAGCATTTTCCCCATTGGGGTAGGTGGATCCCGTCAGGACCCAGCATACCTTGTGTCTTGCAGACTCTCCCATGGTTATAAAAAACAAAGTTCTGGTGGAGGCACCAGTCCTGGAGCCAGATATTGATGTTTTGAGCATGCCTGTTTCTTCCATTGATTATCCCCATTACTGGGAGAATTGAGGAAAACATTACCTCTGCTCCTGAATCTTTCAGCATTCTTCCCAGGGCCCTGAAATCTCTTTTGATTGACCTTGGCCTTCTTGTTGCAATGTCATTAGTACCCATGTGAAAGAGAAGGAAGTAGGTAAGAGTCTGAAGGCTGTACTGAGCTCATCAGTTGTCTGGTTACATCCCTGATCTGGACCCCAGGGAGGCAGCAAACTTCCCTGAAAAGATGATCCAGTCTGTAAATGGGTGCCTCCATTCTGCTCAGGAGAGAGTTACCAATGACCATAACTCACCGTTGCTTCTTCTCAACACGAGTCGAGTGCATTAAGCAGGTCTTGCTGGGAGGGATTTTCTTGGCTCAGACTCTGCCAGTGTGAGACTAAAGATCATGTGAGACCCTCTATAGTGTGAGGGCCTGGAGTAGATTCCATTTGATCTAGATCTTGCTATTCAGTAGAATAAAAACCAGGACAATTTAGATCAATTAATAGGAAATAAAGTATGCCTGGAACTATTTGGATGGTGATTTTGGGGGGATGATAAATAAACCAACCCTCTCCAAACTTTTCCATGTCTTCTTGTTGTTTTGCTGCTGTGTATAAACAGGCTCAGACTATTCTTATATCACAAAGCGTTAATTAAGATGAGGTTGTATTGGAAATGTCTCCATTCTGATCTGAAGCCATGGTGATGAGTGATGAATTCTTCCCCCCTTCAATGTCAGACTTCTCGTTGCTGATTTCCCCTGCAGAAAGATAGCATCTGATCTTTTTCACCCCTTCTTCTGTTGTTGAGCTTCATTCAGGATCTCCCAGTGCATTACATCTGAAATTCTGCCACCTCTTACCCCTAAAAGTCATTGGCTATAGACAGCTTGCTGGTACCTTCCCCCCAGAGTAGGTTGTCTAATCTGCTTTTGCTGCTGTAACCAAATGAAGATTTCTTCAGTGGAGCTAGAAAAATATTTTCCTTACCTTAGGAGGAGAAAAGGGAGCATATTTTCATAAAAACACTGCACAGAAAAATCCTGTACTAATATTTTTATTGTTCAGTTTGGGGTTTTTCTTGGGTTTTTTTGTTTTTTTCCTCAAATAGCCTTTATCCTATAAGTAACTCTCCTGTTAGTCTGGATTTGGTATAATTTAATTGATAGTAATTTTGCCCTATTGAGTTTAAGTGGCTTGCATTCTGTGTGATAAAATTGATCACAGATCTCTTTCTTTCTCAGATAAGATTTTGCTTTGTTCTATAATCAGACCTGTTGGATATAAAGAACCAGCATGAGAAAGATAGCTGAGCCTGGCCTGCTCTAATTTAAAATTTATTTTTGTTACTAGGTTTTTTGCATCTGAAGGAATAGCTAAAATGATTTGCTATTTTGTTTCTTTTTTTTGTCTGTCTTTTGATCAGTCTGGATCGCCATATGCAAACTCACCATGGACACCATAAGCCATTCCGTTGCAAGCTTTGTCCATTCAAGTCCTCTTACAATAGCCGCTTGAAAACCCATATATTTAAAGCGCATGCTGGTAAGTCAATCAGTTTCTTCCTCGCACTCTCTTGATTCCTTTCTCTTGCTGTCAGGCACATATACTTGCTCTTGTGTGCTCCCTCTTGCTCAACCTCACACACAGTCATGCTCATTCTCTCTCTCTTCCTTGTGAGCAGTCACATGTGCTCTCCACATTCTCTGCATGATCACAAGCTCTTCTTGTGCAGTCATGTCTTCTTTCACTTTTGCGTGCCCCCTCTCAATGAAACTGTGTGCAATCACACTCTCCCACTTTCCCTCTCTTCCTCAGATGCAGTCATGCTTCTCCCTCTCTGTCTAGGTTGCGATCTCCCTCTCTCACACATGGTTGTGTGTGCTGTCTGTCATGTTATCCTTCTCTCTTGTTTGCTCACTCTCATGATTGTGCTTGCTCTCTTCATGTGTGGCTGCACTCTCATGAGCTGCTTCTTGCTTGCTTCCTCTCACTCTCACAGTCATATGCTTCTTGTTGCTCAACCTTGTGCATGGTTGTGCTCACTATCCCTGTTGCCGTGGTATTTTGGTGCTGAAAAAATCTCCAGAGCAGTTAATTAGGGGTGAGATAAGAAAGGGTTTATTTGCCAAGGCTAAGATGTTACAAGACGCGCGCCCAGGCCGTGCCTGAGAGGTTACATTTTATAACACCATCCATCCAATCCCAGATGTGTCCACCCTGTGGCCTTTACTCTGGTCCGCCCCGGGTCCATCCCCTTAAAATGGGTCTGGGGTGTATTTCGGGACCCCCTGTTCATCCCATCTTCACCATCATCAGAGCACAAAGGGTACATAGTAACCCAGTTTTTGACCGTGTTCTGTGGTTTAGGCCCTGATATGCTGTTCTGCCAACAATCTAGGCCTTGCCTTGACAAAAGACTAAACATTTCTATTGGATTTGGGGCTATGAGTGATATAGGGAGCATAGAATGGGGTAAGAGGGTTAAGGAATGTATAAACAAGGGTGCTAGAGAGAGGGAAAGGGACAAGGGACAAAAAGGGGGGGGGAGGTTGCTGCTTTTAAAATCTACTTCCACTACTTATAAAACTTACAAGTCTTACAAATATTAGAAAAATAAAAAACATTAGGGGCTTAAGGCATCATCCCTCTCTAGGTTGTGCATGCTGTTTCTCTCTTGGACGTGATGGCACATGCTCTCCCTAACTCGATCTCAATCTCTTTATGTCTGTGGCTCACAGATCATTGTCTGCTCTCCCTTACCCACAGTCATGTTTGCTCTCCATCTCTGGGTTATGGTCTCCCTGTATCTCGTGTGTGGCTGTGAATGCTCCCTTGCTCGCTCTCTCTCTCTTTGTAGCACTCTCTCAGGGGACAGACTCATTCTCCCTCTCTGTTGCTCCCTCATGCACTCTCTTGTACCAGATCACCTGCTTTACATTTCTCTCCAAGTCAGGCTAGGTTTCTCTTGCTTGTGGTTTCTCCCTCTCATGTGCTCCCTCCAGTGGTCATATATTTGCTGTTGCTACCTTTCCCTTAGCATAGCTTCTAACAAGGGTCTGTTCCATGATCTTCCCAGGCACAGAGGTGAGGCTGACAGGTCAGTAGTTCCCAGGGTCCTCCTTTCGACCCTTTTTAAAGATGGGGACAATGTTTCCCTTTTTCCAGTCACCTGGGATTTCATCTGACTGCCAGGACTTTTCAAGTATCATGGAGAGTGGCCTGGCAACTGCATCGGCCAAATTCCCTCAGGACTCTGGGATGCATCTCATCAGGTCCCATAGACTTATGTACATTCAGGTTGCTCAGGTGGTCATGAACCTGATCTTCACTTAGAGTGGGAAGCAGTCTGCTCCCCAGCCCCCATCTTGCAGTCCATCCACTCAAGAGGTGTGGGAAGAGATGTTGCCATTGAAGACTGTGGTAAAAAAGTTAAGTACCTCAGCCTTCTCCTTGTCCATAGTTACCAGTTTGCGAGCCTTGTTTAGCAGAGCAGGTACACCTTCTTTCACCTTCCTTTTCTGGCTAACACACCTGTAGAAGCCCTTCCTGTTATTCTTTGCATCCCTTGCCAAGTTCAGCTTCACCTTGGCCTTCCTGACTCTATCATTACACAACCAGGCAGCATCCCCATACTCTTCCCAGGTCATCTGTCCCTGCTTCCACTGCCTGTGCATTTCTTTCTTGCCATTTAGTTTGACAAGCAGATCTTGACTCAGCCATGCTGGGCTGTTGTCTTCTTTTCCTGACTTCTTACACCTGGGGATCACTAGCCTTTGTGCTCTATGGAAGACTTCCCTAAGGATCTGCCAGCTCTGTTCTGTTCCCTTGTCCCCGAGGGCAGTCTCCCAGGGGATCCCACTGACTATCTCCCTGAAGAGCTGGAAGTTTGCTTTTCTAAAGTCCAGGGTCCTGACTTTACTCTTCACCTGACCCATATCCCTCAGGACTGCGAACTCCGTCAATTCATGATCACTGCAGCCCAGGCTGCCTCCAATCTTGATGTCCCCAATTAGCTCACTGACGTTGGTGACAATCAGATCCAGTATTGTGTTCCCTCTGGTAGGGCTATTACCTGGCTCAAGAAGTTGTCCTCCATGCATTCCAGGAGTCTCCTGGATTGCCTACATGTCACTGCGCTACTTTCCCAGCAGATGTGGGGGTGGTTGAAGTCCCCTGATGCTGCAGTGTACTCAGAACACCTCAGCACAATATTCTGAGGGCCCTTAATAGCCCCTGTCCCTGTAACCTGAGTGTGTTGTCCCACAGCTCGTCATGGGCAAGCCTGATATTATATATTATTATGCTCAAGCTCTCCCTTGAAAGAAATTGCACTGTTGCTCTTTGGGTCAAATGTTCCCTCTTTCTTGGTCATAAGCTTTGACTCTCAGTCTCTGGGTCACATTCTTTGGGACCTGTGCAATCTCTTGCTCTTTGGGTCCCTCTCCCCCCTCTCTATCTGTCTGTCTCATATTCTTGGCTAACCTCTCTCTCATTCCCACTTCACCTCTCTTACCCCCCCCCCCCCCCCCCCCCCCGTGGGCTGCCCTCTCTCTATGGGTCGATTTCTCTCTCACATAGGGCATCTTTCTCTCTACACTGGCACCCCTCCTGAGGCACCACTCTCTGGGTTGTCTCCTCTTGCACCTGCACTCTTTCTTTCTCTGGGCCCATATCACCCCCTCTTCCACTGCCTGCCCCACTCTCACCCTCCCTTACTCACCCCCTCCCCTTCTCCCCCCATTCCTCTTTCTGTCTCTGCTACCCAAGTTCTCCCTCCCTCTGCTTCTTTACGTGTGTCTCTCTCTGTGGGTCACCCTCTCTTTGCATCGCTGCCCACCTCCTTTGGGTTGCCCTCTCACTCTTTCTCTCTGGGTCAACCTCTCTTGGGTTCTCTGGGTTCAGGTCCTCAGGTTGGCCTTTATCTGTATTTACCTCTTGTTCACCTCCTCCCCCCCATCTGGGTATCTCTTCTTCTGTAGCACCTAGTCTCTCTCCTTTCGTGTTGCCACCTCTCTCTCCCTTTGGTTCCCATTCCCTTTTTGGCTTGCCTTCCCTTTTCCCTCGTCCTCCATGCCCCCACTCCCACTTGGCTGACCTCTCTTGCCCTCATTTAATCTCTCTTCCTCTTCCTCTCTGTGGGTTACCCTCTCTCCATAAGTTGCCATACCTCTCATTTGGGTCATCCTCTCGCTCTTGAGAGGGTCGACCTCTCTGGTGCACTCTTTGTGTGTCTCGGATGTTGTCTTGGATGCCCTGTTTCTCTCTCTGGGTCTCATTCTAGGTCCACTTGCCCCTCTCTTTCTCTCTGGGTTGATCTCTGCCTGTCTGTCTTTCTTGGTTGCCCCATCCACCCCCTGAACACCACCGCCTGTGTTGTGTGCACTCTCCCTCCCTTTGGTTCACTCCCCCCCTCAATTCCTCTTCCTCTTTCTCATTGCCAGTCGTCCCCTATCCCTCTCTCTCAGTCACACAAGTTGTCTCTTCCTTGTGAGTTGCTCTCTTTTTCTGGGTTGAGCTGCCCCTCTTTCTGGGCCCCGCACACTCATTCTCTCTTTTAATTTCCCCCATGTACGGCGGTTACTTGCTCTGGGAAACAGTTTATTTTCCCCTCTCGCTCCAGATCGATCTCTCTCTCTCTGGGCTACGCCCGCTCTCTTGCTGGACCATACCTGCCATCTCTCTCTCTCTGGGTCAAGCTCTCACTTGCTCTGAGTCATGGGTGGGCCCCCCCTCCAGCTCACATGCTCTCCCTCCCTCTCTCTGGCTCTTACTCTCTCTAGGTCACACTACCGCTCCCTGAGTTACACACACACCCTGACTCATGCTCTTTCTCTATGGGCCATTCTTTGTCAGTCAAACACACTCTCTCTCTCTGGGTCATGCCCCTTCCCTCCCCATCATGCTGTCTTCCCCACCATGCTCTCTGTGGGTGATGCTTTTGGTCCCATTCTCTTGTCTCGGTCACTTCCTCTCTGAGTCATGTTCTATGTCTGCCTGGGTCACACACCCCCTCTTTCTTGCTCTTGTCCACGCTCTCTCTCACTGGGTCTCTCTCTGTCTCATACTTTGTGTCTGCCTCTGGGTCACACGTGCTTTATATTTTTTTTTGTGTTGTGCTCAATCCAGTTCACGCTCACTCTCTGGGCCGTGCTTATGTTCTCTTTGGGTCATGCTTGCTTTCTGTCTGTCTTGGTCATACTCATTTCTCCGTGCCATGCTCTCTCTTGGACCCACGCACTCTCTCTCTTTGGGTCACATGCACTTGCTGACTCTTTGGATCACATGCTCTTTCTTTCTCCCTCTACGTGTCTTTTTCTCTGGCATGTGTGTGCTGTTTTTGGGTTGCATGTGGTCTCTCTCTGGGCCAGTCACATGATCTTTTGCAGTTTCTTTGGCATGCACACTTTTTCAGAGGATGTGCTCTCTGTGTCATAAGTATACTCTGCATTGGGCTCATGCTTTGTCTTGGTCAGATGCTTGCTCACCTTCTGATTTCAGAACTCTCTCCCTGGGTCCCTCTTTTACCTGTTTTGTTTCCAGTAAGTTCTTTAGCAATATATCCTATTGAATAATAACCTTGTGGATATTTTTCACCAGTCTTCCAGTAATACAGTGTTCCTGTGACTTTCATTAGTTTAAGGGTTTTTCTCTTTCTCTTGTAGATATTCTGTTATGTAATTTATTCTTAGAGATGTGAATCATGCCCGTACATTTGTTTAAAGTGCCCTGGCAGTTGTAAAAATCCAGGTGTCTTCATGTCATATGTCTCTTCATGTCCATTATCTTTTGGTGAGCAGTCAAACTCCATTTATTATAAAATGCATTCTTGCATAATAGCTAGAATTGTTAAGGGATGTTAGGAACAGCTGCCTCCTCCAGAAATTCCAGTCCAGGACTTCGTCCTCCCCAGCCACTAGGACCAGTGGCTAGTCCAGCTTGAAGTTAGCTAGCAAATACATCCCCCCACCCCATCCACACAGTTTGGGGAAGCCTGGCACCAGTCACATGGGCTGTGACCCACTCCAGCCACTGACGCAGAGCCTCTTACTCGCCTCACTCATACCAGTCCTTCCCAGTAGCTGGTTGTTGAGACACTGTATTAGGAAGGGGTTCGAACATACTGAAGCCTGAAAACCAAGACACCGTTGCAAGTTCGACAAAAACCAATATTTATTACCAAGAGGTGGCCAACAAAACCAACAAACCCAAAAGGGAGGAAGGAGGAGAGAAATAAGCCCCCAGCACGACCTCCCCAGTTACCCAGCTGTTGCCCATAAAGTTATCTTACCGACCTAGCATGCCTATAATTACCCATAGCAGAAGCTGCATCCTTGGAGAGTCAGTAAGTTCACAAACTGGCAGGCGTCCCCGCCAAAAGGCAACATTGTCCTTGGTGTGAAGTTAGCTCCTCTCCAAGAAAGCACTATCAGCTTTTGATACAATTAATTGAGTGGCCACAACCTCCCAGGTGTGGCCAGCACCGCCCAGCCCGAGGCCCTCAGTCCCACCTCCCGGTTATGTCAGTGCATCTCTTCTGCGCACACGTGGCTTTCCCTGCGCCTGCGTACTGTACTCAGGGGGGTCTTTTCCAAATGAGTCTGGGGGCATCCTTCATCATCCTCCTCCTCAATCTCTCCTTCAAGCGACCTTGGAGGACAACTAGCCAATCACAGAATACCAATTAAAACAGTTTATACAAGAAGCTCTTTTCAAGGACAACTTTCCCATTTATCAGTGCTTGTTTTCCCATAACTTGGCAGGGAAAGAGCAAAGCTTTCACAGGTGGCAGGGCCAAACACAGACCAAAAGTATCAGCATAAATTCACCCTGGTACATTCCACCGCGTGGTCTGTGGTTGGTCCGTGACACAGGTGATTGACTCATCTCCAAAAATGTGTAACAGCAAAAGTACAGACAATACTATCTTGGTAATCATGTCCATTCCCAGGAGGGAGATCCAAGTGGGTTCCAGAGATCAGCTACTCGGAGTCAACAGTTCTTAGGATAATCATTCCCCGGTTGGCAGACCTAATTTCTCAAGTTGGGACAGACGAACAGGTGTGTCCACTTGTATGGGCCCGGACAATGTGCTGAAACTCAGGGTTTCCTGCAAAATGTGGCTTTAGACTATTAGACAATTTTATACTTCAGATTCATCTTTTATAGTACGAAGTGGTTGACTGCCAGTCACACATTTATGGGCCTGTTAGGAGCCATCACAGGCAATGTATATCTGGAGTTTGATGCAACACCAGACCACATCCTGGTCTAACCAATTGCTCCCACAGAAAGTTTACACTCTCTGTAAAGATTCCAGGCCTCATTGGGGCAAGCCGTCCTGCCACAGTTTGCCCCTGACTGCAGTCAATCCCCTCCACCTCATGGAGTGATAGTGCAGGTATCTCTTGCCTCCATGCTATAAAAGAAACCATTTCTGCACTTAACTAGAATGTTACCAGTTCATCACAAGAAAATTGCAGGCATGATGCGAGCCAGAGCCCATAGGGAGGTCCACAAATATCAGTCCTTCATTTGCAGTCTTGCCAAACAGCTTTTCAACGTAAGACTTTTCTTCTGGGAGGCCCAACACCTCACACATGGTTATTTCACAATCACATATATTCTTGTGTAGACTCGTAAGCCAAAAGGTTTCTGTCATTTGTTGATTCCAAATAATTCTTGCCACCTGCTGTAACACTACTGGGACAAAACACATACAAATATGAGCACTGCAAAACAATCAGTGTCTGATTTAGAATTCCTGAACCACACCATTCTGCCTGATCTTCACAAACATCACTGGTGTGACTTGAACAGCACAGAAACAGATCGCTCTACACAGCGATGACCATTAGGCCTCAGGATGTTACAAGTTCTATATTTTTCCATTGTCTTCTTTCCCCCCTTAGTGACACGTCTGCCCCATCCCAGGAGGCAAAACCAAGCACAATTGCAGACACTGCACACAGCAATCACATATTACCTTCACATCCTGAAGCCAGGGCTTAGCTCTAGCCTTTACTTTTAACACTGCTGCCAGAACAACTTGGCAGCACACAGTTCAGGAATAGTATTCCAATTCTGATTGTTGCTTACCAGCAATACAAAACAAAGCACAACCAATCTATTTTGTCATTCAAGATCCATGGCCTGCACTGAATAGGCTAATGCAGGAGTAGTCATGGCTGTGACCGCTGTATCTTCCCAGCCCCTGGCCAGGCTCACTGAGAACTACAAATGATAAACCAGGATCACCTGAAAGGCATTGTTCATTACACGAATCACAACATCAGGTGTGGACAATAAGACACACAACAGACAGGTACACGATAACTGAGTCATTACACCAGTTAGTAAAAGTTAGTAGACACAAATGAACCATATTTAGGATATGTTTTCTTCCATGTAATAGTTGGGCTGGTCTTGTGCTGCTCAGCATTCACTGACCTCTGTCCAGAATTCTTGCCGCTCATAAGGTTCCATCAAACATTCTGGAAGCCAGCAGGGTCCTGTGGGAGACAAAACACAAACAACCCCCCCCTTCCCATACTAACAACTTAATATCTACTTGAGGTGTCTGTGACCCCAGCTCACACGTGCCCACCTCGTGAACTAAATGGCCATCGCGTGAACCGAAAATTACCACCACGTGAACCTAAATTAACATGGCTTCCAAACTTTCAGGAACCTAAACCCACAATGACTTTGAGGCTGGCAGCTGCTGTCTCACTGCCCCACCAGGACCATAAAACCCCATATCCACTAGCACCCTCAGGGGACAGAGTATCACTGGTTCCACGCAAGTTAATTCAGAAGAGTCACAGCATAACATACCAAAGAGTCACAGCAACTAATTTTTCACAACCATCGTGAAAACAAAGCTCCTTGACTGCATCCCAAGCAGTGCTTCAGATAATTCTCTAATTGTCTTCTCCGTACAAAGCTGGCTTCTAAAAATCCAACCTTTCTGGAAGGCACAATTGGGGCTGCTCTGCACCCTCAGAGGAGAAACCAGCTCCTGGGGGCTGTTGGATTCCACGAATTAGATGCTATTAGCCATGCCAACTTGACAAACATAACCACAAACCCCCTAAACAGGGCTTTCAACACAATCAGATCCCAAACATAGGCACAAATTAATCAATCAATTCAAAGTTCCAACCCTTTTTCCCTCCTCGTCAAATTTAATATTATTCTTAACCTTCTTCTCTAAATCTGACTATAACGTGTGTGAAGGCATCCAATTGCCCATGTGCACCCAGCATCTGGTGCTTGCCGACCAAAACCACAAACACACTATATAAACACTTTTTCCCTTATTAAAGTTACCAAAACCGAAAGTTATCTCCCTGCTACCTCAGCTGCCGAGGCTGCGGCTCTCCCTCTGCCCTGGGAAGGAAAAAGGAAAAACAGCTAGGAGCTGTTTTTACTCTTTTTTTCTTGACTCCCTACAGCTGCAGCTGCCCAGCACCCCCGCCTCCGGAGAGAGGAGGGGGAGGAAAAACGGCCGGGAAAAGCGGCCAGACAGAAGATGCCTTTTTTTTTTCTCTGCCCGCTGCAATCTGCCGCCGGGCTCCCACCGGCCCCCCCTGCAACCCCAGCAGCAGCGGCCCGTCCAGGTGTAGCCCAGCACAAGTGGAAGCCCCCGTTCCTCCCGACAAATCGAAATAGAATTAAACTCAACAAGAACACAGCCTAGTGGACCCGGGGGGGCTGCCCCTCCCCTGAGTCCCAGACCTCTCGACAAGACACCATCCAGCGCAGCCCCACAGGAGAATTTCTCCTGACAAGTCCCAGATTTCTGAGTTCTAAGTCCGGCGTGTCCCCAGGGAAATGCTCCCTCCACGGGTCCCGGCCCCAATTCTGACCGGCACGTCCCCAGGGAACTTCCACCTCCCTGGGTCCCGGCTTCAAACACAGACCGGTGCGTCCCCAGAGAACTTCCACCAACCTGGGTCCCGGTTTTTCGGCAAGCCCCCATCCAGTGCGGCTCTGCAGGAAATCCTTTCCTGACAGGTCCCGGACTTCTCAACAAGTATCCCAGAGCCCAGTGCAGCTCCACAGGGGAAAAAAACCGCTACCCCCGGCAGCCCCAGGGGCAGCAGCCTGGCACTAAACTTGACTCCTACACGATCCCTGACTGAATATCAAAACTCCTGTATCTGCCTGGGACACTTTGACGACGGGTAACACCACAACCTCTATCCCGGAGTTTAAACACCATGTCCTCTGACCATGCCTCCCTGACACGCTCACAAACACTAACACTTGACTCAGAAAGAGTCTTGTCGGACAGCAACCAGCCAACCCTGCCACTCTGAGCAGTGATCGGTCCCTTCTGATGTCTCTTCCCAGCATATATGCTGGGCATAATATCCCACGGCATGGAATATTCCTTTGACCTGTTCAAGCCAGCTCTCCTGGTTGTGCTACCTCCCAGCTTTCCTGTGCACCAGCTCTCTACAGAGCATGAAATACCATAGGACTATCAGTGTCATTCTCACACTGAATCCAAAACACAGCACTGTAACTGCTATCAAGAAGTAGTTTAATTCTATCCCAGCCAAAACCAAGTGTATTACAACAACACCACAGAGAGAAGACGAAGATCAGCAGAAGCACAGGGAGTCAACTATATTCTGTAACCTGCCACTCTAGCCCAATTTCCTACAAAAAACAGTAGTTCACTCCACAGGCTATGCATCCCACCTGCGAATCCTACTTTGTCCGTGGCAACGGTGCGTTTCGTGTTCAGGATGACATCCTCGTCGCCAAAAATGTATTAGGGAGGGGTTCGAACATACTGAAGCCTGAAAACCAAGACACCGTTGCAAGTTCGACAAAAACCAATATTTATTACCAAGAGGTGGCCAACAAAACCAACAAACCCAAAAGGGAGGAAGGAGGAGAGAAATAAGCCCCCAGCACGACCTCCCCAGTTACCCAGCTGTTGCCCATAAAGTTATCTTACCGACCTAGCATGCCTATAATTACCCATAGCAGAAGCTGCATCCTTGGAGAGTCAGTAAGTTCACAAACTGGCAGGCGTCCCCGCCAAAAGGCAACATTGTCCTTGGTGTGAAGTTAGCTCCTCTCCAAGAAAGCACTATCAGCTTTTGATACAATTAATTGAGTGGCCACAACCTCCCAGGTGTGGCCAGCACCGCCCAGCCCGAGGCCCTCAGTCCCACCTCCCGGTTATGTCAGTGCATCTCTTCTGCGCACACGTGGCTTTCCCTGCGCCTGCGTACTGTACTCAGGGGGGTCTTTTCCAAATGAGTCTGGGGGCATCCTTCATCATCCTCCTCCTCAATCTCTCCTTCAAATGACCTTGGAGGACAACTAGCCAATCACAGAATACCAATTAAAACAGTTTATACAAGAAGCTCTTTTCAAGGACAACTTTCCCATTTATCAGTGCTTGTTTTCCCATAACTTGGCAGGGAAAGAGCAAAGCTTTCACAGGTGGCAGGGCCAAACACAGACCAAAAGTATCAGCATAAATTCACCCTGGTACAGACACACACTGTTCCCACCCCAGTGACTGGAGGTTAAAGACCCCTACTTGCACCAGTATATTACACCACGGGCCAGGGCCACCTACATCCCCAGTCTGACTCCAGTAACTGGCACCAGATTCCACTCACACAGATCTCACTAGTAGCTGGTACTTAGTCCTTGCAGCACACATATACACAGGATTGAGTGAGATTACAAAGAGTGATAGTTAAGAAATATTTAAGAAGATATTAGAAGACAGGACAGACTGTGGTGATCAGATGCAGGGCTGTCAGACAAGTGTACTGACTGGCCTTGTTTTACATGTGTCTGATCCCTTTTATACCCCTTTCTGCCTACCACCCTTTTTGTTCCTCCCTGCTCCCCCTTCCCCCTGTATGTTATGTCATGAGTTCCATAGTTCTATGGATTCCTGCACCCCTCCCAGTCCAGTATCCAGAATCCCCTCTGGTTTGCAATCTTATCAGTTGCAAAGTCCAGGTTCATCATCCTGGAAGTGGAGCCTGTGGTTTCTTTGTAGTTCATCAATTAGTGTGACTGGTCAGGTTTATTTCCTTGTTATTGTCTGTTCTGTCAGGTCTGTTTCTGTATATTTTCATTTCTGGTTTCCCCCTTTTTCCCTTGGTTTCTCAATTGACAAGGTCCTTGATCAGATAACCTTGCTGGAATAAACATTCTCACACTCTTAGTGCGATTGAACAGGTTTGGTTCTCATCACTGACTCCCTTATCATTTTTTGGCCAGGTTTATGTCCCTGAATGTTCTTGTTTATGGCTTCTTCCTTTTCTTATTATCCTTTTTTTCTGTTGAAGAAGGCCCTTGACCAGATACCTTTAAAGGAACAACTCCACACAACTCTCAGCATACCGGTAGCTATAATACCAGGTTATCTATTAATTGTGTTACTCACATGAAAGCAGCAATCTGATGTATGTAAGATCCTTCATGTCTAGCTTCAGGATCATTCATTCCCCCTAAACCCCTCTCACAACTTGCGCTTTTGCACCTTTGGTTCCTATATCAGGGCCACACCTTGATTAATCCTTAAACCTTACTTTTTATGAGACATCTGGTAGGCTATATATCAACATTTCCTCTCGTCATCACAACATCCGACAGTTTTGGCACCTTTGGTTCCTTTTTTTTGGGGAAGAGTGGGTATCTTCAGGCTGCCTCTCCAGTGCACTGAGGTAATTACAGTCTAAGACTTGAACATACAATGTGTTGTGGCCTAGTTTTGGTCCTCAGGAGTTGCCAAATGAGATGGTTGAAGTATATGGGGAATCATCTGAACACTGATGCACTTTGTCTTCCATTTGGTTATGGTGTGTCCACAGACTCACCATGTTACTATTTGATGAATGCTTGCAGGACAAAATTTCTTACTTTTACACTTCCTCCAACTTTCTCAACACTTGTAGTTTCCAACTAAATGTACAACGTATTTTTATCTCACTTTTTTTCGCACCTTTATCATATTTTTTTCACACTTTTTACATGTCCCTCACCATCATCATCATGGCTAGGCTTCGCGAACGAAGATTTGGGAAGGCTCTATCCACATTTGCTACAGGCACGCTGGTGGCTTATGAGGCCAATACGTGACAGACATATCCGATTGCAAAAGGCACAGCAGAAAGACTCCTTAGATGGTATATTCTGCAATACACGGTTCTTTCTGCATTGCCTTTTTTCCTCGAGGGTGATCCTGCGTGTGTTCTCAAAGGAGACAGCTGCGTTATAGATGGGGTGTCTCCAGGACTCCCGATTTGAGGCCAGGGTGGACCAGTTATGGTGATCAATATGGCCAAGGCTGAGATGTAGTTTCAGGGAGTCCTTGTATCTTTTCTTTGGGGCTCCTCTCTTGCGGCAGCCAGTGGCAAGTTCACCATAAAGCAAGATCTTAGGGAGGCGGTGGTCCTTCATCCTTGAACAGTTCCTTCTGGAACAGTTTCAAGGCTTCTGAGTCCTCTGAATAGTATTTACTTGCTTATATCAAGCAATGTGCATGTTATGTCTTCATCATCATGGCTGGGCTTCGCGAACGAAGATTTAGGAAGGCTCTATCCACATTTGTTACAGACACGCTGGTGACTTATGAGGCCAATACGAGATAGACATATCCGATTGCAAAAGGCACAGCAGAAAGACTCCTTAGGTAGTATATTCAGCAGGATACGATTCTTTCTGCGTTGTCTTTTCTCCTCGAGAGTGATCCTGCATGCGTTCTCAAAGGAAACGGCAGCATTGTAGACGGTGTGCCTCCAGGCCTCCCGATTTGAGGCCAGTTATGATGATCAATGTGGCCGAGGCTGAGATGTTGTTTCAGGGAGTCCTTGTATCTTTTCTTTGGCGCTCCTCTCTTGCGGCAGCCGGAGGCAAGTTCATGGTAAAGCAAGATCTTAGGGAGGCGGTGATCCTTCATCCTTGAGACGTGCCCTGCCCAGCGCAGCTGAATTCTCAGCAACATGACCTCAATGCTAGTGACTACTGCTTGTTCTAAAACAGATGTGTTGGTCACATAATCTGACCAGTGGATGTTTAGGATTGTGCGGAGGCAGCGTTGATGGAAGCGTTCTAGGAGACGTAGGTGGTGGTGGTAGACGACCCATGATTCAGAACCATATAAGAGAGTAGACAACACTATGGCTTTGTAAACACTGATCTTGGTGCTTTTCTTCAAGTGTTTATTGCGTCATACTCTTTTATAAAGTTTTCCAAAAGCACTACATGCCTTTGCTAACCTGTTGTCTATCTCCCCATCAATCTTACCATCCGAGGAGATGAGGCTACCTAGGTAGGTAAACTGCTGGACTGATTTAAGCTCTGACTGGTCAATGGTGATATGGGGATGATGGAAGGCTTCCTGAGGTGCAGGATGGTAGAGGACTTCCGTCTTCTTCAAGCTGACTTCCAACCCAAAGAGCTCAGCAGCATCTGCAAAGCAGGATGTTAAACGCTGCAGAGCTGCTTCTGTGTGGGCAACAAGGGCAGCGTCATCGGCATAAAGCAGCTCCCGGACAAGATGGTTTAAGGTCTTGGTGTGGGCCTTCAGGCGCCTTAGATTGAATAGACTTCCATCAGTACGGTATCGAATGTAGATACCGTCCTGATCATCGAGGTCTGCCGTGGCCCTTTGGAGCATCATGCTAAAGAAGACTGTGAATAGGGTAGGAGCGAGAACGCAGCCTTGTTTCACACCATTCTTAATTAAAAAGGGCTCAGAAAGTGTGTTGCCATATCTGACTTGGCCATACTGATCCTCATGGAGAGAGATGATCATTTTAAGGAACTTGGGGGGACAACCTAAACGTTCCAAAATCTGCCACAGACCTTTTCTGCTCACAGTGTCAAAAGCCTTGGTATTAAGGAAGGAAGCCTTGGTAGGAAGGAATTAAATCTGACTGCTCAAATTATCGTGGTATTACTCTGCTCTCCATTGCTGGCAAAATCCTGGCAAGAATACTCTTGAACAGACTAATACCCACTACTGCAGAAGGTATCCTTCCTGAAAGTCAGTGTGGTTTCAGAGCCAACAGGAGCACCACAGACATGGTATTTGTCCTCAGACAACTGCAAGAGAAGTGTAGGGAACAGAACAAAGGTCTCTATGTAACCTTTGTCGACCTCACCAAGGCTTACATGTCCCTAACGCTGCATTAAAAAACTGTCCCCTCCATCTCGCATTCATCCACATCACCTTCGTCCACAAATCAGGATCAAACAACCCCCTAGATATTGTATCAAACTGCAACAAAATCCCATTCCACCCATATTTTTCCATAAACACTTTCACAGAATATTCCAAGTTCAAAGGGACCCACAAGGATCATCAGGTCCAACTCCTGTCCCTGCACAGGACCATCCCCAAGAGTCACACCATGTGCCTGAGAGTATTGTCCAAACGCTTCTTGAACTTTGTCAGGCTTGGTGCTGTGGCCACTTCTCTGGGGAGCCTGTATTTTGCATTACTCAGTCCATCATGCATGCTTTATAAAAACCATTTGCATTATCTTTGTTTACTGCTGATACCTCTATGGTAATAATATTCAGGTGCAGAACGTAATTTGAAAACACACGTGATATTTTGTTTCAACATTTAAGACTTGGATCTTTTTCAGATACACCAATGTGGGTTTCTAAGAGTCTATATTTTGTCCCTGTGTAATAGGGAGAGTTCGTAGCATACTGAAGTTGAAACCATGACACCATGAAAATCTCAACAAAACTAATATTTATTACCAAGAGGTGGCCAACAAAACGAACAAATCCAAAAGAGAGGATGGAGGCGAGAAATAAGCCCCCAGCACGACCTCCGCAGTTACCCAGCTGTTGCATATAAAGTTATCTTACTGTCCCAGAATGCCTATAATTACCCGCAGCAGGAGCTGCATTCCCGGAGAGGGTAGGCTCACAAACTGGCAGGCGTCCCCGCCAAAAGGCAATGTTGTCCTTGGTGTGAAGCTAGCTTCCCTCAAGAAAGAGCTATCTGCTTTTTATACAATTAACTGAATGACCTCAACCTAGGCAGGTGTGGCCAGCACCGCCCAGCCAGAGGCCCTCAGTCCCACCCTCCGTTATGCAAGTAATAGCTCTTCTGCGCATGCGTGACTTTTCCCGCGCCTGCGCACTGCACCGGGGGGGTCTTTTCCAAATGAGTCTAGGGGTTTACTTCATACCCATAGTCTTCAGTCTCTCCTTCAAGCAACCTTGGAGGATGATCAGCCAATCATAAAACAGCAATTAAATATAGTTTATACAAGAACTCTCTTCAAGGACGAAGTTCCTGTTTTATCAGTGCTTGTTTTCTCATAACTTGGCAGGGAAAGAACAAAACTTTTACAGGTGGCAGGGCCAAACACAGACCAAAAGTATCAACATAATTAACCCCTGATACACCCTGTGATTAGCATAGGTGTTTTGGGGGGAGGTATTTCCATGTAGAATGATTGCTAATCTCTGTGTGCTTGTGATGACTGGCTGTGATACTTTTTTTTCTCGTCCTCTTTTTGTTCACTTATTTCTGAAGTTAGAAACCATTCTATTCTAGAGCCTTATTTGTTAAATTTGTTGAGAAATGGAAAACATTTTTCTGCCTCTTTCATAACCAGAACTCTTATTCTTCCATTAGTGTTCTTAAATATTTCACCCTTGTATTAGTTTTGTCATTTTATGTACAATTTGCATGCAGTCAGTGTAGCCCTTTTACCTGGGAGTGGCACTTCCAGAATAATTACTTGTCGCACATATAGCATCACATCACTTACATTGGACATTTCACTTTTTCTTTCAGGTGTCTCCATGCTTAACACAAAACAAGTCTTATCTAGGAAATTTGTTTCCTATTGTATTCTGTCTTTATGACTTGGAATGTATTTGGAACCAAATTCACTGCTGTTATTTCTTTTCTTTCACTTATTGTAATATTTTTCTATAATATGCTTTCCCATAGCCCTATAAATATGTATGGCTCTTGGTATTGCCATGTCCACTTCTTGTAGTAAACTAACTTTGACTTGGTTTCTAGTTCTATGGAGCTCATTCCTGCCTGGAGGCAGGTTTCATATAAGGAAAATGAGATCCTCCTTGCATTAAGTGCAGGGGGAGGCAATGGGCAGTTTGTTTGTTTTTATATTTTGTGGTTTTGTTTTAAGAACCTTAGTTAACATTTTATAGTCTCCTGGTTTCTTTAGTAATGATTCTGGATGTGTTGCATGGAAAAACACAGAGGACTTCACCCTTGATTTCTTCCCAAAGAAATTCGGAAATGCTCTAGCCAAGCAGCTCTTTTTTCATCCAAGACTTTTCTTATACCATGCAACACAGGCATGCTAAAAATCTGGTCTTTGTTTTCTAGCATCAGTCATTTAACAAGGATCTAGAATTGTCAGAAAACAAAACTTTGAGCCCAAAGCAGGTGTCTATACCTGCAGACTTCAAACTGTTTCAACAGGGAGATGCACACAGTTTGTTCTATTTGGAATAAGTCTTACACTGAAGGAGGACATAGGAATTTTACTGCTGAGTTCAGCAGGAAAAGAATGTGGATCCCATTTCGTTTCTTCTGTGAGCTGATGACTTGCCTGTATTTTGCTCACCCAGGTGAACATGCCTACAAATGTTCTTCCTGTACATTTTCCACCATGACAATCAGCCAGCTAAAAGAGCATTCCTTGAGAGTGCATGGGAAAGCATTAACATTACCAAGACTCCGTGTTGTCAGCCTCTCAGCCTCACTTGGCTACTGCACCTCCAAGAAACACACTTCTGCTGAAGAGGTGGAGGACTCTAATGGTAAGAGGTGCCTCAGAGCAAGAATTTAATTGTCTAAAATACTACTTAATATTATTAATGTTATTATTAAAAAAAATTAGGGTGGCAATTAGAAAAATCCAAAATTGCATGAAAAGCAAGAATAAAGGTGGTGTTCTAGTACTTGACCTACAGTTGAATCTCACCAGTTTATTCTTTACCAACTTATACTGCCAATATTCCTTTGGAATAAGTCAAGCTGACCTTACTTTTCAGCAAAGATTTACAACATAGGAGATTTCAATGGCAGAGCTCCCATTAAAATTCAGTGAGAAAGAGAGGATCTAATTCCATTTGCATTTCTAAAAAACACTCCTTTATCTTGTTAGCAGAGAAGTTTAGTGAAGCCACTAAAGATTAAGTGTGAAAAGTAGAGGGAATAGCTAGACAACTTCCTATTTTATGCTTTTTATGGAAATAGATGTATACACAGATCCTGATGTTTGAAATACAGACAGATGGCTTATTTTTAAGTTTTGCCTTGTATTTAGGCTATGGAGTTTTATTGCTTGTGCTGCAAATAAGAATCCTGAGTTCGGTTCTGGGCCACTCATGACAAGAAAGGCATCGAGGGACTGGAGCGTGTCCAGAGCAGGGAACGGAGCTGGGGAAGGGTCTGGAGCAGCAGGAGCGGCTGAGGGAGCTGGGGGGGCTCAGCCTGGAGAAAAGGAGGCTCAGGGGGGACCTTCTGGCTCTGCAACTCCCTGACAGGAGGGAGGAGCCAGGTGGGGGTCGGGCTCTGCTCCCAGGGAACAAGGGACAGGAGGAGAGGAAATGGCCTCAAGTTGCTCCAAGGGAGGTTTAGATTGGATATTAGGAAAAATTTCTTCACTGAAAGGATTGTCAAGTATTGGAGGAGGCTGGTGTGGAATCACCATCCCTGGAAGTGTTCAAAAGGCATGTGGATGTGGCATTTGGGGATACATTCCCATTTTCCCCAAGAAGTTTTAAATACTCATTGAGGTTTTGTGCATTTATTCCATGTTTGCTCTGAACTCAGAAGTTAAACATCTCCTTGATGAGTTTCTTTTGTCATATAGATGCTGATCTGTCTGATTCTGTAATTGATATTCTAGTATGGATTTACCAGGAAAGTGTGATGTTTTCAATTTTATCTGCCTTGCTCCCCGTGGTCATTGAAATAGTTATTAGCATTTTGCAGATTTAATACGTTTTCGGTGAACTCAAACCATTGAGTCTATTGGTTTTCTTAAGTAATATTTTTCCTTACATCCCCAGCTCTGATTTTGCAAGCATTTAAATACATATATTAGATTTGCCTAGTTGGGGGGAGTTGTGAGACACTGGATTATTATATTGGCTCAGAACAACTCAGGTGTGTGTGTGGGGGGGAGGGATAGGTTGAATTTCACAGAAGTGAGATAATGCTCTATCCCACATGCCAGCCCCTGCAGCCTTGACAGGTGGCCCCAGAGCAGCTGTCAGTCAAAGGCAGCCTGGGAGCACACCCACACCACACCCCCTGGAACCCCTAACCCAGCTGGCACACTGGGAGCACCACCCCTCACCCTGCCCTGGAGCCCCAGAGTGGCCAGTGGGCCATAAGTCCCACCTGGGGGGGTGGCCACAGCAATAAAAACAGGAACATGTACTGTCCATCTTTGCTTGAGACCTACCATCTGGCCATGTGGAAGCTGGGCTTTCACAGGACTCCAGTGGTGGTGTTACGACCTGCCCCAGAAAAGGGAGGGTAACCCAGGTTCTTATTAATAAATCCCTTGGGGTGGATTAGAGTGAAATGACACTGAATAATCCATGTTTGAAACCATATACATGTCTTCTTTGTGGATGGTGCCTTTCGTATAGTGGACAGAAAAAGAGAAAAGGAAGAGCTAGCACAAATATTTTCCCAATGCAATGCAACTCCCCCCCCCAAAAAAAACCTTATAGTAAAATAGTGAGCATATGGGACATAACAGGATCTTAATAGCTACAATCAGATTTCCTAACATTAACAAAGTTACAAACATCAGGATTTAATACTGACACAAATCTAATTTTAAAAGCTTCTCCCACGCCAATTTGTTTTTCAATAAAAAGACAAAATAAACTTGGCAAAAATTAAACTAGCAATACATAAAATGGCTTGTCTTACACAATCTTACCAGTGAGTTGCTCATGACAAAACCACAAATAAGTCAACAATTATTAATAAGCTGATAATACAAGCAATTTTGGGAGTAGAGGAGACACAAACAATGTTTGTAGTAAACTTTCGCATATTGCAAAACTTACTGAGACAAAAATACATACAGATATGCATATTACAAAGTTATTAAGATAAAAACACAAACACATGCAAACAATCAGCGCTGCAAAGAACAGTACAACTCTCCAGTCCTGTTGTTACTTCGTTTTCTCATGGGATACTTGTAAACTGATAACAGAAGCAGTTGTGGGGGCAGTTATTTTTCCTGCCCATTGCGGCAATTGAAAGCTTCATCGGTGTCACGCAGTTTGATCTCATCTGCTGGCAGGTTCCTGCAAAAAGAGGAAATCTGGCCCACTATGGACCCATTATTAAAAAGAAGGAACTATCTATCCAGCTCCTTTTCTTATCTGGGATGATGCCACTAGGGCAGCAATAATGGAGAAGTCTGAAATATGTTTTCTCCAAAAAGCAAATAAACCCAGAGCATGCTGGAGCTCCTTTTTACTCTTTAGCATCTTTATTTGCTCTAGGGTGGCCAAGGTGTCAGAGGGAATACACACTGCTACTTTCTCTGTGGGAATCTGAAGTCTCAGACTTTCCAAGTGGGTGATAGTACTTGTCTGAGTCTGGTCCCCTGTGGTGACATCAGCAATCTGGGCAATCAGTTCAGCTTTGTTGTGTACAGCAGCTATTTGTGAGCCAGTGTCAGCATTGAGGTAACTCACTGGCAGATGCCACTGCCCATTTGGTTCATGGACAGGCCATACAGGAGAACTGTATGGTGAGTGTATGGGGACAACTGCCCCTTGTTCCTGCAATTCTGCAATTTCTGGGGTAATGTTTTCACGTGTTCCTAAAGGAAGTGGGTGGGGGTTTACATTTGTTGTTTTGCAAGGAGGCAGACTTGGAGCAGTTTGCAACAGACGGAGAGAGGGGGATGGGAGACCAAACACCCATTTCCTCCCTTTGGCATCTGTCCAGGCCCATCCCTTTAATAGATCCAACTCCAAGATGTTAGCTGGTAATGACCCCACAATCATGATAGTTTCTTTGGCTGTCTCATCTCCGGGTAATCAGCATTTCACCCAAGCTGTGTACTGGGGTTGGGGTTTGCCAAAGGCATCAGTTACCCATATCTTTTTTTTGTCTGGCTTAATGCCACAATGAGCAGCAACTTTAGTTTGGAGTGCTGAGACCTGTGCACCAGTATCTACCACAAAGGTAGCTAAGGATTTAAGAGGGCCCAGGGGAAAGGTGATTACCAAATCTCCCTGGCTGTTTTCAGTGAGCTTTCTCTCATAAACCCACTAGTCATTCTTTGGCTTATTTACTTGAGAGCAGCAAGTCCAGTTTCTTGACTCAGAACTGATCAAACTGGTTAGTCCGGTTTCTGAAGAGGCTGAGGGGATCACAGTGTTTGACTCCTTAGGGGGGGTTGCTCCTAGGAGGTGACTCATGCTTTTTGATCTTATCCCAGTGCTTTATCAAGTATTCCAAATTAGCGGTGGGTAATTTGTCCATCACTTCTCGAGAAATTCCTTTTGCAACACCTTCCACCCACAAACTGTACCTCTTTCACCCACTAGATGACACATTTTGTTGACAAATACCTGGTGAGGCAGGTTTTTGGACCTTCCCTGCCCTCCTGATGTGTGTTCTCTGGCCACTTGTACCAGAGAGCCCCAGCTGCTGACCAGTAGCTATTAATTCTTGGGCTACCTCCAACCAGGTTATTCCTGGTGGGGCAGCCCTTCTTCTAGGCCTAGGGGTTGCCTTTATGTGCTCTTGTAATTGTTTAGCATAAACTTTTAGTGCATCAGGCAGGCCTCGGATCAAGACAGGAAATCTCTGTGGATCTGCCTCGAGTTCCATTGGGGAATTTCATTGTGGGTCCAATAATTTTGTGTGCATTAATTGGAGACGTGGTTTTTTGTACACTTTTTACAATGTGGCCAATCATGGGGGTTTTAATAGTATGAGGATCTCCCCTTTCTATAGGGTCTAACCCACCTGCCCAGTAGGCAACTCTCTGGGTCAGGGACCACAGTTATCATTTGTGGTCAGAAAGACCCCTGGGCCCCAAAATCCTCAGGCCTCATCCTCACTCAACAAAATTCGATCTCCCCCCATAAAGGACACCCTCCACACATATTCAGTTTCCGATTCATTGCCCTCACAGCTGTATTTCTCCTGAAGTTTGGCCAGTGCTTCCCCTGTGTACAGGTAGCCCGTATGGTAGTTTGCCGATCTGCCCCTTGGGCAGTGGTTTCAGTTTTAATGACGGGACGCAGATGTATTACTTCGTTCTCCAGATAACTTTGCTTAAGCTCTTCCAATTCCCCAGAGGGGTACAGGGATTTATTAACATCCACTGGTCTGGGGTATTTTAAATTGATGTCCCGTAGTTCACAATTTTTCATTTCTAGTGCCTTTTTACGCCTTTCATTTTGCTCCTCCTCATCTTGCAGGGCTGACCAAAGCAACAGATTAATTTCCCTTTCCCCTGAACTGCTTCACACTCAGCAGTTAACTACAAGCGTTCTTTTTCTAATTGCTCCTGTAATGCCTTCATTGACTCTTGAAGAGATCTTATCACTTCACTTACAGATTTCTGAATAGTCAATCTCTCCTTTTGTATTGTTCTAAGGACAACACCTAAAACAGCACCTACAAGAAGTAGTCCTAAACCAAGGACAGATATCAAGAGGGAATAATCCCCATATAACAACCTGGGGTGTCATTCCTTTTGACTCGGTCATTAACCCAGCTCAGGTTAATGTCTTTCTCCCCCTTAACCCTCTGAGGGTCGGCTTGACTCTCTCCTGGAAAACTCTCTCTCTGGTCCAGGTACCAGAGAACCTTTCAACAGGTCCAGGCTACACCAGGAAACCTTTCAACAGGTCTGATGTGCCTGATGTGCACTGAGAGGAGAAAAATTATCACTATAATTTCATAACAAGGGGATGGTCACCATGTGACTCGCCCTCGGTATCAGTTTTGGACTACACCGATTACTCCACCACATCCAAAGGATCCTTGTCCGTGACGCCAAAAATGTTATGACCCACCCCAGAAAAGGGGGGGGGTAACCCAGGTTCTTATTAATAAATCCTTTGGGGTGGATTAGAGTGAAACAACACTAAATAATCGGTGTTTGAAAACATATATATGTAGGGTTTATTTTAGAACAATTTTGTTTCAAAGGTAAACAGGTATGTTACCATTTTGGGTGTTATCATCTATATCTCTTATCTACAGCAATATGGCATAAAGAGAACCTTTGGGGAAAATGCATAAGGGAGACAAAGGAAAGACAGGATAAGGGTAAGGGAGAGTAAGGGAAAGAAAAGATGACAGTGGAAAGATGTCTATAGTCACCGCCCATGGGGTCCAGCGATGGAACTTGGTAGTTGTAGCTTCCACGTCTGTTAGTTGGAGTGGAGGCCTTGATCCACTGGGGGTGGGGGAGGGAAGCCCACACACTCAAACAAGTTATGAGTTATTATATCCATGGATGGTGTCCTGGACCTGCGCAGAGTTCCTGTGAGGGGTCTGGTAAAAGGGTTTTTCCCGCCTTTCAGGATTGGCGGGGGGATGGGCTTTGACGGGACATGCCATGAACCTCCAACATCTGGGACAGCCCAGCGCAGAGTTCATATGGAGGGCATGGAAAACACGACTCTTCTCACCTTTTCAGGGCTTGACATGTTCTGGAGGAAGAGATGGACCCAGCTGCCCATCAGAGGTATAATGCAAAAGTCCTGCAAAAGCCTGCAAAAGTCTCCTGGCAATCCTAGAATGCAGAAATCATTGACCATTTCAGTCTCTGACAGGTGCCTATATAATAATTGCTCTTTCTCTATTTAGTCCTTCTTCTTCTAATCTCCTTTTTTAATATTTCGGGTAACTTGGGACCAAATGGGTTGGATTTTGCTGAGTTATATGGGCTAGACAGGTTATTCTGACTGCATTATTTCCCTACGCCTTCCACTACACAACAAGCAACACGTTGTCCTCTTTAGTATATATGCCCCAACTCTCCAAGCTGACCCTGCTGATAAAGATAAATTTTACACCGACCTGCACTGCCTTACCCAAAAGGTGCCTGCAGATGATAAGATCATTATCCTTGGTGATTTCAATGCCAGAGTAGGAAAGAACTTTGAAGCCTGGAAAGGAGTATTAGGCAAGCATGGTGTTGGAAACTGCAATGATAATGGTCGCCTTATGATAGAGTTTTGTGCAGAGAAGCAACTCACCATCACTAATACTATCTTTCATCGGAAAGATAGTCTGAAGACAACCTGGATGCATCCCCGTTCTAAGCATTGGCACCTCATTGATTATGTCTTGGTGCAACAGAGAGGTGTCCACAATGCCCACCACACCCATGTGATGCCTAGTGCAGAATGCCAAACAGACCACCGATTTGTGCGCTGTAAACTTAACTTCAACCTTAAGTTCAAACCTAAAAGGGGCAGTATCCCAAGGAGGAGACTCCAAGTTAACGATCTTCAATCAGACACAGTGAGAGATTCCAGGCAAACCTTCAAACTAGGCTGATTGATCATTCCATAGATCCCTCCCCTGAATCACTTTGGTACCATATTAAAAACAGCATCCTGCAGTCCTCTGAAGAGTCCTTAGGGTTCTCCTTCAAGAAGAACAAGGACTGGTTTCATGAAAACAATCAAGAGATCCAGGAATTGTTGAGGAAGAAGAGATCTGTTCACCAAGCACACCTTGCACTGCCATCCTGTCATGTAAGAAAAGCAACCTTTCGTCTCGCATGCAGCAAGCTCCAACAGAAACTCCATGACATGCAGAACAAGTGGTGGATCGATCTAGCTGTAAAAACTCAATTATGCGCAGATAGGGGTGATCACAGAGGATTCTATGAGGCCCTGAAAACAGCATACGGGCCTACATACCAGGTCCAAAGCCCTCTACTCAGCGCTGATGGTCAAATGCTTCTGACAGATAAAAACTCCATTCTGAATCGATGGTCTGAACACTTTCAGACTCTTTTCAGTACTAACCATGTAGTCCAAGACTCAGCAAGTCAGTCCATCTCACAACAACCAGTGAAGAATGAATTGGATATTGCCCCAACTATGGAAGGAACCCTTAAGGCCATACAGCAGGTGAAAATTGGCAAGGCAGCTGGGGTGGATGGAATTCCACCCGAAGTCTGGAAACATGCGGGCCTTGCACTCCATGCTAAATTCCACGAATTTGTGGTGCGCTGTTGGGAACTAGGTGAACTACCATCAGACCTTCGTGATGCAGTCATCATCACCTTGTATAAGAAAAAGGGAGATAAATCAGACTGCTCAAACTACCCTTGCCCTCCATTGCTGGCAAGACCCTGGCAAGAATACTTCTGAACAGACTAATATCCACTATAGCAGAAGAACTTCGTCCTGAAAACCAATGTGGTTTCAGAGCCAACAGGAGCACCACAGACATGGTATTTGTTCTCAGACAACTGCAAGAGAAGTGTAGGGAACAGAACAAAGGTCTCTATGTAACCTTTGTTGATCTTACAAAGACTTTCGATACTGTGAGCAGAAAAGGTCTATGGTAGATTTTGGAATGTTTAGGTTGTCCCCCTAAGTTCCTTAAAATGATCATCTCACTCCATGAGGATCAGCACGGCCAAGTCAGATATGGCAATGCACTTTCTGAGCCCTTTCTAATAACCAGTGGTGTGAAACAAGGCTGTGTTCTTGCCCCAACCCAATTCACAGTCTTTTTCAGCATGATGCTCCAAACGGTCACAGCAGACCTCGATGATCAGGACGGTATCTACATTCGATACCGTACTGATGGAAACCTATTAAACCTAAGGCGACAGAAGGCCCACACCAAGACCTTAAACCATCTTGTCCGGGAGCTGCTTTATGCTGATGACACCGCCCTTGTTGCCCACACAGAAGCAGCTCTGCAGCGTTTAACATCCTGCTTTGCAGACGCTGCTGAGCTCTTTGGGCTGAAAGTCAGCTTGAAGAAGACTGAAGTTCTCCATCAACTTGCACCTCAGGAAGCCTTCCATCATCCCCATATCACCATTGGCGAATCAGAACTCAAATCAGTCCAGCAGTTTAATTACCTAGATAGCCTCATCTCCTCCTCCATCTTCATCAGAGCACAACGGGTACATAGTTACCTAATTCTTGACCGTATTCTGTGGTTTAGGTCCTGATATGCTGTTCTGCCAACAATCTAGGCCTTGCCTTGACAAAAGACTAAACATTTCTGCTGTATTCGGGGGTAGGAGTGATATAGGGAGCATAGAATGGGGTAAGAGGATTAAGGAATGTGTAAACTAAGGGTGCTAGAGGGAAAGGGACAAGGGAGGAAGGGTTGCTGCTTTTAAAATCTACTTATAAAACTTATAAGGCTTACCAATATTAGAAAAATAAAAAAAACATTAGGTGCTTAAGGCATCAGCACCCACCCGGGGCTCGGGTACCTCCCATGGTCCCAGCCTGGCCAAAACCCCCCAACCCCCCAGAAGAACTCACTATCCACCCTGGCCTTATCCTCCCCCCACCGTGTTTCCACAGATCTTCCCTCGCACTGTTCACCTGCGACACTCCATACAGGGCTGCCCCGTCCGCCCTCCCGCCGCTCTGAGGACTCCCACGGCCCGCCCGACACCCTTTCCCTCCCCTAAATTGGACTGGCAAACCTCTGTGCGCTCAGTAGTTCTTCCTCTCCTCTCCCATGAGGGCACAATCCTCGCTGGCGGCCACGCAATGCACCCAGAGGCCGCGTGACCCCAGCGCAGCCTGGCGGCCCTGCTTTTATTTAGTTACCTAATTAACAATTCAAAGCATTACCTAATACTGTTACACCCACTTCCAAAACCGTCCCTCCCTTAGTACCACCCTCGACATGCATCCCAGAATTGGGTTGCTGGTCCCAAAGATCCCTTATCTTGGTCTTCCTCATCTTGTTCCTTGGTCTTTGGCACAGAATCACGCCTTCTGGAACAGTTTCAAGGCTTCTGAGTCCTCTGAATAGTATTTACTTGCTTATATCAAGCAATGTGCATGTTATGTCTTCATCATCATGGCTGGGCTTCGCGAACGAAGATTTAGGAAGGCTCTATCCACATTTGTTACAGACACGCTGGTGACTTATGAGGCCAATACGAGATAGACATATCCGATTGCAAAAGGCACAGCAGAAAGACTCCTTAGGTAGTATATTCAGCAGGATACGATTCTTTCTGCGTTGTCTTTTCTCCTCGAGAGTGATCCTGCATGCGTTCTCAAAGGAAACGGCAGCATTGTAGACGGTGTGCCTCCAGGCCTCCCGATTTGAGGCCAGTTATGATGATCAATGTGGCCGAGGCTGAGATGTTGTTTCAGGGAGTCCTTGTATCTTTTCTTTGGCGCTCCTCTCTTGCGGCAGCCGGAGGCAAGTTCATGGTAAAGCAAGATCTTAGGGAGGCGGTGATCCTTCATCCTTGAGACGTGCCCTGCCCAGCGCAGCTGAATTCTCAGCAACATGACCTCAATGCTAGTGACTACTGCTTGTTCTAAAACAGATGTGTTGGTCACATAATCTGACCAGTGGATGTTTAGGATTGTGCGGAGGCAGCGTTGATGGAAGCGTTCTAGGAGACGTAGGTGGTGGCGGTAGACGACCCATGATTCAGAACCATATAAGAGAGTAGACAACACTATGGCTTTGTAAACACTGATCTTGGTGCTTTTCTTCAAGTGTTTATTGCGTCATACTCTTTTATAAAGTTTTCCAAAAGCACTACATGCCTTTGTTAACCTGTTGTCTATCTCCCCATCAATCTTACCATCCGAGGAGATGAGGCTACCTAGGTAGGTAAACTGCTGGACTGATTTAAGCTCTGACTGGTCAATGGTGATATGGGGATGATGGAAGGCTTCCTGAGGTGCAGGATGGTAGAGGACTTCCGTCTTCTTCAAGCTGACTTCCAACCCAAAGAGCTCAGCAGCATCTGCAAAGCAGGATGTTAAACGCTGCAGGGCTGCTTCTGTGTGGGCAACAAGGGCAGCGTCATCGGCATAAAGCAGCTCCCGGACAAGATGGTTTAAGGTCTTGGTGTGGGCCTTCAGGCGCCTTAGATTGAATAGACTTCCATCAGTACGGTATCGAATGTAGATACCGTCCTGATCATCGAGGTTTGCCATGGTCCTTTGGAGCATCATGCTGAAAAAGACTGTGAATTGGGTTGGAGCAAGAACACAGCCTTGTTTCACACCATTCTTTATTAGAAAGGGCTCAGAAAGTGCGTTGCCATACCTGACTTGGCCGTGCTGATCCTCATGGAGTGAGATGATCATTTTAAGGAACTTGGGGGGACAACCCAAACATTCCAAAATCTGCCACAGACCTTTTCTGCTCACAGTATCGAAAGCCTTGGTGAGAGACCTTTGTTCTGTTCCCTACACTTCTCTTGCAGTTGTCTGAGAACAAATACCATGTCTGTGGTGCTCCTGTTGGCTCTGAAACCGCACTGACTTTCAGGAAGAATTCCTTCTGCAGTAGTGGGTATTAGTCTGTTCAAGAGTATTCTTGCCAGGATTTTGCCAGCAATGGAGAGTAGAGTAATACCACAGTAATTTGAGCAATCTGATTTAATTCCTTCTTATACAAAGTGATAATGACTGCATCTTGAAGGTCTGATGGTACCTCGCCTAGTTCCCAACAGTGCACCACAAACTCATGAAATTTGTTATGGAGTGCAAGGCTCCCGTGTTTCCAGACTTCGGGTGGAATTCCATCCACCCCAGCTGCCTTGCCGATTTTCACCTGCTGTATGGCCTTGAGGGTTTCTCCTAAAGTGGGGGCGGTGTCCAATTCATATTTCACCGGTTGTTGTGAGATGGACTGAATTGCTGAGTCTTGGACTACACGGTTGGTACTGAAGAGAGTCTGAAAGTGTTCAGACCGTCCATTCAGAATGGAGGTTTTATCTGTTAGAAGCGTTTTACCATCAGCTCTGAGTAGAGGGCTTTGTACCTGGTATGTAGGCCCGTATGCTGTTTTCAGGGCCTCATAGAATCCTTTGTGATCTCCCGAATCTGCGCATAATTGAGTTTTTTCAGCTAGATCAATCCACCACTTGTTCTGCATGTCATGGAGTTTCTGCTGGAGCTTGCTGCATGCAAGACGAAAGGCCGTTTTTCTTGCGTGACAAGATGGCAGTGCAAGGTGTGCTTGGTGGGCGGTTCTCTTCTTCCTCAACAATTCCTGGATCTCTTGATTGTTTTCATGAAACCAGTCCTTGTTCTTCTTGAAGGAGAACCCTAAGGATTCTTCAGAGGATTGCAGGATGCTGTTTTTAATATGATGCCAAATTGTTTCAGGAGAGGAATCTGCAGAATCTGTGGAATGGTTTTAGAGCCTAGTTTGAAGGTTTGCCTGGAATCTGTCTCTTACTGTGGCTGATTGGAGATTGTTAACTTGGAGTCTTCTCCTTGGGATACTGCCCCTTTTAGGGTTGAATTTGAGATTGAAGTTGAGTTTACAGCGCACAAGTTGATGGTCTGTTTGGCATTCTGTGCTGGGCATCACGCGGGTGTGATGGACAACACGGACATCTCTCCGTCACACCAAGACATAATCAATGAGGTGCCAATGCTTAGAACGGGGGTGCATCCAGGTTGTCTTCAGACTATCTTTCCGATGAAAGATAGTATTAGTGATGGTGAGCTGTTGCTCTGCACAGAATTCCAGCAGAAGTCGACCATTATCGTTGCAGTTTCCAACACCATGCTTACCTAATACTCCTTTCCAGGCTTCACAATTCTTACCTACTCTGGCATTGAAATCACCAAGGATAATGATCTTATCATCTGCAGGCACCTTTTGGGTAAGGAGGTGCAGGTCAGTGTAAAATTTATCTTTTTCAGCAGGGTCAGCTTGGAGAGTTGGGGCATATATACTAAAGATGACAACATGTTACTTGTTGTTTAGTGGAAGGCGTAGGGAGATAATGCGGTCAGAGTGACCTGTCGGCAGATTTTTGAGTTTAGGAAAAATAGAGTTTTTGATCGTGAAACCGACTCCTGAGAGATGTTTTTCGGTTCTGGGCTTACCTGACCAAAAGAGTGTGTAACCGGCACCATGTTCTCTGAGGCTGCCTTCTTCATGAAGGCGAACTTCACTGAGATCAGCAATGTTGATGTTGAGACGAGCCAGCTCATGGGCAATTAGGGCAGAGTAACGCTCAAAATGTCCGCTATCTGCAGAATCGAGCATGGTTCTGATATTCCAGCATGCTAGAGTTAATTTAGGTACACCTTTGGAGGCAGGTGCGTGCCTTTGTCTTTTGATCTTTGTGCAACCGCATTGGAAGAAGATGCCCGTTGGTCTGTGGTTAACCAACCAGGTGAAGGTGGAGATGAGCTTTGTTTAGGCCACCTTTTCTAGGCCCCTCTCCATGTGGAGCAAGTAGTGCTGTCCTTGGAAAGGCTGCTTGGTCGTTCAGGGTGCTGCCCCAAGAGACTGTCATCTCCGGTCAGTCTCAAATGACCAATATCCTGAACCGCCTGCATGCAGGGTTGGGTCTGCGGCTCCCAGTGCACCTTTCACCTGCCGTTTTGACTCTCACCCGTCGCTACAGGGCTTTTTGCATGTGGATAAAGCCTTCGAGCCTGCGCAGTGGATTTTTTAGGTGAGATGCAGTATGCGTGGAACTGAACCCACCCTTTAATCCTAATGTTCATCTGCCAGGGCTGAGCAAGTTTGGACGGTGGCAGTGAGGTCCTCAGGACGTAGGTTTGATTAGAATGACCTTCTCTTAGATGGATGGCCTTACAGGGCTAAGCGAGCTCCATTTGCCCGGGTTTGGGATTGGAGTTGTCCTTCTCCTAGGATGACTGCCAGAAGGCTAACGAGCTCATCCTGCCCAAGAATGTATTAAATCTGGTCCTACGGTTTGACCTGTCTGGCATGGGCGACCCTACCGGAGGCATGTACCACATAACTCGCAACCACATACGGGTACACAGACTACGTTTCTGTTAGAACGATTTGGGCAAGTCTTTCATTTCCTACTTTATTATCACCTATCTATAAACAATCTGAAGGAGATACCCAGGAACAACCCTTTGTCCTGTCCACCGTTTCAGGATGTAACAGAGCAAAGCAAATATATCCAGAACATGCCGAACCTGGGCAGTATAGAATCATAGAATCATAGAATCGATTGGGTTGGAAAAGACCTCCGAGATCATCGAGTCCAACCCTTGGTCCAAATCCAGTCCATTTACTAGATCATGGCACTCAGTGCCACGTCCAATCTGCGTTTAAAAATCTCCAGGGATGGTGAATCCACCACCTCTCTGGGCAGCCCATTCCAATGCCTGATCACTCTCTCTGTAAAGAATTTTCTCCTGATATCCAACTTAAATTTCCCCTGGCGGAGCTTAAGCCCGTGCCCCCTTGTCCTATTGCTGAGTGCCTGAGAGAAGAGACCAACTCCCACCTGGCTAGAACTTCCCTTCAGGTAGTTATAGACGGTGATGAGGTCACCTCTGAGCCTCCTCTTCTCCAGGCTAAACAACCCCAGCTCCCTCAACCTCTCCCCACAGTTGAACCAAAAACAGACAGACAAACAAAGCAATCGTTCTGACCCCAGTACCCATTCAAGGCGGGGGTGCCTTTCATGGCCCCATCCTGACCGGGACCCCCATTATTCTAAAAGAACCCACTATCCACCCTGACCTTATCCTTCCTCCACTGTTTCCACATATCTTCAGGCACACTGCTCACCTGCGACATTTCATACGGGATTGTCCCGCTCTCCCTCCTGTCGGTCGGCGGACCCCCTCGGCCCACTCGACACCCTACCCTAATCCTCCCCCCCCCCTTCTCCTCCCAAACCTGGAACGGCAAACCTCTGTGTGCTCCGAAGCTCCCCTCTCCTCTTTCATGGGGGCACACTACCTGCCGGCAAGGCTCCCCTTCTCATTATGTCTTATTCTAAGAACATTTATACAGATAAAATGTTCTTTACCTTGCTACAATCTTTGTCCATTGGAATCCTTGACAAGAAATGTTAAGCAGCATTTTAGAAGTCTTGTACAATGGTGCTAAGAGGCCAAAGGCACTAGCAAGCTATACCAAATGTGTTAAAAGCTATACTAAAATCTATATAATATGTATTTAAGGCATCACCTTGAGCTGGAAGACAGAGACGAGGAGCAGAATGAACCCCCCATAATTCAGAAGGAAATCTGCTGATCCACTTAAACATGCACGAGGCTATAGGGCCAGATGGGATCCACTGAAGGTTACTGAGGGAGCTGCCAGAAGAGCTCACCAAGCCACTTTATTAAAGAATCATAGAATCATAGAATCAGCCGGGTTGGAAAGGACCTCCGAGATCATCAAGTCCAACCCTTGATACACTACCACAGTGGTTACTAGATCATGGCACTAAGTGCCACATCCAGTCTTATCTTAAAAACCTCCAGGGACGGAGAATGGGCAGCCCATTCCAATGCCTGATTACCCTCTCTGTAAAGAATTTCTTCCTAATATCCAACCTAAACCTCCCCTGGCTGAGCTTAAGACCATGCCCTCTTGTCTTACTGATAGCTGCCTGGGAGAAGAGACCAACCCCCCCCCGGCTACAACCTCCTGTCAGGTAGTTGTAGAGAGTTATGAGGTCTCCCCTGAGCCTCCTCTTCTCCAGGCTGAACAACCCCAGCTCCCTCAGCCTCTCCTCACAGGACTTTGTGCTCCAGTCCCTTCCCCAACCTTGCTGCTCTTCTCTGGACCTGCTCCAGCACCTCAATATCCTTCCTGAACTGAGGGGCCCAGAGCTGAACACAGCACTCCAGGTGTGGCCTCACCAGTGCTGAGTCCAGGGGCAGAATCACTTCCCTGGCCCTGCTGCCACACTCTTCCTGATCCAGGCCAGGATCCATTGGCCCTCTTGGTCACCTGGGCACACTGCTGGTTCATGTTCAGCTTCCTGTCAATCCAAACTCCCAGCTCCCTTCCTGCCTGACTGCTCTCCAGCCACCCTGCGCCCAGCCTGTAGCGCTGCAGGGGGTTGTTGTGGCCAAAGTGCAGGCCTTGTTGAACCTCATCCCCTTGGAATCAGTCCATCTCTCCAGTCTGTCCAGGTCCCTCTGCAGAACCCTCCTGCCTTCCAGCAGATCAAAACTCCCCCCCAACTTGGTGTCATCTGCAAATTTGCTAGTGGTGGACTCAATCCCCTCATCCAGATCATCAGTACAGATATTAAACAGGACTGGACCCAACACTGAGCCCTGGGGACACCACTGGTGACTGGCCACCAACTGGATGCAGCACCGTTCACCATCATTCTCTGGGTCCAGCCCTCCAGCCAGTTCCTAACGCAGCAGAGAGTGCCCCTGTCCAAGCTATAGGTTGGCAGCCTCTCTAGGAGTATGCTGTGGGAGATGGTGTTGAAGGCTTTGCTGAAGTCCAGGCAGACACATCCACAGCCTTCCCCTCATCCACCAGGTGGGTCACCTGATCATAAAAGGAGATCAGGTTGGTCAGACAGGACCTGCCCCTCCTAAACTGGTGCTGGCTGGGTCTGATCTCTTGTCCATCCTGTAGGTGCCGTGTGATTGCACTGAGGATGATCTTCTCCATAACCTTGCCAGGCACTGAGTTCAGGCTGACGGGCCTGTAGTTTCCCAGGTCCTCCTTCCGGCCCTTTTTGTGGATGGGCGTGACATTCACCAACTTCCAATCACCTGGGACCTCCCCAGTGAGCCAGGACTGTTGGTAGATGATGGAGAGAGGCTTGGTGAGCTCTTCTGCCAGCTCCCTCATCACCCTTGGGTGGATTCCATCTGCTCCCATAGACTTGTGAGGATCCAAGTGGCTCAGCAGGTCACTAACTTCTTCCTTCTGGATAACAGGGGGACTATTCAGCTTCTTATCTCTGTCTACAAGCTCCAGAAGCCAGCTGCCCTCAGGACAACCTGTCTTACTGTTGAAAACTGAGACAAAGAAGGTGTTAAATACCTCAACCTTTTCCTCATCTTTGATAACTATGTGTAATGGTTTGAGAGCCCCAAAATCCAATTCTCGAGTCCAAACCCCCCTTCCCACATCTCAGTCCAGTGTGAAATGGGTTTTCCAGCCAAAAACACGAGACTCAATATGGGGGGAAGGGATTATATTACAATGACTGTACAAATAAATGTTATAATGCATCATATGCAATCTTAACTATCTCCTCTATGATAAAACAGTATTTACAATGAATCGAATCTCTTCTCTCTACAAATAAAAGTCCAGGAGGGAAGAAGGAAGAGATCCTTTCCACTCTCAGAGCAACAGTCTCTCTAGGGCAGCAATCTCTCTCCTTCCATGCAGCCGCTGTAGCTGGATCTCTGCCAGTACACACGAGGGGGGATCTCCAAGCCCCTCTCGGCCCTTCGACTCCAGGCGAGGGTCTTTCTCTTCCGTCGCTGCGTTCACCAGGACAAGGTCGCTTCATCACGTCATATCAATGAAGTGCAGAAGCCTTCGTGATGGTCCTTATCCTCAGGGGATTCAAACTCCCTTGCAGAGCTCCCGTGCTCTGATCTCAGGCTGCTAGCTTGGTAGCAATGGGGGGGGGGGCGAAGCCCTCCTCTGCATTCCATTCGGCCCTCCCAGTCCAGCTCCGGGAAACCTGAGCTTCTCAGCTCCTCTCTTTTCGGTGCTGTAGCACTCCAAGACTCCTCTCAAGTAAGAGTCCATCTCCTCCTCCTCTCTAGGAGGTCTCAGAGGGGTTTGGGGAGTTTGTTTCAGTTCTTACCCCAACTCTCTCGGTAGAGTTTATTTCTCTCTGTGCTTCTGGTTCTCTCTCTCTCTCTCTCCTTGCAGGAGTTCTCTCTGCATTGCTGCATGCTTGTTCCTTATCTCTTGGCTTTCTGTCACAGTCTGTCCGGTCAGTACTGTTTCTGCTGCTGCCCACTCACGGTGGAGAAAACTCCTTCAGTTGTCTAGCTACAGATACTTCGCCCAGTCTAACACTGTTCCAAGTCCCCGTAGCCCCCCACCACACTATGTTCCCACCCATGTCCAATAAAGAATGGATGTTTTCCTTGCCCCTCCTTTTGCTATTGATGTATCTGTAGAAAGACTTTTTGTTATCCTTCACAGAAGTGGCAAGATTGAGTTCAAATTGTGCCTTCATCTCCCTAATTTTCTTTCTACAAGACGTGATTACATTCCTAAACTCTTCCTGAGTAGCCAGTCCTTTTTTCCATAATCGGTAGGCTCTCTTCTTTACTCTAATTTCCTTCAAAATCTCCCTGTTCAGCCAGACCGGTCGTCTTCTCCACCGGTTCGCCTTTTGGCACACTGGGGTGTTGGGAGAGCAGAATTGTGTGAACAATTTCTTCTGCATTTTTGTAGGCCTTGCTTGACATGACTTTGGAAGTTGCAAGCTGTGTGGTGTTTATACTTGCAGACTGTGTGAAACTATGTGAGTTTATACTTGTTAGCTGTGTGTTTATAGTTTTAAGGTATGAGAAAATAGTATGTTTATAGTAGAAAGTTGTGGGAAAACTGGAGATAAAGAGACACCTGCAGAATCTCGGAAAGCCCCTAAAGGCGGATCGATAGGAGGGACTTTGGGTGGCAAGAATGATGTCAGGCCGCGTGGACAGAGCTTCAGAACCAATGAACTGAAAGGATGAGATGCGTGCACAGACTGAGCTATCCAATCACCTTGTTGTAAGCATGTACCCGGAACAAACTAAACTGTATAAAAGTTAACTCATTTAAACAATAAATTGAACATCGCTGCTCATATTGATCATCTGCATGTGTTCCAGAACTCCTGCCGTCCATACTGGGACAAGCCTGTTCCTGTGCTTTCATGACTTGCTTTTTGAAGCACATCCATCCCTCCTGGACCCCTTTTTTTTCAAGGGTTGTTTCCCAGGGTACACTATGAACCAGTCTTCTGAATAGGCCGAAATCCACCCTCTGGAAGTCCAGCATAGAGGTTTTATTGACGGCCCTCCTTGCATCCCTGAGTATTGAAAACTCTCTTATTTCATGGTCACTGTGCCCCAGACGGCCTCTGACCACCACATCTCCCACCAGCCCCTCTCTGTTTGTGAACAGCAGGTCTAGTGGGGCCCCATCTCTGGTAGGTTCGTTTACTAGCTGGAGCAGGAAATTATTCTCTATACACTCTAGGAATCTCCTAGACTGCCTTTTCTCCATATATATATGTGTATAGGTAACACAACCAAAGAACAAACAAACAAGCAAAAAACCACAACAATCCTGCACCCAAATTCCCACTAAAAAATTAAGTACTTTTCACCTTTCGATGCAACTCTAACCAGGACCAGCAGGGGGCGCTGTTTGATATCTGGTGGAGCAGAGGCTGCAGTTGCTCTCTGATGGCCGGCAGGGGGCGCTGCAGACGAACCCCACATGGCAAATGGAGGATCTTAGCCATGCGTGTGGTTCAAGACCCCAAGGTGGGCCTCCACCCGTCGGCCACTAAAGCGGCAGCTAGCAAGGGACAGGAGTGTCAGTCCGTCCAGCAGAGAGCAGGGAGACCCAGGAAGAAAGGGAAAAAACTCACAAGATGCTTTCAGTATCCATGACAGCAGAGGTGGGGTGCGGCCCCACAGGGACTCTCTCAGTGGAGAACGAACAGGAGTTCCCCCAGTCCTTGGCAGTTCCAAGGGGCACCCAGGCCGTGGGCAAAACAGGACGTGAGGGGTTCAGGGGTGAAAACTCGCAGCTTACTCCCATACACAACTCCTGAGATTCGGGCAGAAGGTAAAGTCCCCTCCCAGAGCAAAAAAAACCCAACCAAACAAAAACCCACCTCCCCCACAGTTTTCCGAAGCAATTTATCTGGAATGTGTGGCTACTTAACCAGTCCTTTGTGTGTATGTGGCTTAGCTCTTCCCTCCTCCCTTGCTCAACACCTTTCTTTCACAGTGGTAAAGGGAAAAAATTCAAAGCAGAGGTTTTTTTCTTTAAAACAAGAAAACCTATGACACTGTGATTCCATGCTATAAAACTTGAATGTTCATTTTGCTTCAGCAGGGAGTTTATATATTTTTCCCCTGTGTATGAACCTATGGTATCTGGGCATGTATGAAACTAACATTTTCTGCTTTCCGTTTTAGTGGAGACCATGAGTTCCTTTCATATATGTAGGCTCTTTTGAAAGAGATGATAATTTTCAGCAGAGTTGACAGACAGTTTGTGTGAGTCATTGTACCTATACTCTGGATAAATTTTTCACAATGGCCAAATTGCTTTTTAGGCACTTCTGGAAATATTGTCTCTCTCCACCCCTTACTGAGTCACTAAGACTACCTTTGGTTTTCCAGTAAGCATACCAGCAAACTGCAGTAATTCATTGCTGCAGTTTGAGACTGAATTGGCAGTGTGGAAACTAAATGGGCTCAGATACTAAAGTATTTATAGTTGCAGATATAATTGATGTTAACAAGTGATATGATTTCCCTGTTCCATGGGAGGGACAACATAGTCCAGGAGAGAAGCTAAATGGGTCATCATAATGGTTTCTAACATGACCTCCCTGGCCTACAGGAAAGATGGCATGATTCTGTATGAACCAGTACAAAGTTGGATGGGTCAATGTAGTAGATCCAGCTGCACAACATGCAGTCTGGGTGCAGGGCTGAGGGTTTCCACTGTTTGCTCTCAGGTGCTCCTAAGGCCTCTTGTGGGGTTTCTGTCAGGTCTCAACCTGTGCAACCATGTCAGTTATAGGATTGGTTGCGATTGGCTGAAATACTGCAGTTCCTAATAATTGGCTGTTGCCTCACTTGTGTGTCTGCTCCAACATGGGTTGCCCACAGGCTGCATTCCCCTCAGAGATGTATATACCACCCACATACACACAAAGTGCCTCTCCAACCACCACTGACTGCCTGTGAATTTCTTAAGTAAGTTTGAGCAGAAGAGCCATGTATTTTAATTGGATAAAATTTTGGTGTGAAGCGTGTTTTTTTCCTTTCCCCCGGTTGCTTTCATTTTCCTCATGGCAGGCTGGAAGCAGCTGTTAGAACTCACTGTGAGCAAACCTGCTGTAGAAGTAATGAGAAGAAAGGATAAATATATCCTGTTCCAGTCCCTGCTCATATGACTCAGAAGAAACAAAAAAGTCTTGAATCATTTTACAAGAAGGTTTCATGTCTGCTGTAAACCTGATGATGAAGCTGGGGAGCTTGGAGACATTTTCCTCCCTATGTTTTGGTTTTTTTTGCTACTTTTTGTTGTTGCTGTTGGTTTGGTTTTCATTTCTAAAGCATATATAACTATATGGCAGTGATAAAATAAAACAACCACTTTACTCTCTTGAAGACAGATGAAGTCCACACACTGAGTGCTGTACAACTGTACAGGCATGTTTGTCTTTTGTTTCTCTTTACTAATTGGTTTGAATTAATGGTATTAATTTCCATCAAGTATGTGTTTTAAAGAATTCATATATATGCTACCTCAGGGAATTATACTTTAAAAATGTATCAAAACCAGGATGTGGCTGGTACGCTTTATATCCTTTTTTAAAATCATGTTATGTTTTCCTTTTCAGGAATGTTGCACTGAAGTTCCATCTGTGCTTTGCTTTCATTTGTGGATTATATAGGACAAAGTAGCTGAATTCCTAACTTCCACATGTGATAAACAAAGTCTCGCGTTTCTATAAGTTTCGAATAAGAGTTTATTATATGGTAAAAGCAAGCAGCCGGCTGGGTGACAGAAATGGGACCAGTTTCCCAAATCTGCACACCCCTACTACAGGGTACATTTAGTATTTATCTGTGCAAGTTTGGAGTTGGCTTCCTGCCAAATCTCCGAAACTCGACAACAGGGTCTCCTTCCCAGAGAGGGAAGGAAAAAAAAACGAAAAACCAGGCAGCCAAAGTTCTAGCAAAAAATATATGTATATATTATGTATAAAACAGAGATATACAATGAGAATTATATATATGAATCTATGATCCCAAATAGCTTCCCGAAGTCAAAGGGAAGAGGGGGAAAGGGAGAAGGGAAAAGGATAAAATAGGGTGAAAAGGGACAAATAATAAAACAGATCTACACAGTCTAAAAACCCAGCAAAGCTGAAGAATTGGCAAGAGCTCACCACTTCCCTTGAAAGAAAGCAGTACGCCTGGACACGGCCCAGCACTCCCCCCTCACGCGTGGCCGATAACAGCAGTTACTGTAGGCCTCAGCTCCAGATAAGCCAGGCCCAGACAGGGACCACCGTTCTCCAACCTCGCTGGAAGAGAAGAGAGTGAACTCTCTTATCAATGCCTTATTTATACCCTAGGTTACGTAAAGGAATAGCATGGAATACTTCCTTGGTCACCTTCCTAGTTCCTTCCTGGTTACAAGCTGGTTTCCAGGAAGGCCTAGACTGAAACCATCACATTCTCCGCCCCTTATTCCATACTATTTCTTTACGTAACACCTATATATTGTGTTCGTCTCTATCCCGCACATATACATATATACATATATAGTCCATGTTTATTTTTTCTCGAAGGCTGTTGTCTGTCATTGAAGATCAGCACCACCAGCAACTCGATTTGTGTTCTTGGCCCTTTCGTCATAATCACAGTTCCGGTTTAGGGCTGGGTCATTGGTTTGGGCTGTGTCATCATCGGCCATCCTTGGATTCTCGTATCAGCTTTGTTCGGGTCTTTTTTCCGTCTGGTGTCTGGTCTCCTGTAAAATACAACTCAAGGCACAGAATTAGTTTTTCCCCAGGCTTAGGTTTCCTTGAGGCACACATTGGATCTCTCCATCCTTCCTCATAACCCACCAGGTATATCCAGGCCCTTGAGCAAAGACAATCCCACGAATGGGTTTGTCTTGGCCTGAGGGAGGAGTGATCCAAACGGCCTTACCTAACATACCTTTTAGATGGATCGCTGGAACTTTGTCTCCATCTACAGTGTGGAGGGACTCTGCTTGGGCAGGACCAGCTCGGTTGACAGAGCCTCGGGTGTTGACTAGCCAGGTGGCCTTGGCTAAATTCTTGTCCCAATTTTTGTAAGTTCCCCCACCTAGTGCCTTTAGAGTCGTCTTCAACAGTCCATTACACCTTTCTACTTTTCCTGCAGCAGGTGCATGATATGGAATGTGATATACCCATTCAATACCATGCTCCTGTGCCCAAGTGGCCACTAGACTGTTTTTGAAATGAGTCCCGTTGTCTGACTCAATTCGCTCTGGAGTGCCATGTCTCCACAGGACCTGCTTCTCAAGGCCTAGGATGGTGTTTCGGGCTGTTGCATGCGGTACCGAATATGTTTCCAACCATCCGGTGGTTGCTTCCACCATGGTAAGCACATAGCGTTTACCTTGGCGGGTCTGTGGCAATGTGATGTAATCAACCTGCCAGGCCTCTCCATACTTATACTTCTCCCAACGTCCACCATACCACAGGGGCTTAAACCTTTTTGCCTGCTTGATAGCAGCACAGGTTTCACAGTCACGGATAACCTGAGAGATAATATCTTTCGCTAAATCCACCCCTCGGTCTCGTGCCCATCTATGAGTGCCGTCTCGGCCCTGATGACCTGAAGCATCATGAGCCCATCGAGCTAGGAACAACTCTCCCTTCTGCTGCCAGTCTAGGTCTGCTTGCGAGACCTTGACCTGTGCAGCTCGGTCTGCTTGTTCGTTATTAGCATGTTCCTCATTAGCTCGCTTCTTGGACACATGGGCATCCACATGGCGGACTCTTACATTTAGTTTCTTCACTCTGGCAGCGATGTCTTGCCACAGATCAGCAGCCCAGATGGGTTTCCCTCTACGCCTCCAATTCATCTTTTTCCACCGGTCTAGCCATCCCCATAGGGCATTGGCTATCATCCACGAGTCGGTGTACAGGTAGAGCCTTGGCCATCCTTCTCTCTCTGCGATATCTAGGGCCAATTGGACCGCTTTGAGTTCCGCAAACTGACTCGATTCGCCTTTACCTTCAGTGGCTTCCGACACTCGTCGGGTGGGACTCCAAACAGCTGCTTTCCACTTCCGGCTCCTCCCTACAATACGGCAGGAACCATCAGTGAAAAGGGCATAGCGTCTTTCTTCATCTGGCAGCTTATCATATGGCAGAGCTTCTTCAGCTCGACTCACTGGCTCTTCTTCTTCTTCTGCCAGACTGAAGTTCCCACCCTCAGGCCAATTGGTTATGATTTCCAAAATGCCAGGACGATTCGAGTTCCCGATACGGACACGTTGCGTAATCAAAGCAATCCACTTGCTCCACGTGGCGTCGGTGGCATGATGTGTAGAGGGCACCTTCCCTTTGAACATCCAGCTCAACACTGGTAATCGGGGTGCCAGGAAGAGCTGTGCTTCAGTACCAATTACCTCTGAAGCTGCTCGTATGCCTTCATAGGCTGCTAAGATTTCCTTCTCCACAGGGGTGTAATTGGCCTCAGAACCTTTGTAGCTTCGGCTCCAGAAACCCAGTGGTCGCCCTCTTGTCTCGCCAGGCACCTTTTGCCAGAAGCTCCAGGAGGGACCTTTATCTCCAGCTGCAGTGTAGAGCACATTCTTTACATCTGGTCCCGTTCTGACTGGTCCAAGAGCCACGGCATGTGCAATTTCTTGCTTGATTTGCCTGAAAGCTTGTTGTTGTTCAGGACCCCATTGGAAATTGTTCTTTTTACGGGTCACAAAGTAAAGAGGGCTCACAATCTGACTGTACTCTGGGATGTGCATCCTCCAAAAGCCTATTGCTCCCAGAAAAGCTTGGGTCTCTTTCTTGTTGGTGGGCGGAGCCATTGCTACAATCTTGTTGATTACGTCTGTTGGTATCTGACGTCGTCCATCTTGCCATTTCACCCCTAGGAATTGGATCTCTCGGGCAGGTCCCTTGACCTTGCTCTTCTTGATGGCGAAACCAGCATCGAGGAGAATCTGAATGATCTTCTGTCCTTTCTTGAACACTTCTTCTGCTGTGTCCCCCCATACAATGATGTCATCAATGTATTGGATATGTTCTGGAGCCTTACCCTTCTCTAGCGTGGCCTGAATCAGTCCATGGCAGATGGTTGGACTGTGCTTCCACCCCTGGGGCAGTCGATTCCAGGTATATTGAACGCCCCTCCAGGTGAAAGCAAACTGTGGCCTGCACTCCGCTGCTAAGGGAATGGAGAAAAATGCATTTGCGATGTCAATGGTGGCGTACCACTTTGCTGTCTTGGACTCCAGCTCATACTGGAGCTCCAACATGTCTGGTACAGCAGCGCTCAATGGCGGCGTGACTTCATTCAAGCCACGATAGTCCACGGTTAATCTCCATTCACCATCAGACTTACGTACAGGCCAAATGGGGCTGTTGAAGGGTGAATGGGTTCTGCTGACCACCCCTTGGCTCTCCAACTTCCGGATCATCTTATGGATAGGGATCACAGCATCTCGATTCGTCCGATACTGTCGTCTATGTACAGTTGTCGTGGCTATTGGCACTTCTTGATCTTTAACTTGCAGTTGTCCTACAATGGAAGGGTCTTCTGAGAGGCCAGGAAGGGTAGACAATTGCTTGGACTCCTCTTCAATCACTGTGGCTACTCCAAAAGCCCACCGGTACCCTTTTGGGTCCTTGAAGTATCCTCTTCTCAGGTAGTCCATGCCGAGAATGCAAGGGGCTTCTGGCCCCGTCACAATGGAATGCTTTTCCCATTGGTCTCCTGTCAAGCTCATGTCAGCCTCCACCACTGACAACTCTTGAGACCCTCCTGTCACTCCAGAAATGGACACAGTCTCGGTACTCCTATGCTCCGAAGGCATTAAAGTACACTGGACTCCAGTATCTATCAAGGCCCGGTATCTCTGAGGATCCGATGTGCCAGGCCATCGAACCCACACAGCCCAGTAAACTCGATTATCTTCTTGGTCCCTCTCCTTCTCCTGGCAGAAGGCAGGGCCCCTCTACTGGTCTTGATCAGAGTATTCATCGTCGGACTTTGACTTCTTAGAGGCCTTTTTGCCATCGTCAAAGCGGACCTCCCTCTTTTTGTGCCTTGGCGATCGCAGTTTCTTCTCCAAGAAGTCTGCATCTACTACGTAGACAACTTTCTTGTCCGTGTCCTTTTGCTTCAGCTCTCTCACTCTAGCGGCAAGCTTGGAAGTGGGTTCACCGTCCCACTTCTTCATGTTTTCTCCTTTACTACGGAGGTATGCCCATAATTGGTTACGTGACCGACGCTTGGGGTTTTCTTTCCTTCGACGCGTGAATGATGGAGATCGTGAGCGAGATCGAGACCAGGATCGAGGTCTAGGTCGAGGTTGTCTGCGTCGATCCCGCCGTGACCGTTCCATCGGCCTCTCTCTGTAATCTCTATACCTTCTGTCATCTCTGTCTCTAAGGTCGTCTTCATATCTGTAGTATTCATAATCTCTCTCCATTCTTTCCCTATCATAGGGGTGTCGGTATAGAGGGTCGAAGGGGTCTTCCAGATTTTCCTCAATGCTTCTCATCCAAGTGCACATGGTGTCCACACTTGGTTCATCCATCTTTGGATGATATGCGGTTATCAAGCAATACCTATACGGTTTAGGGGCACCTTGAATTACCTTTTTCCACATTGGTTGTGTGCAAGGAACATTCTCGGGAACTTGGATGTCATAATATTCTGGATCAGAGTAGACAATCTCCTGCATGGCCAATTCCCGTAGGTATTGGATGCCTTCTTCCGCAGTCCTCCACCTTCTCAAAGAACTCTTCAGGGACTCCTTAAACGGGTATTTCGCCCTCACAGCATGAAGAATTCGGAGCCAAAGACTGGATGCCGCTTTCTCCCTTCCCATTTCTTGTTCTATCTTAGGGTCTCGGGCAATGGATCCCAGTTGTCGTGCTTCGTCACCTTCAATTATGTGACTATCAGCTCCCTTGTCCCAGCATCGCACCAGCCAGGCGAGGATTTGTTCACCAGGCAAGCGCATATAATCTCTCCGTAAATCTCTAAGCTCTCTTGTGGTCAGTGATTGTGTAATTTCGCTTTCTTGCATTATTTCTTGTCCATCTCTCCCACGTAGAATCTTTTCCACCTCCCTCTTTACTCTTCCGCTCCTACGTGGAACCGCTCCTGCCTCCTCTCTGTATCTCTCACGTGGAGGTGGAGACTGGGCATGCCGTGGGGATAAGCTTCTATGTTGTTCATGGCGTGGAGATGGACTTCTACGCCTTTCATACCGTGGGGACGGACTCCTACGTCGTTCACGCCGCGGAGATGAACTTCTACGTCGTTCACGCTGTGGAGATGGACTTCTATGTCGTTCACGCTGTGGAGATGGACTTCTATGTCGTTCACGATACCCAGCCGGTGGAGGTAGCGAGTAGTCTCTCGGGTGCCAAGATAAGGGCTTCCTCCAATCATCCACGCCTCCAAGAGAAGGTTGGGTCTGAAGGGGAAGAAATGATTCTCTCTCAGGTTGAGGGGGATACTTTGGCCCTTTCTTTGCATCTTTTGTAACACTGAATGTGTAGTCAGGGTATAAATCATCAAGTGACAATATACCACGGGCCGTTTGTACTGTTGCCTTCCTTTCTCTTGATACTACTCTGCTTTCCTTTGGACGCGCCCCTAGTTCTTTTGGGCGTGCTCCTTCCCTTGCAACTGTTTCTTCCTCTCCGGCAGCTGCTTCTTCTGTTGCAATTGCTCCTTCCTCGGTCACAGCCACTTCTTCCTCTCTCGCAGTCGCTCCTTCGATCATTGTTGCCGCTCCTTCCTCGCTTGTAGCCACTTCTTCATCTGTTGCTGTCGCTCCTTCATCAACTACTTCCTGCATGGTTTGAATAGGTTCCTCTGTTCCTTCTTCTTCTTTTTCTTCTTCTTCTTCTATGTGTTCCGGTAGCAGGGATGGCTCTGTAAGTTCTTTGATCTCCCTTACCCACGTCTTCTTCTTCTTAATGGGGGCAACAATGACTTTCCGGATTTTAGGTTGAGTCCCAGTTCTAGTAGACTTAGTAGAAATGGCACTGACTTTAAGTTGTGTTTGGACCCCGACTTCTGTGGACTTAGCAGGGACATCACTCGTTTCAGGTGGCGTGGTTTGGGTTTCTGTGTTGACCTTAACCTTTTGAAAGTGGTCTACAGCAGCTCGATAAGCATTAGCCAGGCCCCAGCACAAAGCAGAGAATCGCATGTTCGGATCCTTGTAGGAGAAGCACCCTTCTGTTAGACAACGGGCCATCTTACCGGAATCAAACATCTGTTCCGGTGTGAACTCCCAATTAATGGGAGGTGACACACTTCCTACTAATTTACCAAAATCTACCCAAGCTCCATGCCACCCGGGGACTGGCCTGTCCGCAGCCCTTTCCAAAGTTCCAGCGATCTCCTTTGAGGTGCGATCTTTCCTGCAACAGGGAAAGCAATACAACACCATTCTTCCAATTTTAAGCAACACTTCCATTATCTTCATTAATAACAGCATGGTTGCCACACAATTTAGATAATAATTGGGTCCAATCGTAACCATGGGGATCTCCTTTACCAGGCCTTTGATGTCGAGATTACGAAAAGAAAAGTACTGGCAACATTGGTCCTCTGGGCGTGGGCGTTTCCCTATGGGATAACTCAGAACGGGCACAAACATTGCTAAAATCAGCAAGGAAATAGGTAGGATGGTCTTTAAAAGAAGAACCCTTGCCCTATAGGACCGTCGAGCAATGCCAATTTCGGGGTCATTGTTAGGGCCACCTACAGAGTTCCTGTGGTAGTTGCTGATGAAGGTAGAGCCAGCACTACCCATTGTTGTTGTTATTATTTTCTTCTCGTTCTTAAAACAACCCTTTGTTTATATAAACAAAGTTTTCTTGGCTGCTTTCCCAGACTCTGGCAGTGTTCCCAGACCTGTTCCCAAAACAATAGATTTGGTTTGAAAAATAACACCGAGCTTGGCTGTCTTCCCGGACAATGTTTTCAAAACAGGCCAAACTTAACCAAAATATCCCACTTCTGACACCAAAATTGTTGTGCAAGTTTGGAGTTGGCTTCCTGCCAAATCTCCGAAACTCGACAACAGGGTCTCCTTCCCAGAGAGGGAAGGAAAAAAAAACGAAAAACCAGGCAGCCAAAGTTCTAGCAAAAAATATATGTATATATTATGTATAAAACAGAGATATACAATGAGAATTATATATATGAATCTATGATCCCAAATAGCTTCCCGAAGTCAAAGGGAAGAGGGGGAAAGGGAGAAGGGAAAAGGATAAAATAGGGTGAAAAGGGACAAATAATAAAACAGATCTACACAGTCTAAAAACCCAGCAAAGCTGAAGAATTGGCAAGAGCTCACCACTTCCCTTGAAAGAAAGCAGTACGCCTGGACACGGCCCAGCACTCCCCCCTCACGCGTGGCCGATAACAGCAGTTACTGTAGGCCTCAGCTCCAGATAAGCCAGGCCCAGACAGGGACCACCGTTCTCCAACCTCGCTGGAAGAGAAGAGAGTGAACTCTCTTATCAATGCCTTATTTATACCCTAGGTTACGTAAAGGAATAGCATGGAATACTTCCTTGGTCATCTTCCTAGTTCCTTCCTGGTTACAAGCTGGTTTCCAGGAAGGTCTAGACTGAAACCATCACATTATCTTAGCTACTTCATGCATATTAATTATATCATATACATATACATTCTACAGGTTTTTGCTAAGTATTTAATATATGGGTTTTCTTACAGCTAAAGCTAAATGGTTATCTCTACAACCAGTCATAATTCATGCATTCTTGGATGAACAGTCACCTAAAGATTTAAAGTTCTACTATATTTTATTCTTAGGATTGTAAGGAGATTTTAGGCCTCTTGACCTTGTGAGGGTCTGTTTTATTTCTTTATGGGGGTGTAATTAAGTTTTACAATCCGTTTGTTTTATTTTGATGTAATCACCCATTTGTTTCACAAATCATGATTATTTATATATCACACACATTCAAATCACTGTATTGGGAAACGTCCAAGACTCCCCTCTCTTTTTTAATAAAATATTCTAGTTTTCAGTTTGTATGCTGAAACATATCATCTAGTCTGTGGGAGTTTTAAAAATATCATTAAAATGGTATGGCAGCCTTCTGTTGGGTTGTATAAGGGGGAGGGAAATAATCTATCCATTTCCTTTTTCTTTCTGTCTTTAATAGGTTACTCTCATATATTTGTCCCTCCCCAGATCAGATTTGAAAAGCCTGATCTCAAGTGACTGCCTTTTACACTGTAGAATACAAATCAGGTTAAATGAAGGAATGGTAATCCTCTTATCTCTTCTGAAGGCTGCCTGCTGGAGCAGACCTAGAATCTTTTTAAATTTCATTGACCCACCTGGAATGACAACTTCTCTTTCTTTATAGACTCTTCATACTCGGAACCTCCTGATGTTCAGCAACAGTTGAACCACTACCAGTCTGCAGCTCTGTACAGGAACAATAACATCAGCCAAATCCCACTTTCTGGGAGTGCTGCAGGAATGGAAAAAACAGAAGCTATCCTTAACTGTGAATTTTGTGAATTCTCCTCGGGTTACATACAGAGCATTCGACGTCATTACCGTGACAAGCATGGAGGGAAAAAACTCTTCAAGTGCAAAGATTGTTCCTTTTATACAGGCTTTAAGTAAGTATTGTACAAAACAAATAAATTGAACTTCTAAAGGGATTTTTTTAGCACTTCAAAAGACTTCAGGAGTCTTTGTGAGAACTGGCTGTAACTAAGAGACACATGGCCAATGGTGACCAGGGAAAGAAACATGGAAAATACCATACCAGATCACAGCAGCATCCATGTAATTATTTTTCTTAATTCCTACAACAGCCTGTAAAATCTGCTGAAAAGGAAAGCAGGAGAAACACTTGTAGTAAACCGTACCCACTACAGTAAACAGTATAAGGAGTGGGGATTTTTTCCCCTTCACAATTTGTAATTAGATGCTGGTCGTCACCATCAAGTATGAGGAGTTTTCTCTACAGAAATAAGGCATATTTTATGAACAATTAACATGAAGTATGAGGCAGTCAAATGTTCTAGGTAGGTTATAGAATTTTTATTCCCTCTATGAAGAAAGCTCTCATAATCCCTACCCTACCCCCCTGCAATTTATCTGGCTAAAATATCAAGCATACTCCAAAGTGTCTGACAGCATATAGAAACATTTCAGCAAATCCAATTAAACATAGAAAAATTTTAAGTTTCGGGGGGGAGGTGTTTAGCCATGTTCCCTAGGGAAAAAAAGGTTCATGTAGTTGTGCTGTTTCTCAGTTTCCTTCTGATATTTTGAACCCTCAGTCATAGCCTCCTTAGCAAACATTCAAGGTCTCAAAGCTATTATGTTAAAGAATAATGCTCAACCTTTTCTGTTAGGATCACAGAATCTTAGAATATCCTGAGTTGGAAGGGACCCACAAGGATCATGGAGTCCAGCTCCTTGGTCCACACAGGGTAACCTAAAAGTGAAACTATATATATATCTAAGAGTGTTGTCCAAACACTTCTCATGGGCTTGGGGCCATGACCACTTCCCTGGGGAGCTTGTTCCGGTGACCAACCACCCTCTCAGTGAAGAACCTTTTTCCTAATATTCAGTTTGAACTTCCCCTGACAGCTTTAAGCTATTCCCTCACATCCTAGCACCGGACACCAGAGAGAAGACATCAGCACCTCCATCTCCACTCCCTCTCATGAGGAAGTTGTAGACAGCAATGAGAGCACCTATCAGTCTACTCTAAGCTGAACAAACTTGAGCTACTTAGTATCCTCAGCATCTCCTCATAAGTCACACCCTCTAGTCCTTTCACCATCTTTGTTGCCCTCCTTTGGACACATTCTAATATTTTTATATTGGTCTTATATTGTGGATACCAAAACTGCACACAATACTCAATGTGAGGCTATACCAATGCTGAGTTTAGTGGGATAATCACTTCTTTTGACCAGTTATCTATACTGTGCCTGGTGCACCCCAGGATACAGTTGACCCTTTTGGCTGCCAGGGCACATTGTTGACTCATATTGAGCTTACTGTTGACCAAACCCCCCAGATTCCTTTCTGCAGGGTTGCATTCCAGTGTCTTGTCCCCCAATCCATACATATGTGCAGGATTACATCGTCCCAGGTGCAGTGTCCGGCATTTGTCCTTGTTAAATTTCATACAGTTGGTGATTGCCCAGCCCTTTACTCTATCAAGACCTCTCTGTAAGGTCTCCCTACCCTTGAGGGAAGCAACAGCTACTCCTAATTTAATAACATTGGCAAACTTACTTAGTGTATACTCAACTCCTATGTCCAGGTTATTGATAAAAACACTGAGGAGAACTGGCCCTAAAATTGAGCCCTGGGGAACTCCACTAGTGACTGGCCAACAGCCAGATGTTACCCTATTTGCTACAACTCTTTGAACCTGACTCTTCAGCCAATTGTTCACCCATTGTATTTGGTACGGATCTATATGCTGGACATTAGAGATCTCATACAAGAGTAGCCTTTTCTTCTACTAGGATTAAACAAAATTACCTTAAATCAATCTGTAATTACATATGTTCATAGTTACATAAAAAGTGTTGTGTTCTTTATTGTGATGTCTCAAACTTTCTGGGATTAAGTCTTTCAAACTTATCAACTTGGTGTCAGTTTTACTGTAGGTGCAAGTTGATTTCATATCTCAAATCAACATTTTAGCTGTTGTGGGGCTGGTCCTACAAAGAGGGACGTTGAGGATTTTTTTTTTTTTTTGCCATCAGAAATAATTTTTACCCTTCAAAGTCTAGGACAGTTGAAATGATTTTACTCAATTTACTAAAATGCCTTTCTTTGTCAAAGGCAAGCAAATAATGAGTACAAAAGTTGGAAATACTTTTGCCATCTTAACTGTAGCAATGTGACTATAGATCAATTATTGCAAAAGAATATCTTGTGCAGAATGTGTGTTCAGTTACTTAGGGATATGAGCCTGCAAATACCTATGCTTATGTGAATAGTCCTGATGAAATGCCATATGGCTTTATGGAGAGAAGGCTGAGTGCTATCTATACCATTTTATACAACACTTCTGTAATAGAGCTGTGACACTTCAGTGTTCCATAGACACCTCTTCTGACTGCTTCCATGTCTCCCTCCCATTTCACAGATCTGCTTTTACTATGCACGTGGAAGCTGGACATTCGGCAGATCCTGAGGAAGGACCCAAAGAACTTCATTGTCCTCTTTGCCTATATCACACCAAATACAAACGTAACATGATTGATCATATAGTTCTGCACAGAGGTAAAGATGTCCCTGTATATATCTATATCCGACAAAGAGAATACTGAACTTAACACCACTCTTTCAGATTGATCCATTAAGTTTCTTCTCTGTATGTGAGGTCAGATATGTTGAATAGATCAGGCACTAGGCCCTAGTACATCTTACTTCTTTTCTGTGAAATACAGTTTTCCAATGTAGAAGTAAGCCAGATTTAAAATTCTTTTTGTGCTTTTCCTCTACAACAGCCCTTTCCCCCAGGAAAGATAGCCCTTACCCTTGGTGGGCCTCCCTGGGCTCTCCATAAACAGCAAGAGCTTTCTGTCCTGGCACCTTTTGTCTGGGAGGACAGTCACCAAGCACCTACTTAGACTAATTCACAACTTGGACCTAGGCCAAAGTTGTTCCTATGTATGTGTTTCTAAAGTGCTTACTATCATAAACACTGTGGTAGGATGTATCAATTAACTCTAGGGGCTTTAAAATATTCCTTGACTCCTTGCTTGAAATTTTTCTCTTCATAACACCTTCCTCACCTGTCCTTAGGAACAAGACAAAAATTAGGATGTTTATTACCCCCCTCTTTTTTTTTCTTTTAATAGAGCTAAAAGTAGGATTAGGGATTCCTATTCTGTTAACTAAAGACAAGCTCAGAAGAGACATCTTTCGTGGTGCCCTCGGCTGAGATTCCTGCTGTTCTGGATTAACACTGGTGGGAAGCTAAGCCCCACACAGCTGCTCGCTCACTCCCCCTTCAGTGGGATGGGGGGGAAGAAACAGAAGGGTAAAAGTGAGAAACCTCATGGATTGAGATAAAGACAGTTTAATAGGAAAACCAAAAACCACGCACGCAAAACAAGGAATACATTCATTGCACCCATGGGCAGGCAGGTGTTCAGCCATCTCCAGGAGAGCAGGGTTTCATCTTGTTCAATGGATACTTGGGAAGACAAATGCCATCACTCAGAACATTTCCCCCCTTCCTTCTTCTTCCCAAAGCTTTTATTGCTGACCATGACATCATATGGATGGAATATCACTTTGGCCAGTTGGGGTCAGCTGTTCCAGATGTGTCTCCTTGTTGATGGAGGGGTACGGACAGAATGCTCACAGATCAGTTTGATCGGCAAAATGTCGGCTTTATTAGAAGAAAGACACCTTATATACTGCTTATGACACTCAGACGTGTGATTCTTGTTCACAGAGTATTGGATACATAAGGAAAACATACTTTGTTGTCTACTGCTAATTGGACTGCAACAGGTGGCCATATGAGATAAGAAAACTTGTTCACCTGCCAAAAACTCCTCCTTGACCTTGGCAAAAAACCTCTTTTGTTCTAACTTCAGCCCCTGTAGCCATATTTTAGCTACGCAGTTAGTTTTACTATCCACACCCAATTATGCCAAGGTAAGGCTCACAGAAATGCAATAGAAATTGTTCACACATAATCTTTATTCTTCCAACAAATCCCCCTTTCAAGTTTTGAACAATTTAAATTGCATTTCTGTAACATTTCTTATTGTACCTATAACATTTCAATAAACACAACTACATATATTGATACCACTACCATTAACAAACTTAATAACCTATTGACCTTAAGGTTTGTGCTCTTAAATTTTGCTTAAAAGTGCTTCTCTAAATTCAGGGTTTATTCTTAAAAATTTGTATAAATTTGTGTAAAACACTTCTGGAAATGGAACTCCATTCAATTTTGGGTTATGTGTCTTCTGTTTTTATTTAAAGGTGTTTGTGTATTTGTGAGATCAAAACACATTAATCATCATACATTCACACACATACACACATACAAACTCTCACAGTGGCCACTGTCAAACATACCTTCACACAAACATACTTTTGAGTTCCATATCACTGTGTTTTATAAACTAAAAAACTATAATAATTCTCTAGTACCTTATAATGTTAAAGTTTCTTAAACAAACAGATAAAATTTCTTTTACTAATATATAGTGAATAATCTAAAGTTCACACAACACACTTTCTTAAATTCTAAACTTCTATAATGTATGTGCTTCTTAACTTCTAGATTTATGTGCCTTAGAAATATTGAAAAAATTGTGCTCATAATACTAAAAATTGTGCTTTTGTAATACTGAAAAAACTGTGCTCAAAAAACTGTGTTCTGATAATATTAAGACAACTGTTAGCTACAACAGCTTCTGGTGCTGTCACAGTCACCTGCAGGAACAACATCAACCTTGTTCCGAAGTATCAGCTTCTTTCCAAGGTTTCATCCATCATGCAGATAGCTAGAGAACACCTGTGTGCAAAAAACTTAACACATGAAACACTTTTGCAGGTTAATCAAGGGGGCTGACACCCTTTCTCCCTCCTTTCGCTTTGCAAAAGTGTGTCAAGAACTGTTAAATCATTAATCCCTTTACTAAATACCTTTATGCTAATAACAAAAATTCTATAGTATCTCTATTCTGTAATAGGGCATGTCGTACACTATCTACATCTTCTAATAATTTTGATAAAATTATGTTTTGCTTTTCTTATTACAACTCACAACTGTGCTACAAAAGCTGTTTCAGTTGAAAAGTAGTTTTTTTTTTTAATAAGTATAAAGTAAAATATATGGATGAAAAGAAAAGAAGAAAGCTGGAAAAAAAGACATGATGTAGAGAAGTCAGGAGTTTCTCAAAACATGAATAACAATGAGGAAGGAAGTTTTTCGGGTTAGGGTAACTGTCAGGATCAAAATAGTACTAAATGGACTTTGTTAGAGGATAAGGAGTAGAGCTCTGATTGTCAATTCACTGCTTTTCTCTTGCTGTAGTGTCAGGCTATGAGCTCCAAAAGATGAAGTAGCTATAAAACTGTAACGACTGGTGGAGAGAAAGCAACATATTAGTTATGATTGTAATGTCACAGGATGTTATTAACGTAAAAGAAAAGAAATGTTGTAACATAGATGTAGTATAACTCGATCTCAACTCATATTGAGTAATTATAGATTTAGTTTCTTTTAACATCTAATCTAAGGCTTAATAGCTTCTATTGTCTCCCACATCTGTTATAACTGGAAATGCGTTAGGAGTTAACAACTAAATTTTCTCTCTATCATAGCATGTCACAGAATTCCTTTCTATCTCTGCTCCGGACCCTCTCCACTCTCACTAGCCCTTGATCTCTCAAACAGCAGATTTACAGATCCCTCCAGCACGGTCCCATCCCCTCCCCCCTCCCTGAAATGGAGTTTCTGGAGGCCGTGGAATCGATTCTGCTACAGATGCCTGCAAAGCTTTTCTTGCAGCTGCGCCTGGTTCTCTGAGTCCCTCTTTCCGTCCTTGTAATCCGATGTCGAACTCGGGGACGGGAGAGCTGATAGCAGCAGCGGTAGATAGAGCGGCGTGGTGATGGGCGCGGGCATGAGCGGGCAGGCAGTAACGATGGGCACGGGTGGTGCAGTGGGAGCGCCGACAGGGCTGGCAAGGCTCACAGAAATGCAATAGAAATTGTTCACACATAATCTTTATTCTTCCAACAAATCCTCCCAACTTCTAGTGCACCGCCAGCCTACTGGCTGTGTGAGAAGCAGAAAAGGCCTTGGTGCTGTGCAAGCCCTGCTCAGCAATAACAAAAACATCCTTGTGTTATCAGCACTGTTTCCAGCACAAATCCAAAACACAGCACCACATGGGCTACTATGAAGAAAATTAACTGTACCCCAGCCAAACCCAGTACACCTGCCCACAGTTATCACACTTGTAGGTCTGTTGACTGTCAAAATTCAAATCTGTGTGTTTGGATAGTGTTCTGCCTGCTTGCAGTTTGGACAGAGTTTTTGAGTATTGTATTGCTGATGAGCAAACACGTTTCATGTTTCTTGGAGGAGCTTCTGATGTTGCAACCACTGTCATAATCTGTTGTATAGCAAACCACTTTTCAATGCTAGTTACTTAGGGTCCTTCCCATACCAAAGCAGTGAAGTAGATGTATGTCATTCAAACTTCTTTCTGCTGTAAAGGCTATTTTGAAGGAGCATTTGAGAAAAATGCTAAGGACTGTTCAAGGACCCAAAAAGGATATAACAAAAGTATATAACAAAGCTGTCTTACTAAGTGTAAGGGTTCAAGAGGTGCTTTTACTTAGGTGCAAGCTTATCCTTGAGGGTATCATAATGTTGTATTTTGTCCAGATTTAGGGTATGCTCCAGGATTACTCTGGAGAAAAGGTAGGTTTGGAAGGCAGGGTGGGGGTTCGGGAACAGAAACCCTGGGGCTCCAAATATTGACTTAGGTGCCAATATCTTGTGAGATAGTGTTCTCTGGTTCATGGTTGTGCCCAAGATAAAGTGGAGAAGGTCTGACAGTTCAAATGCAAATAAACGGAGAGAGAGAGAGAGATCTTACTGGGCCTGGTTAGGCAAACTTCCAGCAAAAGTAGGCAATGCTGAGATGCAATGGTGGAGTAGCACTTCATGGGTTCAAGGCAGTTGTGCTAGCTTTACAGAGCTGTTTCTGACCAAATGGTAGGAAGTAGAAGTGGTTACCCCCTGAATATGTGACACCAGACCTGTTTTTTTGTATAGCTATAGCTTGAGTTGCACAAAACCTTTGTGCTGCTGAAACAAATCTGTAATAGGAAGGGATGTTGAGGGAGGTAAAACAGAATAAAGAATTTAATGTAAATGAAAATTTAGCCTTTAAAGAGTTTTATAGACCGCAAGGGAAGGGCAGGGATTTTTAGCAGTCATGAAGCACCCAGACTGTAAAGGAATTAAGGTCCATTCTTAAATTTTTTCTTTCTGGTGTATATATCCAGACTAAAATCTATTGTATCTAATTGTGGCAGCTAATGCAGAAGATTTTGATGGAGTTAATGTGCACAGAAAGAAGGTGCTGCTGTGCAGACAGGACTGAGGGATATTGCACAGTCTCAGATAGCCTTCCTTACTTGTAGCCATTTGGATTTATAAAATAAGGACAGTCTCAAGCTGTGGTCTAAGCACATTTGTTCTCCAGGTAGAGTAAGCAGTATATTGCATAAAAATATATATTGTATAAAATATATAAATGAAAATAATTATATAATATCTATAAATATATATAAAATATAAATATAAATAAATAAAAATATATTGTATAAAATGTATGTTGTATAAAGTCAGAAAATTGAAAGTTTTGATTCTGTATTATCTTCTCTCCTATGCAAAAATCCCTCCAGCAAAGAGAAAAAACAGTTTTAGATCTCTAACTTACATTATAGCTTTCAAAATGGTGACATCGCAAGTCCTTGATTTGGCAGCATGCAGTTGAAATGAAGACTCTTTGTCTCTTAGTGAATAGCTACAGAAGTTGATTCTTACTGAGCTACAACATTATTGTTATGGCCAGGAGGATGTTGCCAGTTTGCCACTGAGAGCCTTCTATCATGTGTCACCTACTCTGCTCAATCAGTTCTTCAGACTGATTTAACTTTGATTCATAGAATCATAGAAAAGTCTACATTGGAAGAGACTTCTGGAGAACATCTGGTCCAACTATTTGTTGGAAGCAGGACCTTAGATTAGGTTATCCAGGGCCCTGTCAAACCAAGTCTTGAATATTTCCATCAAGGGATATTCCACTTCTTCTCTGGATAACCTATTCCAATGTTTTAATTGTTTTCATGGTGAATAATTTTCCTATATCCAGATGGAATTGCCTCTGAAGCAACTTGTACCCATTGCCTCTTTTTCTGTCACCACACATCCTTATGCAGTACCTCCATCTTCTCTATGACTACCTTGGGATTGGTTTGCCTTCATTGTTACGAGGGCACACTGCTGTTTCATATTCAGCTTGCTGCCCACCAGGATCCCCAAGGACTTTACAGCAGAGTTCCACCCCAGCCAGTTAGACCCCAGCCTGTACTGCTGCTTGGGATTGTTCTGTTCTAGGTGCAGGACTTGACATTTCTCTTTGTTAAACCTCAATTAATTCTTCTTGGCCCAATCTTCCAACCAGTCACGGTCTCTGTAAGGTTGCTCTTTCTTCTGGTGTATCTACCTCCCCCCAGTTTGGTGTTATCTGCAAGTTGGTGATGGTGTATTCAATACTGTCATACAGATCATTTATAAAGATATTGACCCAGAATCAACCTCTAAGGAACTCCACTCATGACTAGCTGCCAGTCTGATTTTTCTTACCTCAAAAGATGGCTCACTGTAGAGAGTTTTCTACCCATCTTGTGGCCCATTTTTATGGTCCAAATTTTGCCAGCTTGTCAACAAGGGTGTTGTTAGAGACCATGTCAAAGATCATGCTAAAAATCAAGGTAGATGATGTCCACAGTTCTCCTCTTATCCACTGAGCAAGTTATTTCATCATAGAAGGCAGTCCGGTTGGTCAAGCACAATTCATCCTTTGTGGGCTGAAGCAGGGAGTAAAAATGGAAATTGCAAAGCCAGTAGCTACTTTACAGGCAAACACTGAGAAGAGATTTGGCTCTTGAGTTTCTCTTGACCTTCATAACAGGCAAATCTCCTGAGCTCTTGAAATTTCCATAATGGAGACAGAACTCCTGCTCCCTGCCCAGCAGAGCTGTTGGCCTTTCATTTAGACCAGGCAGTGCAATTAGTTTTTATTATCCTTTTGTGCAAATTTTCCCATCATGAAATGCCTTGATATTTTTCCAGCACCGAACACAACACACCAAGATCAATATTAGGGATTCTTGTTTATATTTCTTAATGCATTTGTTTTTTAGTAATTATTTTACTTTTTTTCATGGTATAAATAATTGGTTTTTTCTTCCATTTCATATAATTGTCATCTGTTTCTCTGAAACAGTAAATTTTCATATATAAGGTCTTTAGAGTGTTACATGTGCACTTTTTTTCATGTTGTAAGCAAAATGTATGCCTGCTTTGACTTTACATACTCTAAATATTTAGTGCATTAATTGCTTTTCTCTTTAATCTTAGATTTGTATTTCAAATAGCCCAAATGTTTCAGTCTAAAGAAGTGAATACATTTCTTCAGAGATGATGCTGGGGAGGGATGGAAAAGAGGTCCCCTTAGTCCTTTTGCTAAACTGTTCCACAGCATGTCATCTTTTTACAGTGCGTACATGGTAGACTTTGTGGGCATTGCTGAACTTGAATGAAATTTGTGTACAGAAGCCAAAGCTGAGTTTCACAATTTTTGGATAGGACTCATATTTGTTTCAGTTTTGCCAGTTGCTCAGATACAATAAGTGTATAAATGACTAGCCAAATATAGAGGGGGTGGAGTATGCGATGACTGACAACTATTAAAGTGGTCAAATATTGTTAGAACATCAATGATGTTTTAAATTCAAATCACTTTGCAATTTTTAAGTTAATTGTTTAGATAAAGCTCACTGACATGAATACACGTAAATTTAAGTCATTAGTGTCATCGAGTAGCAAGGACCAGCTGCTCCCCAAGGTCAAGGGAGAAGAGAAGGATAACATAGACGGTAGGGGTGGAGCCTTGCTTTCTAGGGCCCAGCCCTGCAAGTACCAGAGCAAGGCAAGCAGGGCAGACTCAGAGATGATGGCCAGGTTCTACCAAGAACCCAGATCATCAGGCAAATTTGCAGCAATTACAAGATCCAAGATCAAAACAGAAAGTTAAACCACAGGTGTCATGGTTTAGGAATGGTATTCCCCAATTTAGTATTCCCACTAAAAAGAAAACCACAAGCTGATCCCCTTCCCCCCTCTGGTGGGAGACAAAAGGCACAAATTTTGGGTTGAGATAAGAACAATTTACTGGAAACAGCCATGAGGTAAGAAAATGAACAGTAACAGCAACAATACTAATGACAACAGTGTACAATGGCTGACAGGTTCCCCACCCCGCCACACTTTGTTCCACCAGAAAGGGACGCCCTTCTTCTCAGGAGAGAGTCCCTTTTCCCTGCCTCTGGCAATGACATATAGTGGTATCGAATAACACAACGTCTTGGACACACCCCCTCCCTCTGATGTGGGCTGGAATCAGGACAACAGGTCAGAAACAGATCCAATGATTGCCAAGCATGGTGATAAGGCAATTACAAGATCGAGCTGGGAAGTCAGTCTATGTTGTGTTGCCTGTGATTTGTCAGGTGTGGGGAAGTGATTGTCAGTAAGATGATGGGTTTTACTGATAGGAATTAGGATGGTGCATTGCTCCGAAGTGGTGGATAAAACCTTTTATACCATCCCCTACTTTAGTGGTTTTTTAAAATATGTGTCACATGCTAGAGAAAAATATAATTTTCAAATGTTTTAAATGGAGTTTCTCTTTTAAAAACTTTTTGTTGGAACTTTTTTCACTTTTAAAAACAAGTTACCTTATTTCAGTGAATTCAATTGCACAGAGCTGTAAATACCTTTTAAAATATTCTTGTTATGTGTTCAAAATCACAGCTTTAACTCTTGTTATCTCTTAGAACATGTGCACCCCCATCACTTTTCCCACTTGACACAACTCAGCATTTTTTTGCAACAACTTCTTTATCTGGAGAGGAACCACAAGTTTTCAGGGCGTCACTCAGATATAGCTTTGGGGGAAATTTCCACTTTTACAGTGCACAAAGAGAAGGTTCTGAGGTAGGAAAACTTCCATGTTCAAAATAAGGGGAGCACAGGGAGGAGAACAAACTGAGGAGGGTGTAATATTAGATGGGCTGTGGAAAATTAGGCTCATGAGCAGTGGGAGTTATGCATTGGCCAAAGACAAATGGATGAATTCTGTAGCTCTTGCCTCCCTATAGAAATTATAAGAGATGTGTCAAAGCACACAAGTCCCCTACCCTTCATGTTTACCCTCTAAGAATCACGCCTGGGATTATTTTTGTTTGTTTGTTTGTTTGTTTTAAGATATCATTAATGATGATCTTCATGAGGAAGATCAAACTCTTCCTTCAATCTGCAGTCCATAAGGAATAATAGTACTAAATTTCAGTGTTCTACTAAGGACGGTTGAGTAACAAAAGCTGTAGTGAAGATCTTCTGGTGACCCTCTGCTGAAAGCACAGAACCACAGTGGATGAATATTGCACACATCAGGATTCTGTCTCTATATAGAAAGACTGAATTTAATTGTGCTGCCCTTCTAAAACTGTGTGTTTTGCATGAGAGGAAGGAAGTAAAGAATTTAATAGCTCAGTGAGAGCATTTTCAATACATGCTTGTAGCATAATCAGAATTGTGGGAAACATGAAATTATGTGTGGATTTTGAATCTTAGCTATTAAAAAGATGAGGGTGCAGAACCACCTTCAGGAGAAGATACTGCTGTACAGTAAGTAGCATTAGATGTGATGGTGACAATACCAGCTCTGATCATCAGAAGCTGGGAGGGTGATGTATTGGGAATCACCCTATATGCTCCCTGTTTATTACAGTTCTAGCACCTTTTTCTGGCTTCTGTTATGTGTTGAACCAGAATAGAGTTTGGTCTGACTGATTTCTGTCTGCTTTTATATTCCTAGACTCTGCTACTCTGTCTCACAAATCTGCCCCAACACTCAAATCTGCCCCAAATCTCATCTTCCCATCCTGTTCACCTGATAAGTGGTTACATTTGCAAGGACACCTGCATTCATAGTCATGTAGGATTGTTGGTCCAGTTTTAGCTCAGTAGATGGATTGCATACACAAATAGTAGATCCTGTTTCTTCTGTGGGTGGTATGTTACAATTTGTTGATACATTACCTGATGTTTTTTATTTCTTAAAACTTAATAAACATTCCCGTCTTCCCACAGAAGAGCGGGTTGTTCCCATTGAAGTTTGCCGTTCCAAACTGTCAAAATACTTGCAGGGAGTTGTTTTCCGCTGTGATAAGTGTACCTTTACCTGCTCCACTGATGAGAGTTTGCAGCAACACATAGAGAAGCACAATGAACTTAAACCTTACAAATGTCAACTCTGCTACTATGAGACCAAATACACAGAGGAGCTGGACACTCATCTTCGAGATGAGCACAAGGTAACATCCAAAGGGATTTAATTTGTAACAATCTACTTCTTGTAAATGCTATATCTAGTTTATTTGCATGTCCACTATGAATAGCCAGCCTGCATTTTTTCCTTCCAAAATTTGGAGAAGGTTCCTGTGCTGGAATTTCTCTCAAGTTCTGTATTTTTTTAGAAATTCAAGATTGTAAGTTTCTAAAGCTGCTGAGATTGACCAAAATTCACTGACTACTCAATGTAGAGTATGATTATTTGGAAAAAAGCATTTTTATATATTGTGATGGGGGTTTTTTGAGTTATGAAACAGCATTAAGACTCTGTGATTCAGATACTCTCAGACACAGGAGCTTCCAAAGCATAAGATTGCTCTGGCAACTTGGACAAAGTGACGTGCCATGCATATTCTAATAACACCAGTCAGTACATTCCAGTTTGCATTTAACAAGGTAAAAATAGAAACTTGTTATACTTACTGCTTAAGTTAAGGCTGCTTTGGTGTTTATGTGGAACCTTCTGAGTGCAGACCTGATCCATACTTGGAGAAGTCACTAGAAAGCTTTCCATAGACTTCCATCTGCTTTGGATTTCTGTAGTTCTCATCTGTGTTGCTGTGAGAGTAGCAAAATTCTAGAACTGAGACATGTTTACAGAGTATTTCTTTTGTCAATTTGTGGGGAGGGAACTCATTGAATAGAACTATCAGGAGCTGAGGTGCTTGATTCTCACTAAAAATGTGTTCACATTTTGTTGACTGAACAACATTTCTCCCCCCCAAACAAAAAAAAATTGACAAAATGACTGTCAAAAGTACCAACAAAACTGGCTGCATTTTAAAAATTAACATTGTGAACTTATGTTGACTTGGTATGCTTGTCTCGCTTAATTGCTCCTTATTGCTACTTGAGAATCTTTCTACAGTTTAACTGGTATCTGAGATGTTGCATATCTCTCAGTGACCACAGCAAGGATCCTAGGAGATCCAAGAAACGCTATTCCCCGCCCCTCTGACTGAGTGCATCAGGCTGGGAAGATTTTCCTTCTACTTGTGTCTCTCTTCTCTCCAATAAAAACCTGAACTGATTACTCCCAGTAGTAAGGGAGTAAGTTCCCTTATCCCCCTATTTTAATAATTTCTAAATGTTAACTGTCTAATTTGTGCCCACTCTGGGCTCAGGTGCACAATTGGCTTATTGGCATCTTAAAGAGTGCATTAGCTGAGAGACTGTAAGTGCCATGTATGTGGCCTTCTTTGCTTAAATCTAATAGGTAACTTGTTGAGTCATAGCACCTCAACACAGCTGTCACTTCTAGGAACATGATACTAACACACTGCTATATTTAGGGTAGCTTACTATTTGCTGATAAACCACTGAGTTGTGGGTTGATCTTGGCTGGCAAGAAGAGGCCCACCCAGTCACACTCTCACTCCCTCTCCTCAAACAGGACAAGGGGAGTATTGTGGCTTAACCTCAGTGGGCAGCTAAGTCCCACACAGCTGCTCACTCCCTCCCACACCAGTGAGATGAGGGAAGAGAATTGGCAGGGTAAAAGTGAGAAAACTCGTGGGTTGAGATAAAGACAGTTTAATAGGGAAAGCAAAAGCCGTGCACACAAGCAAAGCAAAACAAGGAATTCATTCACCACTTCCCATGGGCAGGCAGCATTTCAGAGAAGACTCAGAGGCAAACTGCATGGACAGATGTGCTCTGGAGCTGAGGATTGCACCAGAAGGAGAGAGGCAAGCTTTCCTACCTGGCAAGACCTCGAGACTAGAGCAGAGAGAGGTGCCCCAGCCCCCCCTCCCAAGTGGGAAGCAGTGGACCTGTGAATCAGAAGCAGCTCTGACTCAGCATGGGTGGCACCAGCAGGGACAGCGCCCAAACCCACCCCCAGGGAGCGTGAGGGATCAGTAGTATGGATGTGTTAGCTTGTGTGGGCAGTTCGCGCAAGGAGAGCGCTGAGGCACTGCAGCTAAAGCACTTAGCTCAGTTGGTGGCCATCACTCTCATCAAGAGAGCTCAGGTATGGTGTGCACTCAGACAAAAGTTGCTTCCTCTGCATGTACCCAGACAGAGCACTCACAAAAGCATGCAGCAGCTGTCCAGGCCTCGGACTGCAGGGAGTGCCACAGCCTGGCGCTGCTCTCAGAGGGCAGCAGAGACAACAGCTGTGTGAGGTGCAATCAGGTGGACAATCTGCTCAGCCTGGTACTGGAGTTGAGATGAAGTAGAAAGACTAAGAAGTATTAGGGACTCTGAAGAAGAGATTGACTGGTGGAGTCGCGCTGTACCATGCCTTAGACAAATGGACCCGCCATCCACTTCGCAAGAAGCAATGGATCCCCTACCCTCTCACCACCAGGCAGAAGGAGGGGACATTGGAAATGGAGGGGAATGGAAACAGGTTTCTGCTCAAGGTGGCAGGTAAACCCCCTCTTGACCTACCTCACCTCCCCAGGTGCCCTTATAAAATATGTATGAGGCCCTGGAATCTGAGGACCAGGGAAATGAGGAAGTGGATGAAGGTCCATCTGGGTTGGAGGGGTCGCCCAGGGCAGGGCAGCCTACCCTTTGCATCACAACCTGCTCAGTTAAGAAAAAAAAAGAAAGGTAGTAGTCACTGGTAACTCCCTTTTGAGAGGAATGGCAACTGGAACCAATCCATAGGGAGGTGTGCTGCCCCCCTGGGGCCTGGGTAAGGAATGTCACCAAGAAGCTTCCCAGCCTACTGACTATTACCTGCTACTGGTTTTCCAGGTGGGTACCGATGAAGTCCCAACGAGAAGTTTGCGGACAATCAAGAAGGACCTCAGGGCCTTGGGACAACTGGTTAAGGGATCTGGAGCACAAGTAGTGTTCTCTTCTGTCCTGCCAGTTGCATGGAATGATGGGGCAAGAAACAGGAAAACCATGCAGATGAATACCTGGCTTTGAGACTTGGTGTTACCAGCAGGATTTTGGGGTTTTTGATCATGGGTCAGTTTATACAACACTGAACCTTCTGGCAACAGATGGGGTCCACCTGTCTCAAAAGAGAAAAAGGATCTTAGCTCAGGAGTGAGCAGGGCTCATTGAGAGAGCTTTAAACTAGATTGGAAGGGGGACGGAGACATAGCCAGGCTCGACAGAGATAAGGTGTGGGAAGGGAAGAACTACAGTGAGCACCCAAGTAGCAAAATGAGGTTAAAGAGGGGATACCTCGAGCAAGCACAAGCAGCCAAAGGCATAACCACAAAACAGGACTATGGGGCATCCCTTTGCACACCCACTGGGATGTTGACACAAATACTTCTATAAAGTGCCTGTACAGCAACACACGCAGTATGGGGAACAAACAGGGGGAACTAGAGATCTGTGTGCAATCACAGGGCTTTGATCTCATTGTGATTTCGGAGACATGGTGGGATGGCTCACATAACTGGAATGTTGTCATGAAGGGCTACTCACTGTTTAGGAGGGACAGACCAGGAAGGCACAGTGGCGGAGTTGCCCACTATGTGAGGCAACATGTGGAATGTATCAAGCTCTGTCTTGGGGTGGATTATGAGCGAGTCGAGAGCTTCTGGGTTAGGATAAAAGAGCAGACTAGTAAGGGTGGCATTGCTGTGGGTGTTTGCTACAGGCCACCTGATCAGGAGAAGGAAGTGGATGAGGCCTTCTACAGGCAGCTTGAAGCAACCTCACAGTCACAGGCCCTGGTTCTTGTGGGGGACTTCAACCAGCCAGACATCTGCTGGAGAAGCAACACAGCGATGCACAAACAGTCCAGGAGGTTCCTGGAAAGCATTGATGATAACTTCCTTACACAGGTAGTGGAGGATCCCACAAGGAATGGCATGCTGCTCCACCTCATACTAAGGCCTTGTAGAAAATGTGAAGGTTGGGGGCAGCCTTGGCTGCAGTGACCACGACATTGTGGAGTTCAGTATCGGGCAAGGAGGAAGTAGGGCAGAGAGCAGGATTACAACCATGGACAGCTAACTTTAGCCTCTTCAGGGATCTTCTTGGAAGAATCCCATGGGAACAGACCCTGCAGGGAAGAGGGGTGCAAGAGAGATGGTCAATATTCAAGCACCACTTCCTCTAGGCTCAAGAACAGTACATCATGATGAACAAGAAATAGAGCAGAGGGAGCAAGAGACCTGCAGGGATGAACAAAGAACTCCTGCCATTACTCAAGCATAAGCAGGAAATACGCAGGAGATGGAACCAGGGTCTGGCCACTTGAATTAATATAGAGAGGTTGTCAGAGTAAGTAAAAATGAGATGAGGAATGCCAAGGCCCATCTGGACTTAAATCTGGCCAAGGATGTCAAGGACAACAAGAAGGGCTTCTTCAAATACATCGATAACAAAAGGGAAAGTAAGGATAACGTGAACCCATTACTAAATGGAGGGAAAATCCTGGTGACAGAGGACGCAGAGAAATCAGAGTTGCTGCACTGACAAGATCAGCCCTCAGGAATCTCTGACCCAGGACACCAGGGTAAAGGAATGTTGGAAGGAAGACTTTCCCTTGGTCAAGGAGGATTGGGTTAGAGAACTAGGAAAACTTGACATCCACAAGTCCATGGGCCCTGACGGGATGCATCCATGAGTGGTGAGAGAGCTGGTAGACACTATAGGGAGGCCACTCATGATCATCTTTGAAAGGTGGTGACAATCAGGATAGGTGTTGAGGACTGGAAGAAGGCAAATGTTACCCTGGTCTTCAAAAAGGGCTAGAAGGAGGACTCAGGGAACTACTGACCAGTCAACCTCATCTCAATCCCTGGAAAGGTGATGGAGTGCCTCATTCTGGAGGCCATTTTCTATCCTCATGGAGGACAAGAAGGTGATCAGCTGTCCCAGCTGTGTCCACTCCCAGCTTCTTGTGCACCCCCAGCCTGTTTGCGGCAGGACGGTGTGAGAAGCTGAAGAGTCTTTCACTTAGTGTAAACATTGCTCAGCAACAACCAAATCATCACTGTGTTCTCAACATTATTCTCATATGGAATCCAAAACACAGCACTGTACCAGCTAGTAGGAAGAAAATTAACTCTATCCCAGCTGAAACCAGGATAGCGTCTCTCCTTACAGAATTGCATAGTCACAGTAACTTACCAAGGGGAGAAAATGATTCTATTACAAATCATAACACATATCCAAATACCCGCTGAGCAGGAGTCACCAATATGCACCCCAAAAGTGGCTAGCAGAATCTCAAATGCACCTGCTCATCCCACAAGGACAATCATTATAGTCCACATGGTAGGCTAAACAAGAAAGCCTCCCTACAGTCACTCTCCTTCCTCAGACACATACATCTTGCTCCCTGTACGTGCTAACCTCATTCAGTAGGAAAGCACAAGCACATCTAAGAGCTAATGACCAATGGCTTCTCTTCAACACATACTTCTGCAGAAAGAACCCTAAAACTTCCCCTGCTTCCTTCACTTCCCTATACCCACTCTACAAAAGGCCAAGACCCACTACCAGTACTCCTTATACAAACCAGCAGAGGTTATAATTTATGCCCATTAACCACCCATTATACACACAGACATGCTACTGAGAAAAAAGGTTATAACACTGTACAATTCTTCTTGCCCACTTCCTCCAAAGAAAAGGGTACAATTCATGCTATCCTCCTCTACCTGCCACACAGGCTTACTCCAACCAAACAAGAAAGGGCATTACTGAGAGGAGTTATGGAGAACTGGCCACAAATGCTGTTGCTCCCCTTCACTTCTTGCCCCTGCATGCCAAATTTTAACAACTGAGGGGTAGGGTGTTCCCCCCTCCTCCCCTCCATACCCTTTTTCCAAGAAAGGAAGGTGTAGCACCTGCAGCAGGAGTGAACTGGTACAAGTTTAAAGAACAGAGTGCGAGAGAGCTCCCCCACCCTGAGGCCCGCACCATTTCTTCAGGATCTATGTCGATCTTGAAAGTCTGTTGTTGCAGTGTTTTCAGAGTGATCTGCATGGTAGTAGTCAGGCACCCTTCGTGCTCACTGCTCCGGCATGCCCCAGGAGTGAGAGAAAGAAAAACAGTAAATACAGAGAGGCGCCTGTCACCACCACATCCTCCACCACTCGCTCCCGGGCCTGGAGTCGCATTCACTGCCCCAAAAAGGAGGGAGCGGGGGAAGAGGGAGAAAGGACACCCACACAGGTCTAGCGTATGAAGATGAGGGGGAAGGAACAGCAGGCAATAGATGATGTTCGGGGACTAGAGGGAAGGGGAAAGGGAATGAGAAAGAAGCAGAAGGGGAAGAAGATCATAGAATCATAGAATCGTTTAGGTTGGAAAAGACCTCTAAGATTATCGAGACCTCTAAGATAGATGACAGAATGGAAAGAAGAGTATAAGACAAGCATAGCTACAAACCTACACAAGCAAACACATACCTTCTCTGAAGCTAAGGTTTGGAGCCAAGCTAAGGTTTGGAGCCACTTCATGTCTTGGGCATTTTTGCTGTTGGGACAGAATCATTCATGTTGGAAGACATCTCAGGAGGACTCTAGTCCAAACTTCTGCTCAAAGCAGGGGCAGCTGAGGTCAGAACAGGTTGCTCAGGGTCTTTATCCAGTCTGATCTTGAAAACATCTCTCCTGGTTTCATCTGAGATAATTTTCTTCCTAGTGGCTGATATAGTGCTGTCTTTTGGATTTAGGATGAGAATAACATTGCTAACATGTTCCACATGTTTCAGTTTGACGTTATTAACTCTGCGCCCTCATGTGGAAGTTCGTCGAAGTGTGTTCAGTGGGGGATGTGACCCTAAGAGATTCAGAGCTGAAAGAATGAGTCTAATCCTTTGACTAAAGAACCAGCTTCACCTAACTTGTGGCTGTTGCAGACATTAATGTTTTGTGTAGACCAATAGCTAGAAAGGGATGAAGAGTCATGCTGTCTTTGTGAGGATTACATCAGCACTACACACAAGCACAGGTGCTGAAATGACCCTGGAAACTATGGTATCCAGGCAGAGAAAAAGAAGGTACTATCACCTGAGCCTCATAAATCCTCAAGTCTTCAAAAAGGGCAAGAAGGAGGACCCAGGGAACTACTGGCCAGTGAGCCTCATCTCAATCCCTGGAAAGGTGATGGAGCACCTCATTCTGGAGGCCATTTCTATCTTCGTGGACGACAAGAAGGTGATCAGGAGCAGTCAGCATGGATTCACTAACGGGAAATCATGCTTGACCAAGCTGATTGCCTTCTACAATGAGACAACTACCTGAGTGGATGAGGGGAGAGCAGTGGATAGTGTCTACATGGACTTCATCAAGGCTTTCGACACTGTCTCTCAAAATATCCTCATAGGCAAACTCAGGAAGTGTGGACTGGATGAGTGGACAGTGGGGTGGATTGAGAACTGGCTGAACGGCAGATCCCAGAGGGTCATGATCAGTGGCACAGGGTTGAGTTGGAGGCCTGTCACTAGTGGTGTCCCCCAAGCTTCAATACTGGGCCCAGTACTGTTTAACTTATTCATCAATGACTTGGCTGAAGGGGTAGATGCCCCCTCAGCAAGTTCACTGATGACACAGAGCTGGGAGGAATGGCTGATACCCCAGAGGGCTGTGCAGCTGTTCAGAAGGACCTTGACAGGTTGGAGGGATGGGCAGAGAGGAACTGTCTGAAATTCAACAAAGACAAATGCACCTGGGAAGGAATAACCCCATGCACCTGTACAGGCTGGGGGTCGACCTACTGGAAAGCAACTCTGCAGAGAAGGACCTGGGGGTCCTGATGGACAACAAGCTGTCCATGAACCAGCAGTGTGCCCCAAAGGCCAATAGGATCCTGGGGTGCATTAGGAAGAGCATTGCCAACAGGTCAGAGAGGAAATCCTGCCCCTCTACTCAGCCCTGGCGAAGCACATCTGGAGTGCTGTGTCCAGTTCTGGGCTCTTCAGGACAAGAGAGACACGGAGCTCCTGGAGCAGGTCCAGTGGAGGCTGCAGAGATGCTGAAGGGACTGGACCATGTCTCTTACAAGGAAAGGCTGAGGGAGGTGGGGCTGTTCAACCTCGAGAAGAGACGGCTGAGAGGGGACCTCATCAATGTCTACCAGTATCTGCAGGGAGGTGTCAGAGACTGGAGCCAGGCTGGTAGTGCTGAGCAATAGGACAAGAGGCCACGGGCAGGAACTGATGCCCAGGAAGCTCCACCTGAACATGAGGAAGAACTGCTTTGCTGTGCAGTGACCAAGCACTGAACAGGTTGCCCAGAGAGGGTGTGGAGTCTCCCTCACTGGAGATATTCCAGAACCATCTGGACACAATCCTGTGCCATATGCTCTGGGACGACCCTGCTTGAGCAGGGAGGTGGGACCAGATGACCCACTGTGGTCCCTTCCAACCTGACCCATTATGTGATTCTGTGATTACTGTCAGAGACAAAACAGACTTGGCTTGAGGAAAATTAAGTTAATGTATTGACAATTAAAATACAGTTGGATGGTGAGAAATAAAGACCAAAAAAACCCTTCAACACCACTCTCTCATCCCTACCTATTTTTCCCAAGCTCAACTTCACTCTTTCCTTCCCAACTCCTCTACCTTCTCCCCCCACCCTAAGTGGCACAGGGAATATGGGCCACTAGCCAAAGATGAACCCATGAGTGAAGCTGGTGGCACCTCTGTGAAAACATATTTTAAAAAGGGTGGAAAATGATGGAGACAGTAGGTGGGAATGCAGAGAGAATGAGGAAAGTGAGAGGAGGAGGGAATTGGGGGAAACAACAGAGGAGTAGGAGGTGCTCTATGGTAGAGCAGATACTCTCAAAGGGTCTCCAGTCTGTGGAGAACCCACACTAGGGCAACTATTCCTCCATTCCATGCCCCCCACCCCCAAATGTCCACAAGAACAGTTTACTTTGTCTGTCTGTCAAAGTGATCACTCAGGTCCCATCTTTTCACACATGAAGCTGATGCTTGATCTTATCAGTTTTACAATCCCATGAAAGGGGGGAAACGACAGTGTGCTTAGCATTCCTTGGAAGTTTTATTTTCAATACTTCAAAATGAGGGAAGCTTCTCAAATAATAGGACCATTTCGAGAAGTAAAATGAAGACATTTAGTATAAAAAAAGAATGAAGAACCATTAACAGTGAATGTAATTTTATTTGAAGGGAAACATATTAATTTGATTAGATGCCCGATAAATTTCCCATTTCAGCCTATAGCTTTGTTGATGGGTTGGGTTTTTTTCAATATTTGATAATGGTGTTTATTATTGAAAAAAACCCATTTGTTTTAAGGTGAGTCGTAACTTTGAGCTGGTTGGACGGGTTAACTTGGATCAGCTGGAACAAATGAAGGGAAAAACAGAGAGCTCCAGCAGCGATGAGGAAGAAAAAGAGTCAAGCCACAAGACTGAAGAGAGAGGTCAGTATACTTGCTTTTTCTTTTAGGCTGGATACTGTCATGGACCCTGCTGGTTACATCAAGCAAGATCAATTGTTGACTCAACAGGAGATTCCTTAAGTTGTGTAAGCTTGTCAGTATGGACAAAATGGAACTTTTGTCAATTCCTGAAGGAATTTTGTGTTTTTAATGCTTATGATTTCTTTCCCTAACTTGCAGTTGTAGCAGACAGCTGTTTTGTGTAGACTAGCATCCAGAAAGGGATGAAGAGTCATGCTGTCTTTGTGAGGATTATATCAGCACTACACAACACACAAGCACAGGACCCTAGAAACTATGGTATCCAGGCAGAGAAAAAGGAAGTACTATCACCTGAGCCTCATAAATCCCTATAAACTCTACCATGGGAATAAAAAACCCCATAAAATTAAGATCATCATTTAAATTGGCTTTGGGATACTTGAGATTCTTGACACTTATTATGAAAATGTACGAATACTGCCTTTTATGTTGGAGATTTAAATTTGCAGGGAGAAACAGACATAACTGCTTTGTGTGATCAGTAATTAAGCTAGGTATAATGTTTTAGAAAGTTTGTTTATTAGATTTTATTTTTTCACCTGCAGTCTTCTGTAATATCTGATTGGTTGAAAAATCTGTATTTGACTGTTCAAATGAGTGATCTAAAAATCATGCTTATTTCCCAAATTGCATTTCACTGCTGTTCTTTCCCAGCTTCCCTTTAGAAGTGACAGTTGTTTTCCTCCTTTTCAGGTAATATCAGTTCTAATTTTTAATTTTTTCCTGAAGCGGATAAAAATATTTAAAGTCCTTATGCCATCTAACTTTATAAAATTTCAAGTTCTATTGACTTTATCTTTTGCTAAATGGTCTCTTGCACCTTGTAGTGGTGATCTTCAAGTGTCCAACTGTGGTAGTTTGGCCTAGGCCTTCCTTGGTGACCAGTTTGTAACCAAGGAAGGGTCCAGATTTACCCAGTATTCCCTACGATTTTTGCGTAAGCCAGGCTATAAGAAGAAAGGAGGAGAGGCCTTCGCTCTCTTTCCTTCCGGCGGCTTGGAGGTGCAGGTTCCCTGCTGTTGAGTCTGCCGTGTTGGGGAGCGAGGCCTGGTTAGGCCTTGCCAACCTTGGGAGGCGGAGGTTGCCGGCAATCGTTCCAGAGCGACTCTCAGTTGTCCCAAGAAGAGTAGTGAGATATTTCTTTGCTAACTTTTTTAGTTGTTAGATATTGGGCTACTAATCGGGATATATATATATTTTTTTTATTTTGGTTTTGTTCCTTTTCCCTTCCCCCTTCCCGTTCCCTTGTGAAATTGTATATATATTTCAATTGTATATACCTGTAACATGTGTAAATATATTTATATATATATTGCTTTAACTCTCTCTCTTGTTTTGGGTTTTCTTGGTTGTTTTTTCTCCCTCTTCTGCCTGAGGTTTGGGGGGGGGGACAACGACTTCTTGTGGTAAGGTTTGGAGACTTGGTAGGGAGCCAGCTTCAAACCATATCACCAACTGACACAGATGCTGAAGACATGGCTACGTGGCTTGGGTGCAGTGTCACATGTTAACATCATCTTCTACTTGATATTCAGAAGCTGCTTCCAATTCAAAAAATTTTTCACTCTATTAGGATAGGACTATACCTGTGCTCATAAATATTGCCTGTAAAAGTAGTTAATGTTGTCACAGCTTTCAAACTGCACCAAACTGTAATGTCATACCACTTGGATGCTTTTTCTGGTTTTAGTCTTCATGGTGTTACCAGGAGGTGGGATTTGCCTATCTTCTGTCTCTGAGTATTTGTGAGGAAATGTTGACTCAACCTTCTGAAGTCCTTGACTTCGGCAGAGACAGGATTTCTTCCTGTGAGACAAGCTGTGACCTAGATTGACAGCTTAAGATTGATGTCTGCTATACTTAGGTACACTGTTACAAAGAATGGACTGTTGGGACACTGGGCCAAAGAATCACTATTTCCCCTTGGAGAATGAGAAGTTGGGCATGTCATTGTCATGGGAGAGTAGAAGGTTTAGACAAAGTTACTAAAAAGCAAAGCCTTGCCAGTGAGTCTCGAGGTGCAGAAAGGACTCCCTTGCTTTCTAAACTCCTTCTCCGAGAAGGGTTTAGGTGTGGCTGAATCCTATCTTAGCCTCGGACTCTGTTAATGGTTTAAATTTAAAGGAATTATAGAGGTATTAAACCACTTTGTCCCGCAGATTTTAATGATGGCAAAAAAAGATATATTTATATGAGTTATTTATTATGACAAATTAACAAACAGGTGAACAGACGAAAGATCTTAATCAGAATTATTTACTACACAGTGTAAAAGCTAAAAAAATCTACTAGTAGAGTATTATATAACAAAGTAATATAGTGCACTGTAGCAAAGCAATTATATTAAAGCAATTGTATCAAAGCTAGCAAAAGAAATAATTATTAAGTAGAGATTGATGTAACTCACCATACGAGATCGCGGGCAGATCACTCTCTTTCTCTCAACCCCTGGAGAATGACCATGAAGAGGCATCCCTGCTTCACGGGAGAAGCTCCACACTTCAAGGAAGTACATGGAAGAATCTGCCATATGGAAGTCGGACTGGGCTTTTATAGTTATGAAGTGATGGACTGGTAGTCACAAATTTACAAACCGGCAGGCTAGCTTATCTGTCAAGTCCTGCTTCAAAAGCAGGGTGTGTATTCAAATTTTGGTGGACCAGGATGGTTTTAACATAATTTAACACCAAGACAACACCCTGGGCCAGTAGTCAATAGCTTGATTGGATTTTAGATCTTATCAGGGTGGGCCTACCTATCCTGCCACAGTCATCTTAGCAGAGATGAACTGTTGTGTCAATTGGTAAGGTGTGGGTTAACCCCAATGGGCAGCTAATGGTGTGGGATACCCCTTTGGTCAGTTGGAGTCAGCTGTCGCAGCTGTATCCCCTCCCAACTTCTTGTGCAACCCCAGCCTGCCCGCTGGCAGGGCAGTGAGAGAAGCAGAGAATGCCTTGATGCTGTGAAAGCATTGCTCAGCAATAACAAAAACACCCCTGAATTATCAATGCTGTTTCCAGCACAAATCCAAAACACAGCACCATATGGACTACTATGAAGAAAACTTTATTCCAGCCAAAACCAGTACAGAAAGGAAAGGAATGGTTGGTTTCTGGTAGAGGACAAAAGAAAATATTTGGACCTAGAAGGAAGATGATGTTCATGGAGAAGGACTAAGTTATTTATCTGAGATACTCTAGGAAAAGAGTAGCTGGTCTTGCTAGAAGTTGTATCCCAGAGGGACTGTCTGTCTCTACTGACCTTTACATCTTACCTTTAAAAGAAACCTGGACCTTTTTCTCTGGGTTGGGTTTTTGGTGTTTTTTTAGTATATAAAAATAAGTGTGCACGTGTGTTTGTGTGTGTAATGCGGGAAAATCAAATGCAAGTCAGATGTCTATGCAGTGTGTTACCCCTCTCTTATAGACCCCAGGTAAGTGCACAGCCCGATTACTCTTTCTGGTAAGCAGTCTGAAACCAAACTAATCAGGGACTCATGGGCAAGTAGGTGGGAACATATAATGTATTCAGAAGGGACAGCAGAATTATTAGGGTAGTGCTTGTTAATGGGAATTATGAGTATAAATTCTCCCTAGTCATTTGAGCAAAACAGTCAATATTATGTCTGCACAGTCCTAGAATAATTTTCCTGTTGTCTACTGTACTCTGGATTTGATCTTGTGCAGAAGAGTGGATGCCACCTCCAAAACTTCTACCCTCCATAGGTATTGGATTAGTCATGGTACAGGGGCAATGTGTTTCAGTGGTATTTATAAATTTAGACCATGTATATGGTATTAACTGTAGGAGTCATATCCAGATGTAAATGGAGCCTATGGCACTGACTTTCTGTTGCTCATATCAGATAGGGACCTTGCTTTGTTATTGTTTAACCACATAGTAAATACACTCATACTAAGAAATATGGAATAAGGTTTTTTTCTTCTAGATGGAAGGGATTTTTAAAAAAAGGTGTAAAGAGCCATTCCATCTAGAACTTTTAATAAAGGGCAACCAGTGGGAAACACGTAGCAAAAATGCCTTTACAAAATTTAACATGGAGAAGAAAAGTGAGCACATGGGCGGTTCTTTTATAGATTGATCTCTAGCAGAGTAAATTTGAGAGTGAAGAAACCAAGTGAGCAGATATAAGAACTGAAATGAAGCAAAATCTCTTTCATTATGTAATTCGTGAGGAGTCAGAAAGACATTCTGTTGATTTCTTACTTAAGATAACGCCTGCTAAGAAATTAATGCTCTGAGTATATGCTGTCTCATTTCCAGTGAAAAGAATGAAGTGAGATCATAGAATCATAGAATGGCCTGGGTTGGAAGGGACCTTAAAGATCGTCTCGTTCTAACCCTCCTGCTATGGGCAGGGACACCTTCCACTATCCCAGGTTGCTCCAAGCCCTGGCTAACCTGGCTTTGGACACTTCCAGGGATGGGGCAGCCACAGCTTCTCTGGGCAGCCTGTGCCAGGGCCTCACCACCCTCACAGGGAAGAATTTTTTCCTAATATCTTATCTAAACCTACTCTCTGTCAGTTTGAAGCCATTCCCCCTTGTCCTGTCACTCCAGGCCCTTGTAAATAGTCTCTCTCCATCTTTCTTGTCAGTTCCCTTCAGGTACTGGAAGGCTGCAATTAGGTCACCCCAAAGCCTTTTCTTCTCCAGGCTGAACAATCCCAATTTTCTCAGCCTTTCCTCATAGGTTGGGCTTGGTGATCTATGTGCCCAGTCTGGTTCATTCTGGCACTGCTTACTTCTATGAGAAGAATAAGCAGTCCTTCAATGGATAACTTGATCTTCAGTGGAGATGTGTTGGCATCATTCTCAGTATCATTCCTGAAAAAGTAAAATAATACAAGGACAACAAGCCTGACCCACTGGAGACCCCCACCTTTTTAAATCTGTAATGGTCACTATGGTAACAGTTGTAACCACACTTGAGCCTGAATGCATTTCAATGACGATTGCTAATGAAACAAGCTATAATTGTACAAATTTAGGAACCCCACCTAATAACATGAATTTGGCACTATCCCTTTGGTCACTCTGACTGATTATCAGTTCTGAGATATGTCGCTGACTATAGTGTATATGAAAGAGGATACTAATCTCAAAAGTCAAATTAATGTAATTTGAAGTCAGTGTGGACCAATTCCTTTTAGTCTATTGAACTTTTATCTTTGGTGGGAGGAGCATGTTGCCTTTCAGGTCATATAGACATTAAGTTTCTTTGCCTATGATCAAGCATAGGGTGTAAAACAGCACTGTCCAATAGTACAGTGACCTAAAGACAGTAGGACTTTATCAGACCTTCAGGAAGTAAGTATAACAGAAAGCCATTATTGACATCTCTTGACTCAAGGATTGTTGGAATCATGTATTCACCCTTCAAAAGTGGTAGCTACCCTTGTAAGCTATTAGTTTTCTGGGCCTCATTCTGTGAGGTCAAGAAGCAGCCATTGTTTCTCAAGAGTATTGATGGTTCTGCCATCAGTCACTGCTTTCACATAAGACACTTTGGATTCTCTTATTCTAACAGCATAACCTTATTACTCAGTAGAGCTGAGTGTGAGCCAATATATCTGAGTCTCCCAGCTGTATGAATAACCCTGAATTATTTTTAAATTATCAGATTACAGACGTGATAATTTACTACCTGTGTGGGTGTTGCGGTTTAGGTCAGGACAGACTAAATGAATGCATTCATTTCTACTCAGCAGTTGGTTTTGTGTGATGGAGTTTAGATATTTATTGCCTCTGAGAAAGAATGATCAATGCAAAGAACACTTCAGAGCTACAGCAAAGTTGTTATTTCTATTTCCCCTTTCCTTGCTGACAGGAGCAGCAATTGTCAGTAGATGGAAAGAGCAGAGTGCTGAGCATGCTGATTGTGCCATATGAGCTTGGTCCCAAGGCCTCCACAGTCTGGCATCCCTGAAACTGCAACCTCCACAGGACTATTTTTACATTTCTGGGATTTTGTTTTGTGTGCAAATGCATATGCTTTATTAAATTCTTACTGGCACTGTTAGGATCATAAACAAAGACTTTTTATTAGGTCAGATCTCTGCTACCATTGTATACTCTTGTTATCATAGTACATTTGGCAGATAATAAAGATAGGGGGCTGAAACCCTTATTCTGCAAATACTTATTTCTGTGAATAGTCCCTGTGATTTAGAGTTTTACTGCAATCAGTCATGTGAGTAAACATTCAGAGGATCAACTTCTTTGCTACATGGATTGATTATCTTGAAGTTTTCAGTGAGGCATTTGGAAATAATATATATGAGATTATATATGAGATGTCCTTGTTTTTTAACAACTACCACTTCATATAAGTGAGGTGCTAGTATGTGGTTGTGTTGAGGGCATTGGTTGTAGTTCATTTGTAAGAGACAATGGGTGCCGATGCACTAGATAATTCTTTCACTTCCAAATTTTTCACTCTCCAGATCTGTAGGAATAAGTGTTCAGTCATGTGGAAGTTCTGAGCTTCAGATGAAGTTTCATTTTAGAGCCTTTTGGCTTTAGCATAGTTTGTTCAAAACTTGTATTCATTTAAGAGCATTGCACTGTGGCTGTGAAACAAAGAATAGTATGAAATTCTGCAAGTGATACTGCATAGATTTATGCATCTAATTATGTAAGTATTAAGAAACCACATAAAAATCTCACAGTTGCTTCTGCTTTTTTCTTAGCAGGAACGTCCTATTATTTAGAATTTCTTTTTTTTTCTATTTGATTAAGGCTAAAATAACCACGGCACCAGTTTTTATGAGCCAAATACTGTTACTGGAGTGTCTAAATCTGTAGAGAAAAAGCTCATAAATAAACTTCCCAGGTGTTCTGTGAACTCTTTAAGTCTTAAAAATCCAGTGATTGGTCTTTTGTCAACTTGGTGGGAGATGGTGGTGGCAAGTGGGGTTGCTTTTCCCCCAAGTTCAGGGACATTTTCTTATACTTGAAGCTTGGGAAGCTCTAGTATACTAAAGGGTGCAAACTTGCTGAGAGTGCCCTCGATCCCTTCGTATATGTCATTGATGAAGACATTAAATAAAGCTGGTCCCAATACAGACCCTTGAGGGACACCACTTGTCACCGATGTCCATCAGGACTCTGTGCCATTGGCCACTATGCTCTGGAGGCGACCATCCACCCAATTCCTTATCTGCTGAACAGTCCACCCATCAAATCCATCTCTCTCCAATTTGGAGAGAAGGCTGTTGGGGGAGACCGTGTCAAAGGCTTTACAGAAGTCCAGATAGATATCTGCAGCCCTTCCCTTGTTCACTGATGGAGTCACTCCATCCTAGAAGGCCACTAGGTTGGTCAGGCAGGACTTGCCCTTGGTGAAGCCGTGCTGGCTGTCCCAAATCACCTCCCTGTCCTCCATGTGCCTCAGCATAGCTTTTAGGAGGATCTGTTCCAGGATCTTCCCAGGCACAGAGGTGAGGCTGACAGGTCAGTAGTTCCCTTTTTAAAGATGGGGACAATGTTTCCCTTTTTCCAGTCACCTGGGATTTCATCTGACTGCCAGGACTTTTCAAGTATCATGGAGAGTGGCCTGGCAACTGCATCGGCCAAATTCCCTCAGGACTCTGGGATGCATCTCATCAGGTCCCATAGACTTATGTACATTCAGGTTGCTCAGGTGGTCATGAACCTGATCTTCACTTAGAGTGGGAAGCAGTTTGCTCCCCAGCCCCCATCTTGCAGTCCATCCACTCAAGAGGTGTGGGAAGAGATGTTGCCATTGAAGACTGTGGCAAAAAAGTTAAGTACCTCAGCCTTCTCCTTGTCCATAGTTACCAGTTTGCGAGCCTTGTTTAGCAGAGCAGGTACACCTTCTTTCACCTTCCTTTTCTGGCTAACACACCTGTAGAAGCCCTTCCTGTTATTCTTTGCCTCCCTTGCCATGTTCTTCTCCAACTTCATCTTGACCTTCCTGATCCCATCTCTTCACAACTGTCATGTGAAAAGGGGAGATTTCCTCAAACCTTAGTGTTTGATTTGTCTGTCAGCACCCCAGGACAACCTTGTGCCTGACCAGTCTGTCAGCATCCCGTTACGGGGACCCTTCACTGAACAGTTCACTAGGTCAGAGGGCTGTTCAACTGACTTGTTCAGGGGCACATGCCAACAGAGAGACCCCCTCCTGGGTCTCCGCACCTTTATTTGAGTATGTTACCCACTGCTGGTGACTGCTAGCACCCTTGAAAGACTCACATTAACACTTTACTGAATAACACTCTTTATTAATAAAATTGTGACAGGTTAAGTTTTGAGGGTTGCCAGTGACAGTATCTGACTGCAAAAATGTATTCAAAGCAACATACTAACAAGCTCTAATTCCCAAGGAAAGCTGGCTCAAGAGAATCATTCAGCACGCACAGAATATGGTTCTTATCCAGTAGGCCCATATGGGGGAGAGGCAGGTTCGGCCCATCAACTGAAGTTACGATGGAGTCTTCCCTGACTTGTCCCCATTCTTAACTCACTTTTATACTATTTATTTATGTTTAGGTGGAGCTTGAGTGACTTTAGTCATACATCTTACTCAGTGAGGGGTGGTCGTACCTTGGGGGCAGATATCTCAGTATAGTACCTGAGATAACCTTGGGATGGGGACGTGTCAGTCCAAGGAGAGGGATTTCACCACGGTTGTTGATTCACCAGCAAGACATCTACCTTTATCTCCCTTGGTTTTCAGCTGCTGTGCAGATTATCAGCTAAAAAGTACCACTGAGTTCTCTCCTCTGCAAGGGTTTTGACAGAGTCTGGCTGCAGGGTCTTCACTCCGCTCCGCCCTCCATTTAGTCCCCCTTAGATAGGTATGCTGACCGTGTTCCATTCAGGGAGTAGCAACTGCATTTCCCCCTATAATTTCCGTATTGTTATAACTGTGTCTATACCTTTCTACTATTCTTTAATTTTAACCCCAGTCTTCTTCCTACAACAACTGTACTTCATCTCTATACTCTTCCCAGGTCACCTCTCCCTGCTTCCACTGCCTGTGCATTTGCTCCTTTCTCTTTAGTTTGACCAGCAGGTCCCTACTCAGCCATGCCAGTCTCTTGCCTTCCTTGCCTGATTTCTTGCTCCTGGAGATCACTAGCTCTTGTGCTCTATAGAAGACTTCATGCCAGTTCTGTTCTGTCCCCTTGTCCCTGAGGGCAGTCTCCCGGGGATCCCATTACCTTCCTGAAGAGCTGGAAGTTTGCTTTTCTAAAGTTCAGGGGCCTGACTTTACTCTTCACCTGACCCATATCCCTCAGTACTGTGAACTCCACCAATGCATGATCACTGCAGCCCAGGCTGCCTCCAATCTTGATGTCCCTGATTAGCTCACTGATGTTGGTGACAATCAGATCCACTATCTCATTCCTTCTGGTACGGTTGTCTGTGGTCCATGCAATTATTTTTAAAGCCTTAATTTATTAGAAAACATTTCATCTTTTTTAAAGCTGACTCGTTTCACGTGGGGATTAGCTTTCAGAAATGCTGTCCCCTCAGCTGCCAGTGACTTTGGATGTAAAGCTAGGTGCTTGACACTTTTGCAAATGAGACCCTAAATGATTTGTATTAGTTATTAGGGTCAGATGAATCACCTGTGCAGTTAAGATACTGTCCTTTCAGTAATATTCTCTTATTCATGAGAATTCATATTGAAGGGATGACAGTTTCTTATGAGTATCAGATGCCAAGTATACCAAGTCTCTGTTTCCTAAGATTTGCACTGATTTGAAAATTACATATTGACTCAAGTGTTCTCTTTTGGTTTTGCTTTGAAGCTATTTCCACACTAAACTCTCAGTGCTGATTTTGACTTAAAACCCCATAATCTCTTCAACTGTTCAAATACAGGGACCATTAAAACATCTCTGCAAATAGATATGACAGATGGATGATGGGATTTTTCAGCTGCAGTGTGTGTTCTGACTTTTCAGGATGGCTCTGTAGCTTGAAATCCTGGTCACTCTGGTCACTTTTCAGTATTAATACGAAACCTTGGTTGTTCATGTAGGTGTCTAAGTATGGGCACTGAAAGAAATGATGCTGCCACCACACAGAGTTCGATTTCTGGATTTGTCTGCCGATCTTTCCGACGTTCCCCTTTTATTAGGGTTCCTTTGTAAACAGCACCTGGTGTTTGTCTTTTAGTAAACCAGAATTCTCAGGATCATCCTAAACCGGTGCCTTGATCCCACACATTCACACTCGTATCATTTTTTGACTGTTTTCAGCAACTGGAAAAACATGCAGACCATGCAGACCATTAAGTGCTTTGAGAACACAGCACTCTATCAAAAACACCAGTCAAGGCCAAAACACTCCTTTTTGATCCTAATTAACTAAATGTAGGTGCTTCTGGGTTAACTGGTTCTCACACTAAGTTGGAAGCACTCAATTATTTTGAAAGTCCCATTCCCCACCTCAACCCCCATTTCCATATTGTACTTAATCGATCTTTTCTCATAGTGGTGGTTACAGAGTTTTCACACCTTGCCTTTTTAGGATAGGGAGGACAATTTCAGAAATATCTACTTTTTTAAAGGGAAATCTTTTGGTGCTTCGGGATATATTTTCCTCCCCTGAAGGGCAGCAGGAAAGATCAGGGTATAATCATAAAGGTCCCTTCTTGCCCTGATGCTCATCAACGTGCAAATAATTTTGTTCTTTCCCAGAGTCCATGATGTATGCTGATGGTGGAGCTCTAGAGAAACGCTTTCCATGTGAGTTCTGTGGCCGATCATTTACAGAGGGCTCTGAGTGGGAACGACATGTGCTGAGGCATGGCATGTAAGTTGGTTTGCAGACTCCTTTGCATAACAGCCAAATGTAACAGTTGATTTTTGTGCATCTCCCCACTCATTCCTCTCTTTCCCCCCCAAAAAATGTAATGAAAGCAAACACGGGGATATGACAGATTATTCTAACAAGGGAAGAATTCTGTCTAACACAAACACTGTTGGATGCAGTTATGAGATGTAATTACTCAACTAGATACTTCTGTCCATCCTGTTTGACCCAGGAACCCAGAAATCCAAGGTAACTGTTGTTTTTAAACCTGTACCTGAATATCTCCATATGTCCAAATACCATTTCAGTTTCAGGTCTAGATCAGACCTCAAACTGAAAGAAACTTTTATCTACAGATGGCCAAGGGTTTTTGGAATACAGATTGTTCCAGAAATTCCCTCTGTTTGGGAGTTAAAATCTGGTGTTATCAAATCCAAATGTAGCACATAAATGTTCTTTACTATGATCCTAAAGCTTAAACTTCATTTCAAGGTGAATACCAGTTCAGTTTGTTGGTTCAAAATTAACATTACTTGAATCTATTGCTGATGTTTGCTTGCCAGTAGAGCAACATGGAAATGGCAGCAAAGTATATGGAAATCTGGGTTTATTTTGGCTATTTCTCTTCCTTATTATTTCTCTTTAGCATGCTTGCAACTAAACTTGGAGTTTCAGCGCAAAGAATTATGTAAAGAGAAGTGTTAAGGGCTTCAAGTAAAGAAAAATCTTAATAAGTGTGCTTTCTCCCCAAAAGCACATGACAAAGTTAATAGCAAAGATCTTTTCCTTTCATAAAATCGTAGAATGATTTGGGTTGGGAAGAATTTCTTCCTGTTATCTAATCTAAATCTACCTTCTTTCAGTTTAAAGCCATTCCCCCTTGTCCTGTCACTCCGTGCCCTTGTAAAACGTCCCTCTCCAGCTCTCTCGGAGCCCCTTTAGGCACTGGAAGGTGCTCTAAGGTCTCCCCAGAGCCTTCTTTTCTCCAGGTGAACACCCTCAGCTCTCCCAGCCTGGCTCCAGAGCAGAGGGGCTCCAGTCCTCAGAGCATCTTTGTGGCCTCGTCTGGACTCACTCCAACAGCTCCATGTCCTTCCCGTGCTGGGACCCCAGGGCTGGAGGCAGCACTGCAGGTGGGGTCTCACCTGAGTGGGGCAGAGGGGCAGAATCACCTCCCTCGACCTGCTGGTTATGCTGCTTTTGATGCAGCCCAGGACATGGTTGGCTCATAAATATCAGTCCATGCTGTGAAATAATAGGCAACTCTGGAACATTAATTTTCCTTCTCTTGACAAAGATCTGTTCAGTAGAACAAATGTCTTTGCTGAATAGAGTTTCTTCAAAGAGGATTGAGTAATTCTCAGCCAGGATTACTGGCATGTGGAAGACATTTGAATGTAATATTGTAGCTAGGCTGTGGAGGGATAAAGGGTAAGAGAAAGTATTATTTTTTTGTCTATTTAAATAAAAATACTTGAAATGTTGCAAGTTTCGATAAAATTTATTGGTATGTCAACTGTTTGGGAGAAGTACTCTCCCTATTTCCTTGTATCCAAAGCATGTTTGGATTGTAAATGTTTCCATTTTCTACTGCTTGAATTTTCAGGGCTCTGAATGAAAGTAAGCAAGGGACCAGAGAGGACAGCAAACTGAAGGAGAACACAGAAAAGACTGTTAATACACTGACAGTAGAAGAAAAGGAAAACACTGAGAAAATGGTGGTGGACTTGACCCACAACAGTGAAACTACAGTCAGTGTTGTAGTTGCTGACAAATCTCTCCAAGAGACCTCAGAGGCCAAAAATGAATAGAAATTGGGTGTGATTTTCATCAACTTACTTGAGCTGTGGTGAATGGAAAGGAATGGGCAGGTGGGGTGGGCAGAAGGAAGAAACAAAGCTGCTTTTAGGAATGAATGATCTATTTTCAAAGCACTGGTACCTATGTGTGTGTATATTAAAGCTATTTAAATGTTGGAATAAGTGGTTCCATTTTATCACTACATCTTCTGGATCTAAACAATAGGAAATTACATTCACATTGGATTAATAAAACAACTCCCTGTGTCTCTACATTACACAATGCGCTTTGCAGCGGAGACTTGTTATTGTTTGCAAACAGAAGCATAATGAACATGGTTGGGAGGTGATGTAACTTTTCAACACGCAAATTTTGCTGCATTTTTTTAAATTTCAATCCATTATGATTTTCCAGACTGAATGCAACTGCTTTAGAAAACAAAAACAAGACAGAAACTGCTTTGCTTAAAACAACCACCTGTTTCCTAATACCTCAAAATTAACAAAGGGACATCTCTGTGTTTGTTAGTACTGCCTGTCATTATAATTGAAGTAGAGACACTGCTAAGCAAGGTGGTGAAAGGAGGAAGAAACAAAAGTTTTAAAGAAAGGAAAACAAATAGTGCTTAAAATCCCACTGTGGATTTAATTTCTTAAAATACTGTGATTTTTAAAAATTATTTTAGTAAATAAAAAAAAAAATTAAAAAGAAAGACAGAGTCTTTAATTTCTAGATAATGTTTTGGGAATTGCCATCCTTTATTCCAGGTAAGCTGTTTGTTAGTATTCAGCTATAATTTTAGTATTTGATGGATTTCATGTGAATGATTTTGTGGTTTTGTTTGCCATATGTTTATTTCCTATCAGCCTGAAATGTTGCAAAAATGACACAATTAACTTTCTCATGTAAAATGAGTAGTGGTGTTATTGTTTTCCAGAGGGGAACAGGACAGGGAAAAGAATTCCTGTGACTATAAAACTTTTTATTTCTGTGTTTATCATTTAAAAAAGAATAAGTTGGGTTTTTTTAACTAAAGAACCAAACTAACAGCACAGCTATGCAGCTTATGGGCCAAACACACCAGTCCTCATAATTATTCTGTCAATTTTCAAATGAGCATCTATTGGTCTCACACCAGTACTTTCTTTCAAGATTGGTTTCATCATCTCTTCCCCCCCTCCTGCCCCAGTCTGCGTGGGGTGTGTGTGTGTGTGTGTGTGCTTTTTTTGTTTTGGTATAGTGGGAGAGAATGATGTCAGTTCTTGCAGCTTTTTGCAAGCAGAAGTGAAATAGTTACTACATTAAGTCTGGAGAGCTGATGGGAGTTGCTAATTTTCCCCCTACTCCTTAGCTTTTAGGATGAGGGGAACAGAATAGAATGGAGATCTACATACCTTGTGGTTGTTCCTGCACTTTTTCTTTGGTGTAAATCCTACTCATGTCAACAGCAATTTTGACTGAATAAGGAATACAGGATCTGATACACATGGTATGTTCTGATTTTGAACAGAGAATTTCATTCAAAAAAGTCAGAAATAATTGACTAAAACCTAGTTATAGAAATGCATGTGTCTTTGTCTTGGTTTTTGTTTGTTTGTTTGGAGAGGGGGGATAAAGAAGCTATTGAGGAAATGTTGTCCTAGACAGCTTCAAATGAAATTGATGGCAAAAATTGCATTCGTTGAATTAGTGCTACTTGAGAAGCATAGTGTTTTCCTTTTAAAGTTTTGCCAGTTGTGGGTTTGTGGGGGTTTTTTATTTTGTTTGGGGATGGTTGCTTTTCTTGGAGGAGGGAGGGAGCATCATGTGGAAAACACACTGGAGGGGAAAGTATAAATTTTGTGCCTGCATTTGTTTCTTAATTAGACTCATTTCAAATGTCTTTAAAAAGCTTCATACCTGGATTGAGTGTTTGTAATAGTTACCAAAAATGAAAAAAAAAAAAAAAGAAACAATTGTGACATTTATCACTATATTTTTTCAAATAACATGTAAGTATTGTAATGCATTATTCTTTTAACAAGCCTAGAAAGTGGGGTTATTTTCCTTTTCCTAAAAATGTATACCTGAGATATTGTGGACACATTTTAATTGCATTGTTATGTTGACTGCAATGATGTAGAATTTAAAATAACTTTTTTTTCATTGTTTAATTTATACAAAGGAATTTTTCAGAGTTTGGCAGAAGGAAATAAATAGCAAAATGCTAACCTGTTGGCTTCAGCATTTGGTATTTCCTGACTTTAAAATTACTGGAGAACAGGAGGGGAATGTTGTAGTGTTGTGTTGAAAAGTTTGTGTTTTTTTTTTTTTTAAAGGAAATTAATAGAAACTGTAAGGGTATATGGAAAGAGAGAGTATCTGCTCTATTGGGGGTATCTGGTCAAGGACCTTTTCAATGCAAAAAGGAATAATAAGACAAGAACATACAGAAACACAAACCTGACTGACATGATAAGGGGGGGCAGTGATGAGAACGAAACATGGTCAGTCACACTAAGTGATAAGCTTAATTCCCTTAGCATCAACTTATAGGGCAAGTGCTCCACATCCCTGAATGTGCTTGAGGGACGGGAGGGGAAGAGACAAAACTGGATGCAGTCTAACAAATGCTGAGTAGAGGGGGATAATCACTTCCCTGAGTCCAGTAGGTTACGCTCGTCTTGATACAGACCAGAATACTGTTAACCTGGGCATACTGCTGACTCATTTGTAACTTACTGTCTTCCAGGTCCTCTTCAACAGAGCTACTCCCCAGTCGCTCAGTCCCCAGCGTGTATCATTGCAAGGGGTTCTTCCTTCCCAGGTGCAGGACTTAGCAGTTGTCCTTGTTAAATTTAATGAGGTTCCTGAATGGCCATTCCTCTAGTCTGTCTAGGTCTCCCTGAATGGCAGCCCTACCCTTGAGCACATCTACTGCAACCCCTGAGTTTGGTGTCATCCACAAATTTAATGAGGTGCATTCTGTCACCTCCATCAGATCACTGATAGCGGCCTTGCACAGGCCAGGTCCTAGGATAGACTCCTGCAAGTATTCCACCTATAACTGGCCTCCACATAGAGTATGACCCATTGAACAATACCCTTTGAGCCTGATCATCCACTCAATTTTTCATCCATTTAGTAGTCCACTCATCTAGACCATAACATCCCAACATGGATACAAGGATGCTATGGGAGACAATATCAAAAGCCTTCCTAAAGTCAAGGTATACAACATCCATTGCTCTCTCCTCATGCAGAGATCTATACTTTCCACAATGAAATTACATTGGGTTGGTGTTCACCTGTTTGTTAATTTGTCATAATAAATAATTCATTTTATACGAATTTTATCTTTTCTTTCTCCATACTTCCTCTACTGGAGCCTCTTAATTTTGGATTTGTACTCACCATTGTGGAAGCCACCACTGGATGGCTGGAGGCGCATCCGGTGCCCCACGCCACTGCCCGAGATACCATCCTGGGTCTTGAAAAGCAAGTCCTGTGGTGACACGGTACCCCAGAGCGCATTGAGTCAGATAATGGGACCCATTTCAAGAACAGCTTAGTTACCACCTGGGAGAAGGAGCATGTCATTGAGTGGGTGTGTCACATCCCATACCATGCAGCAGCTGTGGGGAAGGTTGAACAGTGTAATGGACTGTTGAAAACCACCCTGAAGGCGTTAGGTGGAGGGACCTTCAAGCACTGGGATCAGCACCTAGCAAAGGCTACATGGTTAGTCAACAGTAGAGGCTCCATCAACCGAGCCGGCTCTACCCAATCAGAGTCCCTCCACACCGTAGATGGAGACAAAGTCCCAGTGATTCATGTGAGGGACATGTTAGGTAAAACAGTTTGGATTAACCCTGCCCCAGCAAAGGCAAACCCATTTGTGGGATTGTTTTTGCCCAAGGTGGGTGATGCAGGAAGATGGAGAAACCTGGTGCATACCTCAAGGGGATCTTCTTTTTGGGTTTACTGTCCATAACTCTGTGCCTGTATCTATACTTGTATATACATATTCGTGAATGTGTATATAGGTAGAATAATGCATGTACGTATGTAGTTCAAAGGTTTAATTTGATAGAGTGTGGTGGCATGGGAAAGGGAAAAAAAAGAGTTAGGGGTGGATAATGTCATAGGTTTACTTGTTCTAAAAAAATCAAGGGGAAATTCTTTTTTTTTTCTTTTTCTTTCCCCTGCATCATTGTGAAAGAAAGATGTTGAACAGGGGAGAGTGGTTTGCCTTGGGTGATTGACCCACACAAAAGAACTAACCAGCAGATCCACATTCCAAGGTGATGGCCTGTGCCGGGGTATCTTTCCTATCGATCAGTTTTGGTCAGTAGAGAAAGTAGACACACACACACAGAGAGAGATGAGACAAGGGAGTCTGCCGCCTAAGCGCAGCAGGCCGCTTTATTGAGGTAGCTAGCCCCGACTTTCCCACACACTTACTGTAAATATATTTTTTACAAAAACACTCAGGAATTAACACCTGCACTCTGAAACACAGTCAACAGACCTGTCCTTGCACTGCTTATAATTTTCCAGCCAACTCCCTGATACTCAAGGATGCTGTGTCCATGGGAACAATTAATTAGCCTCACTGTTCTCATGGGAAAGGCTTTATACCATCTAATATGTTATCCAGGGGTTCAACCTGCAGGGGCTCACTGGACCTGCCGCTTCCCCCCACAATGGCCCTCTGAAGACTGTGGAGAGGGGTGATGAGTTCGGGTTTTTTCTCTCCTCGGAAATGGGAGGAACTTCACTTTTGCCCTAACTCAGGGAAGGTGTGTGTTGGAGGGGTCTGAGGTTCACTTTGTTTTCGGCCTGGTCACCTGGCTGCTTCTGGCCCCAGTTTGCTTCTGCTTTCCTGCACCCTGTTCTGCCCCCAGGCCAGACCTGCTCGGATTTCATCGGAGAGGTGATGCCTAAAAGAAAATTCAGGGAGAAAAAACTCCGAGGCAAATTAGTTTTGAAGGTGAGATAAGAAAAGGGATTTAATTTGTGCCTAGGCATAAGATTACAAGACGTGCGCACCAGTCCCTCTGTACAGATGTTACAATTTATAATACTGCTTGCCAATCTGAGGTTTTCCCACCCTGTGGCTTTTGCCCTCATCCACCCCCATCCTGCCCCTGGGGAATTGAGGTGGGGGTCTTTTCAGGACCCTCTTTTCATCAATCTTCATCTTCTTCTGAGTACAAGGGGTACATGGTCACATAGTTTCTGACCGTGTTCTTTGGTTTAGGCTAAGATACAAGTGTTCTCTAAATAGAATAGGCCTATCTTAAAGAAAGACTAAACATTTCTACTGGAATTCAGGGGGTAGAATTGATATGGGAAGCATAGAATGGGGTAATATGGTTGGAGAGTTTCTGTGCTAAGGGTAAGGGAATGAAATGCTGCTGTTTCTAAATCTACTTCTGCTATATAACTACTTATAAAAATTAGAAAAATCAAAAAAACAGATGGACCTTAAGGCATCAGAGGCTTGACCCATCTGCAGAGGAACATTTTGGGGAGGAGATTGCCCTTTCCCTCCTCTGCTCCCGTGTTGGCAGCAGTTCGTGTTCATCAATGAAATGGGGGAAATCCTGCCACAACCAGCTGCAGATAGCGTGAGTCTGCGGGAAGAGCCCCTTTTTCCCCTTTTCCCCTTCGCCTTCTCAGTGGGGGGGGAGGTCTCCATTTCAGTTTCTCCCGCGCACCGGGGCCCCACGAGGTGACCGACAGAGCCCAACAGCCCCCCCTGCTGGCCACCATAGAGCAACTGCAGGCTCCGCTCCTCCTGAGATCCAACAGCGCCCCCTCGTGATCGTGGTTAGAATTGCACCAAAAAGCAGAAAGTACTGAACTGTTTCCTTTTTGAAGGGGATTTTTGGGTACAGGATTATTGTTTGGTTGTTTTTGTGTTCTTTTGTTGTTATCCCAATACACATATACCCTTTAATAAAGGGCTGTTGTTTTTTCTTTCTCCATACTTCCTCAATTGGAGCCTCTTAATTTCGGATTTACAATTGCTGAGAGGCAGGAGTTTGGTCTTGCTCATAACTCATCCTCCTTAGCAAAACACTTCAGTCTCATTAAACTGAGACACGGGCTGTGCCAGACTGAGGGTAAAGGCTTTCTTTTCTGGGGAAAGGGCTATCTTTCGCTTCAAGGAGCCCTGTGCTGAAATTGCAAGTCTGGCTTCCAAAATTGAATACGGATGAAGATTCCTTCTAGACAAAAGGTACCAGGGCAGAAAGCTCTTGCTGCTTATGGAGACCCCAGTGTGGCCCACTGACTGCATCTTAGATATCAAGGTTAATGGCTTTCCTTCTTGGAGGAAAGGGTTGTCATTTTCTTGAAGAAACCCTGGGCTGAAATTTCCAGTCCGACTCCCAAAACTCCCAGACAAAAGGTGGAAGGACAGAACGCTCTTGCTGCCCATGGAGAGCCCAGGGTGCCCCACCAGCAGCACATTAGAGACCGAGGGAAAGGGCTTTCTTTCCTGGAGGAAAGGGCTGTTACTTACAGGAATCCTGCGCCAAAATTGCTAGTCTGGCTTCCAAAATTGAATACGGATGAAGATTCCTCCTAGACAAAAGGAGCCAGGACAGAAAGCTCTTTCTGCCCATGGAGAGCCCAGGGTGGCCCACTAACTGCAGCTGAGGTCCAAATGTTACAGACTTTCATTCTGAAGGAAAAGGGTTTTGCTTGCTTGCAGGAACCCTGCTCTGAAATTGCCAGTCCAACTCCTAAAATAAAAATTCCTCCCAGACAAAAGGTGGCAGGATAGAAGACTCTAGCTGCCCATGGAGTGCCCAGGGTGGCCCACCATCTGCATCAGAAACCATGAGGATAAGGGCTTTCTTTCCTGGGAAGAAAGGGCTGTCGTTCCCTTGAAGGAATCCTGCACTGGAATTGCCAGTCTAACTCCCAAAATTGAATACTGAAGAAGATTCCTCCCAGGCAAAAGTTGCCAGGAGAGAAAGCTCTTCCTGGTTATAGAGTGCCCAGGGTAGCCCACCACGTGCAAAAGAAACTATGAGGGTAAGGGCTTCCTTTCCTTGGGGGAAGAGCTGTCGTTCCCTTGCAGGAAGACTGCACTGAAATTGCGAGTCCGACTCCCAAAATTGAATGCAGAAGAAGATTCCTCCCAGACAGAAGGTGCCAGGACAGAAGTTTCTAGCTGCCCATGGAGTTCCCAGGGTGGTCCACAACCTTCACCAGAAACCACTAGGGTAAGAGTTCTCTTCCCTCAGGGAAAAGGTTGTTGTTCGCTTGCAGGAACCCTCTGCTGAAATTGCCAGTCCAAGTACCAAAATTGAATATGGACAAGGATTCCTCCCACACAGAACGTACCAGGACAGAAAGCTTTTGCTACCCTTGAAGTGCCTAGGGTGGCCCACACACTGCACCTACACACAACATTTACAGGCTTTCTTTCTTGAAGGGAAGGGCTGTCTCTCACTTCCAGGAGCTCTGCCCTGAAATTGCCAGTCCAACTCCCAAATTTGAATACGAACGAAGATTCCTCAGAGGCAAAAGGTGCCAGGAAAGAAAGCTCTTGCTGCATCAAAAGTGCCAAGAGTGGCACAACTCCTGCAGATGAGAGACAGAGAATTAGGGTTTTCTTTCCTTAGGAAGAGGGCTGTTGTTTACTTGCAGAAACCTTGCCCTAAAATTGCCTGTCTGAGTCGCAGAATTGAATACCACTGAGGATTCTGTAGGAAATGAATAAGACAGTTTTATTACAAGCAGGGGTTTCCATGGTTGCCTCATGCCAAGATACCTGGAGGTCATTTTATTTGGGGAGTTGGGGAGCCATTTTGTGGCCGAGGACTGGTGGGCTGCTTACTGTTCTGCTTACAGGGTTGCTTACAGTTACTGTTACTTACAGTTACAGTAAGAAGGTGGGCTGGAAAGTATGTAAGGCAGTAAGACCAGTCTGGGCTCACTGCCAAGGGACCATGCGGCCGGGGGCAGGGAAACAACTTGATAGGTTGGTTAAAACAACCAATGGACTGCAAGAAGAAGACTATATCACCTTTTAAGGAAGAAAAGAGGAGCAAGGGAGTGGTTATGTAAATCAAAGGGTCTTAAAAGGGCTCGTCCCTCCCATTCAGGGTGTGCTCAGACCTGGTCACGAGTTCAGTGCACCCAGTGATCTGTTAATAAAGTTCTTTGTTTCACTTTATTTGGCCATCTCCAAAATTTTAATTAGAGATATTTCTCACAATTTGGGGGCTTGTCTGGGATCCAATGGGATCAGTGAACCTGGAAGGCGCACCCTGCCAATTTTGGCGGTCCAGAGGCCTGGGCCCTCTCCTGGGATGGCAGCGACTGAGGACCCAAGGATGGATGGCGTGAAACAAAGAAAGGGGAAAAGAAAGGGGAAAGGAAACCGGATCGGGTATAGAAATTAATCCACGGCAACCGTCAAACTTTGTGCATGGGACCCGGTAAGAAAAGAGAAGGGCTAACCTTGAAGTATTACCAGGCAGTTGGGTTAGAGGAGTGTGCATGTGTGTGACTGAGACACACCAAAAGGTGCGAAGCGAGTGAGGAGTCCTTCTAGCCGTGGTTCCGTATCCCTGCAAGGGGACTGGCTGGTGAAGGGACGAAGTGGTTGTTGTGGAGCAAGAGTGCGGCACTCCTCGGGGTGGAGGACTGTGGGTGACTCCGGCTTAGAGAAAAGGCTTTTTGGGTGGTTCCGGTTAAAGGAGAGTTTTCAGGGGGACTCTGACTTAGAGAAAAGGCTTTTTGGATGGTTCCGGTTAAAAGAGAGAAAGAGAGAGTTTTGAGGCAGCTGCACCTGAGAGTGGACAGCTTTGGTTGAGAGAGAGTGAGTTTTGAGGCTGCTGTGCCTGGGAGTGGGCGGCTTTGGTTGAGAGAGAGAGAGCTTTGAGGCGGCTGTGCCTGAGAGAAAAAGGTTTTGGGCGGTTCCAGTTTAGGGAGGAGGCTTTTAAGTGGTGGCTTAGAGAGAAGCCTTGGAAGTGCAGAGAGTGTGTGCTCACTCCTTGAGATGGGGGTCAGGAAAAGTAAATGGTCCCCAGGGAAGAAAGGGTCAAGAAAGACCCTAGGCATCCCCCCAGATAGCCCTCTAGGCAGGATGCTGGATATGTGGGACGAGTCAGGAAAGACTTGGGGTAAGAATAAGGTAGTTATGATCCAATATTGTATGTATGAGTGGACTAAAGGTCCTATAAGATCAGGCAATATTCACTGGCCCCAATTTGATTCATTTGAAGATTAGATTTGTCAAGCATTGAACGTTCATGTGAATAGGAAGGGACCGTTGAATGCAGAAGAAAGCGAATATGCTGCTTGTTGGAAAGGGTCTGTCGGGCTATTCCCAGTCCATACAGTTAGTAGTAACCAAAGTAGTGACCAAAGTGACCAGAAAAAGAAGAGCTCTGGGTGGGATCCTTTAGAAAATATTTCAGGTAATATGATCCCAAATCCTCCCCTGTATAATCCCGGGGAGAATGAGGTGCAAAACTCAAACTCAGCACCTTCTCCAAGTCCTCCCCGGACATGGAGTAAAACCAGGAAGGAACAGGGTTCGGTAGCACCCAGGGGACTATATCCCCTTAGAGAAGTCCCAATGCAGAGGGCACAAGGGGGTATAGGCTATGTGAATGTCCCTCTGATGAGTACTTAGGTACGGGAATTTGTGAAAGTAATGAAGAAAGTACTAGAAGATCCATTAGGTCTGGCAGAGCAATTTGACCAGTTTCTAGGACCTAATATATATATGTGGGATGAAATGCAATCTGTAATAGGGATATTATTTTCTGTGGAGGAGAGGGAAATGATCAGGGCAACGGGAATTCGTATCTGGGACCAGAAGCACCCTCAGGGTGTGCACTGTCAGAATGGAGAACAGAAGATGCCTGGAATCAGAATACAGAGGAAGGGAGACAAAACATGATTGATTATCGGAATTGTATTGTGAAGGGAATTTGGGAAGCAGCACTCGGGGTGCAGAATATGGCCAAGGCTTTCGATGGGAGACAGGGGAAGGATGAGTCACCGACTGAATGATTAGAGAGGCTGAAAAAGGATATACAGCAATATTCGGGAGTTCGGTTAGATACTCCAACAGGGCAACAGATATTGAAATCTAACTTTGTGACTCATTCATGGGTAGATATTAGGAAAAAGTTAGAGAAACTAGAGGACTGGAGTGAAAAAGATCTGAATGAATTGTTAAAGGAAGCACAGAAAGTATATGTTTGGAGACATGAGGAGAGACAAAGACAAAAGACTTGGCTAATGGTAGCTACAGTTAAGAAGGTGAACAAACAGGAGGAAAGACAGGTTACAGGACAGGGATTTGCAGGGACATTACAAAAGAAGTATGGTAATCGTGGAGGTGTCAAGGAACAAGAGGCTCAAACTTTCAGGAAACCCCCTCGAGGGTCGCAAAAGTTAAGAACAAATTTAGTTTGCCCAACTGTACAAGAGGGGAAAGGAGAGTGCTATTATTGTGGGCAGAAAGGACATTTCAGAAGAGAATGCCCGAGGCGACAGAAGGATATCCGTGTCTTCCAGTTACAGGAATGCTCGGATTAGGGGTGTCAGGGGCTCTTCCTCCTGGGGTCAGAGACAGAAAAGGAGCCCTTAGTAAATCTGAAATTAGGACCCCAGGAGGAGGACACCACCTTTCTGGTGGATTCGGAAGCTCAACAGACCTATGTAACTCAGCCCCCCTTGGGAGTAGAAGTACCTAATCAGAAAATTACTGTGATGGGAGCTAAAGGGGAGAAATTTGAGGCTTTTGTGGCACCCTCAGTATTGATACAAGGGAATGGGAGAATATTGGAAAGGGATTTATTAATAGTGCCCCAGGCTGGAACACACTTGTTGGGAAGAGATTTAATGGGGCCATTGGGGATAGGAATAATACCTTGGGGAGAGGAACTTGAAGTCAAACTTTTTGTATTAAACGAGGGTTTAGGTATAAATCCACATGTATGGGCTGAAAATGGGAATAGGGGGAGACTGAAAATAGAACCTTTTTTGGTAAAACTATATACGGAAGCCCCTATTCGGATTAGGCAGTACCCCACCTCCCTGGAAGGGAGGAAAGGATTATCCCAGATCATAAAGAAATTGATTCAGGATGGACTATTAGAATTTTGCATATCCCCATACAACACTCCCATCTTACCAGTAAAGAAAAGTGATGGGACATATCGATTAGTCCAAGACCTTTGTGAAATCAATAAAATAGTTCAGACACGACACCCGGTTGTTCCCAACCCGTATACTATAATGAGTAAGATACCTCCAGAATGCAAATGGTTTTCAGTGATTGATCTAAAAGATGCATTTTGGGCCTGCCCATTAGATGAGGGGTCTAGGGATATTTTTGCATTTGAGTGGGAGGACCCAGACACCGGGAGAAAACAACAGTTAAGGTGGACAGAGCTCCCACAAGGGTTCTCTGAAGCACCCAACCTTTTTGGATAAACCCTAGAGAGCATAATGTTGAAATTTAGTCCAAACAAAGGAATTACCATACTGCAGTATGTAGATGATCTACTAGTAGCTAGGGAAACCCAAAAAGAAGTGGAGAAAGAGTCAGTACGGTTGTTAAATTTTTTGGGAGAACAGGGACTGAGAGTGTCAAAGAATAAACTTCAGTTTGTGGAGAAAGAAGTGAAATACTTGGGGCACGTCATAAAGAGAGGAGAAAAAAAACTATCTAGAAAGAGTGAAAGGAATACTAGACCTTCACCTCACAAGAACAAAGAGAGAAATAAGACAGTTTTTAGGGTTAATAGGGTTCTGTAGGCTGTGGATACCAGATTATAGCAACAAAACCAAATTTTTGTATGAAAAACTACTGGATGATGCCTCCAAGAGAGGTAGTTGGGCAGAGTATTCCTCAGAAGAACAAGAAAAATGTGAGAAACTAAAAGAGGTTTTGATTCAATCTCCGGTATTGTCATTACCAGATCTAAAAAAACCTTTTGATCTTTACATGAATACTTCAGAAGGTATAGCAAAAGGAGTAGTGACCCAGGAGTGGGGAGACATCAGAAAACCAGTAGCCTTCCTATCAAAGCTCTTAGACCCAGTGATCAGGGGATGGCCAACCTGTGTGCAGGCAGTAGCAGCCACAGCAATACTGGTAGAAGAGACTAGGAAACTGACTTTTGGAACAAAAATCAGGGTTCACACTTGTGGTGGGGAAAAAAAGTGTTTTTCCCCCTGGAGTTAAAAAAATGGTAACCCCCCAGGGGGTGGTGTCCCTTGGGGTTGATCCAATCAGCGCTCATGCAAAATTTAAACATATCACAACCAGACCGGAAAAGGTTGATGAGGTGGTTGTTGGAGGAGAAGTGGCCATGGTCTTCGACCACGAGGAGAGAGAGGGGGTTGGAGCCCCACTGGGGGCTTGCAACCAAGCAAGAAGACACAGAGATCTCTAATGGAGAGAGAGAGAGAGAGAACTAAGCTCTACGGACAGAGTTTTGGGGTAAGAACTGAACCAAAAAAACCCAAAACCCCTTTTGAGACACCTCCTAGAGACGAGGGGTGGTGGACTCCCATTTGAGGGGAGTCTTAGAATGCAGCAGTACTGGCGAAAGGAGCTAAGAAGCTCAGATGTCCCGGAGTTGGACCAGGACGGCCAGAAGGAATGCGGGGGAAGTGACCTGCCCCCCTGCTGCTGCTGTCAAGTTGGCAGTTTTGAGACAGAGCAAAGGAGCTCTGATGGAACGCTTGAGGCAAAGACTTTCAACTGAAAGCTGCCCTAACGTTCTTACTCAAGGGAGCTTGAATTCCCTGAGGAAAAGGGACCGTCACGAAGACCCCTGCCCTTCGTGATATGATGTGGTGAAGCGAGCCTGTCCCTGCATCGCAGCCCACGGTGAGAGGGGTGAGAGGAGACCCCCTTGTGTGTATTGGAAAGAGATCCAGCTACAACAATCCAGCTACAACTGCTTCCTGGAAGATGAGAGGCTGCTGCCCTAAAGGTGGAAGGATCTTTCCTTTTCCCTTCTGGACTTTTATTGGAGGGAGAAGAGATTTGATCCAATGTAAATACTGATTTATCGTAGGAGAGATAGTTAAGATTATGTATATGATGTACTGTAATATTTAATTGTATAGTGATTGTAATGTAATTCCCTTCCCCCCATATTGAGTTTTGTGTTGTGTCTGGAAAACCCATCTCACACTGGGTTGAGATGTGGGAGGGGGGGCTTGGACTCGGGAATAGGATTTTAGGGGTCTCAAACTACGACAACACTCCACATGCAGTGAGAACAATTTTAACCCAGAGGTCAGGAAAATGGATGACAGACTCCCAGATTTTAAAATATGACACTATATTGATGGAAAGAGATGACCTTACCCTATCAATTCATGTGTAGATCCTTCCCAGTTTCTATATGGACAAAAAGAAGTAGGATATCAGGTTGAGTACAACTGCTTAGACATCATAAATTACCAAACAAAAGTTAGAGAAGACTTAATGGATAATCCAATAAAAGGGGGAGTACATCTATTCACTGACGGTTCCTCAAAAGTGGTGGTTACGCAGTGGTGGATAAGGAAGGGTTCACTGTAGTAGAATCAGGAGTCCTTCTGAGTGACTGATCAACTCAAGCATGTGAAATATATGCTGTGATTAGTGCATTACGGATAGTGGGGGAAGGAATAGGGACCATCTACACTGACTCGAGCTATGCCTGGGGAGTAGTGCATGTCTTTGGAAAAATCTGGTATGAAAGAGGGATGATGACATCTCAGGGGAAGAATTTGAGCCATTATGAACTTCCGGAAATGTTGCTGGAGGAAATTCAGAGACCTCAAGAGGTTGCGGTTGTACGTGTTAGAGGACACCAGAAAGGGAAGGATGTTATCTGTCAGGGAAACAGATTAGCCGATTCTCTAAGTTTTACTTGGCTCCCCGCCAAGTCCCCAGACCCAACACAAAAAAACTCCGGCAAAAAGCTAAGGAAAAAAACTATGAAAAATCCAAACTAGCCAAACTATATAAAAATAAATGTATTTATGTATATTACATTCATATACAATTGAAATACTATGTACAATCAATTCCAAAAGGAAAACGGAAAGGGAAGGGGGGGGAGGAAAAAAGGAACAAAAACAAAATAAAATATACACGATCAAAACCTCAATATCTAGCAACTAAAGAATTAGCAAAAGAATATCTTACTACTCTCCTTGGGACAGCACAATTGTGCTGGACAACCACCGGCACCTTCCGCCTCCCAAGGTCCCACTAGGCCTTACCAGGCCTCACTCCCCCACACGGCAGAAGAGACAGCAGAGAACCCGCACCTCCAGAGCCACTGGAAGGGAAGAGAGCGAAGGCCTCTCCTCCCTTCTTCTTTATACCCCTGGCTTATGTAAAAGTCATAAGGAATACTGGGTAATATGGCCACTTCCTTGGTTACAAACTGGTCACCAAGGAAGGCCTAGACTAAAAATACCACACCGATCAGACAGTTCGAGAAGCAGTCTTGAGTCACAGCATACCTAAGGTTAGAATAATGGCTTTAATGCCAGTGCCAAAAGAAATTCCACAACCAATATTCACTGAAAGAGAAGAATGAAAGCTAATTGAAATAGGCACTCAAAAGAATGAGGAAGGAAAATGGCTCCTTCCAGATGGGAGACAAATGTTATCTGAAGCAATTGCATAGGAACTGTTAAAAGAGTTGCATAGCAGCACTCATTGGGGAGCCCAGGTTCTAGAAGAGATGTTCCTAAGGACTTATGGCTATTTGGGAATATATACCATCACAAAACAAATAACAGATCAATGTTGGATTTGTCAAAAGGTTAATAAGAAGGTGCAAAGAGCTTGTTCTCCTGGAGGATGAGAACTCACCAGCCAACCTTTCCAAAAGGTTCAAGTAGATTTCACAGAATTACCTCTAGTGCAGAGATGGAAATATCTCCTTGTAATTGTAGATCACCTCACTCACTGGGTAGAGGCACTCCCAGTCTTAAGAGCTACTGCACAAAGTGCACTTAAAGTATTATTGGAACAAATAATCCCTAGGTTCAGGGTGCCTGAAACCATCGACTCTGATTGGGGACCACAGTTCATCTCAAAGCTCTTAAGACTGATATGCGAAGCCTTACGGATAAATTGGCAGTATCACACTCCATGGCATCCACAGAGTTCAGGAAGGGTGAAACGTATGAATCAGACCTTGAAGTGAACAGTCACTAAATTAACATTGGAAATGGGACTCCCCTGGACCAAATGCTTGCCTCTGGCCCTTTTTCGAATCAGAACAGCCCCCAGAAGAGATTTGAATTTATCTCCATATGAGATGTTATTTGGGCTACCTTATCTCGCATGCCACAAAGATAGTAGTAAGACCCCTACTATGGAAGTGGGTGATAAGCACCTCAAAGAATATATTACAGTGATAGCAAAAAGACTAGAAGATCTCAGGCAACGGGGATTATTGCCTCGAACTGTGAAATTGGAAATGAAAACACATAACATTTCTGCAGGGGACTGGGTTCTAATAAAAACTTGGAAAGAGGAGTCACTAAAACGAGAGTGGGAGGGACCTACCGAGACAGCAGTAAGAACAATGGAGAAAGGGTGGACTCATAGTGCAAGAGTCAAAGGACCAATAATGCCTCCTCCTGCTGTCCCTAAATGGGAATGCCACGGAGAATTCCCCAAGATAAAAATAACTCGGAAGTAAATCTCTTACAGAATTCAAGAAGGAAGAGCATTACAGAAAGACATCATCTTGCTGTGGAATGAATTGGGATCTCTGGTTCATGGGAAGGGTCACCGATGAAAAAATTGATAAAGTAGGTACAAGCTGAACTGTGAGAACAAGATATGAACACAAGGGACAGGCTTACATCTCACAGTTGGATTAGAGTGTAATAACTGTGAGTACATTACCTCTTTATATAAAGCATTGTGAACTAACTATTACTGTTGTTGCATAAGAAAGTTTATGCAAGCAACAAATCTAATAGCTCTCACCAGCCTTTAGTATTGCTAAAGAGAAGATAGTAGAGGGCAAGACCGAGTTGGCCTCTGTACCCGCCACAAAGATCTTTTACCCTGCTGTTGGCTGCAAACCAATAGGCATGGGGAGTGGAGGCACATGTCATGCTGGACCTCTGCTTACTATAATAGTGTTACAGCTGGTGATTATTACTGTTGAGAGCAGCTGTCCAAAATGTTATCACAATGCTTATTATAAAGAAAGTGTAATACAGACCTTTAGGGCACACAAATACGTGAACAAGGCATGTTATAATAAAGACGAACGAGAAACTTGTGTGGAGGGCTATAAGCAGTACTGGGTGGTGACAAACTTGGGACTGACAGGAACCAGACTAGGGTCAGACTGTCCAGAAGGTGAAGAGCGGATTTATTGGGATATTTCGTCCAAAGAAGGAGGACAAGATTTAATAAAGGAAGAAGTTGTTACCAGTAGAAAACAGAAAGTACAGCAGAATAGAACACCACTGAATAATTTATATCTTGACCTGAAGCAAAAATTAATCAAAGACTTGGAATTCCCTTTGGTAAGACAAAATTTATTATTTTAGCAGAAAAAATAGCAATTGAGTTTAACCTTACTCGTTGTTGGGTTTGTGGGGGGCCCCTGATGACTGAAGAGTGGCCTTGGAAAGGTACTGCCCTAAGTGCAAAAGAAATACTTAAATGGAATTATACCTTTACCAACAGTAAAATAAGTCGGCATGGTGCTAACAACACCAAGGTCACAGTTTTGATTCCTGTACAGGCCATTCACTTAAGAGTTGGATTTCATGATCCTTGGGGGTCCCTTCCAACTCAGAATATTCTGTGAAACTGCTAGAATGGTGTAGGGAAATGATGTCCCAAACTCTCTGAGCCCAAAAATTGTTTCTATTTCTAAGTGTGTTTCCAAACTTGAAAATAGAATCAACTCCACTTCTTTTTGCAAGTGTCTTTTTAATTTTTTGTATTTTACTATAAATTAAATTGAATTTTTTAATAAAACACCAGTTGTGATCTAAAAGAAAATGTATTGCATTTTTACTTTTTAGGGAATATGGATAGATAGGTAGGAATGGATAGAAAATTTGAAAGAAGCTACCAAATTGTTTTTAATTTTGAAGTCTTCTGCAAAGAGCTTCACTTTTAGCAAACTGGAATATATAATACAAAATAATTCTAGCTGACTCTACTGTGTTAAATATTGTTTTATTTCAAGTAATAATAAAGCTCACCTAATCTTTTCTTATGCAAATCTTCATTGAAAAGAAGGGTGAAGAAGTGGAAAAGAATTATCGTCTATGTGTTTAAGAAGTGACAAATCAGCAATATTTTGAGTTTGACAACTCAGATTTATGCATCTTATTCTATCCCATATGTTTTGCTGTTAAAAGCCTCAGGCATTGACTTTGACCTTTATCCAGCAACCCCTATTCTGCAGGTCCATGAATCAGCAGTTGCAAGATTGGGGCTGTTTCTTGGGACTCTACATATGGCTTTGGTCTCCTCTCTTCCATAATGATGAATTCCTGTTGGAGACGCAGAGAAAATCTACTAATCAAATGAAGTAAGAAGAGGTTAAAAGGGTTCTGTTGTTTAGCCCAATGAGGAAAAAAAGTCCAAAATTGTAAGTTTACTCACCCAAAATACCTAGGACATAAAGCCCAAGGAAACAGAAGGCATTTTTATGCTTGAAACACTTTTTCTTAGAGGACTTCTCATATTCAAATATTATTATATCATGTATTGAATTAGTTTAGTAAATCTGGTAAATGATTATGTCAGCTGAATATTTCCGAAAAAATCAATAGAATCACTTGGGTTAAATGAGTCAGCAAGTTGTGTTTGACAGCGGATGGATAATTTCTTACAACTTAAAGAAGATTTTTTTTAAAAAAGACCTGATAAAATCAGAGTCTAGACTGACAAAACCTATAAGCAGGACTCTTAAAGGAAATTAGTTATTTTTTCAGAGTAGCAAAAATCGAATCAAACACCTTCAGGATTGTCCCTGCAATCTTGTGTAAAAAGCAATAGAAAAATTGCTGCTGAGTACTGTTAGCGCTAAGTCACTCCCTAACTTCTAAGTTTCATATGGCTCAATAATTTCTTTGTTTCCTGTCTCTGTTGAATTTTTCTCTCCCCAGAGATTTGCCTTTTGACCAAGGGCCATCGAACTGCCAGTGTACAGGCAGATACGTATTGTCGCCTGTATTCCCTCTCAGTGGACAACTTCAACGAGATTCTGGATGAGAAGGGCCTTTGAAATGGTGGCAATTGATAGACTTGACAGGATGGGTATTATTTTTTTCCGTATTTGTAATTCTTAAAACATTTCTACCTTTTCTTTTCCTTGAATTGAAGAATAAAACACTCAGATGAAATCCTTTCTAAAAGTTTCATTTCTGTTACGTTGCAGTAAATGTTCTGTTGATCTATGAATAAGATGTGTCCAGACAAGAAATTCTGCAAGCTCACTTCTAAATATAAAAACTTTGAATTTTAGAAAGCTTACTCCAGTGAGCTTGAAGCAGATGCCTGCACTGCACTCCTGCACCTCCACCACCACTTACTCCTCGCACGTTAGGATACAGCCCCTTCCCTCTTACAGTGCAAGCAGACTTTCTCATGGAAACCTGCACTCCACCTTGCCCAGCACACAGATGCCCCAGCAAGCCATCATCCTCTCTCTCTGTTCCTACACCACTGCTATCTGCAGCCCACCCGTACAGAGCCCTCTGACTGGCCAAACTTTCCAGTATGTCTCATTGACCACCTCACAGCTCTCCCTCATGCAGCAGTAGCCACAGGCACCCCAGCAGCCCCCTGGTGCCACAAAGAAGAATTAGGTCCACAAGAGCACCCAGGCCCTCTACAACACCAACCTGACCTGGGAGGCACAGCCCCTCTCTGCCTCTCAGCCTTCCCTGCCCCACAAGTCTCCCAACAGGTCTCTCTCGTCCAACAGATGTCCTCAGCAGTCATCCCCCCAAACAGGGGGGTGATGCGTCCCACAGCCCCTCTGAAATGGGATTCTTCCACAATCTTAAGCACAGAGCCCAAAGGAGACAAACCACGGTTCGCATCAAACTTAGGATCCCTTTTAACTGTGAGCAACAGACTTGTAATGGACTGAGAACTGTTCCCAGAACTGTTTTAGCCTATTTCCTAATGTACCCCAGCACATTAAATCAATGTAATTAAAACATAGCACTGACAGCGATATTCCAAAATCATCATTATTTCATTTATTAGATACGTCGATAATTTCTTGTGAAGAATTCAGTTGTTATTTCCCACTGTATTGCATATTTTAGCACTTTCCATTCAGAATTATGTTGGAAAACAAATAAATTGCAAACACCTGCAGTAAAAAAGGCTGGCACTAGTACTCCTTTGGATAGATTGTAACCTCATGACATGTCAACCATTCTGTTGTTTCAGAAAAATGGGTGTATTTCAATCTTCACATTGCTAAAGACTTTTACAAAGACTATAAATATTGCTATTATAAATAACTTTTTAGATCTAAACAAAAATAGCTGCTGTGTGGTGTACCATTACAAGGTCTTTGTTTAGTGTGGTGGTTTGGAGCTGGCTCCCTGCCAAGTCTCCAAACACCACAGCAAAAGTTCCCCCCCCCAAAACCTAGGGAAAAGAAAAAAAAAATCAAGAGAACCGAAATAAGAGAGCTAAAGCAATATATAAATATATTTACACTTATATTACATTTATATACAATTACAAAAACTATATATACATAAGAAAGAAACCCCCAACACCTGAAAACAGAAAAGGGAAAGGGAAAAGGGACAAAACAAAAAAAACCCCCAAACCAGGTATACACACTCAATAAAGAACTAGCCAAAGAAAATCTTAATACTTTCCTTGAGATAGTACAATTGCGCCCAACGCTGCCACCACACTACTGGACCCCGGATCCGCAGAAACAACAGGCCCCGTAGGCCTGACCAGTCGCCAGCCCCCCCACAGGAGCGAGACCGACTGCGAGAGTCTGCTGTCTCCAAACCTTGCCAGAAGAGAAGAGAGGAAGAGGCTTCTCTCCCGTCTTATTTATGTTTGCTTATGTAAAGGAATAGGATGGAATACTTCCTTCCTTCCTTCCTGGTTGCCAGGAAGGAAGGCCTAGACTCAAAACCATTACATTTAGGAATTTAGGTTCAGTTCTTCACTTCAAAATTTACAGTTTTAAAATTCGTTAAAGCTAAATGCAACACAACTGTTGAATTGTAATGCAATGGCTTAAAACCTACCATGTTACTTTTACATGCAATATTTTACTCAAAATTGTACACTTGATCCTGCAAACTGCTTCTACTTCACCAATATCATAATTCTTCTTCTTGCCCTCAACAGCATCTGAAAATATTCCATGCATGCTTTGCTAAAAAAAATAAAGGAAATATTATAAAAATAGATTCCGTCAGCCATTTTACGAAAAACCTTTACAGTATCTTAGAAAATAATAACCATTTATTAATTGTGTCTACCTTAAAATTCCTATAATGCTGACTTTGAATCTCTGGTTTAAGTCTAAAGCGAGTTTTTTAATTCAAAGGATTATTTGTAAACCCCAGCTTGATTTAGGCTTTCAGGTGCTTTCTGTGTCTTCACTGTAGTTTTGTAGTTGACTCTGGTGTTAATTTAAAAAAAATAAATATGATATAGCATCATGTCTATCTGGAAACGCACAATTTACTCTGTGTATATTGTAATTAAATAGCTAGTATATCCTAAGGCATGTAGTTCAAGCATAGCCCATAGGTACAAGGTTTATGATTTTTTATCTCTTCAGAAAGGAAATGGTGACAGAAAGCAGGGTTAAAGCATACTATTCTGTGAACATTTTGCTTTGTTTGCTCAAACCTTCACGTTATGTTATTCACAAAACCAAGTTCTTTTGTAATCATTTATGCCTCTTTTGTCACATTAAATAGAGATTGAAGCTAAACGTGTCATAATTTACCTCACTAAAAAATCAGCATTATGAACATGATACAAGCATATATTCTGTTCCTTAAAACCCAGCTGATTGATGTGAAGGAAGTGAATGCAAAGTTCTTTTTCCATTAATTCTGAGTTCAACAGTGCATGGAAAAATTACATAACATCACAAACTACATAATGCAGTGAATCCAGATGTACTTGAGAGACAAGTATATATTCTAAAGCTAACAGAGCTTGAACCTATGCTGCTTGTTATGCCTTTTACTAAAGTAAAATAATTTTTTATAATTTTTAATAATTTTTTTTTTAAACTTCCAGTTTTTGCTGCCTGTAGTCAGCAGCAAAAATCAATAAAATTACCCCATTAACATGCTGCAGCCATTAATCAAAGGATCCCAGAGTAATATACAAAGAAGTGATCGTTTAAAACTGTTTGGGATGTTATGAATATGCTGCAAAACCATTTATTTATCAGTAGAATACCCTTGATATTATTTTAATACTAAAAAATTCTATCAGTTATTTAAGATCATATACTGATCTTTCAAACTGTTTAAGGTTTACATTTGCTAGGAGAAATGGGGTTAGTAGTGAAATATTTATATATATATAATATATATTTTAAACAGTATATTATTTTCACATGGTCTTTCAGTGAAACCATAATAGTTTTTAATGAATTTGTAATAGAGCAGACAATATATAGGATTTATAGGCTAATTTTAAAAAATGATACAGGATATAAAATTATATGTGTGTATATATACATATGTATGTATGAATGTATATATACTTAGATTAAGAAAGAAATTACTCACATTCCTGTAATATAAAGGTCCATTGTTGGTTTCAGAAGTGACCTATTTTCTGTGTACATAAGTAAGCCCATAAGTATGAAATTTTACATCTGTACAGGATGAAATGTATTAATGAATTAATGTATGACCATGGGTTTGTTATACTCCCTGAGAGGGAAAAACGGAAATAGCATAAGTCATTTGATGTTGTTGCCAGTGTATTTTGGTGCTGAAAAAAATCTCCAGGAGCAGTTAATTAGGGGTGAGATAAGAAAGGGTTTATTTGCCAAGGCTAAGATGTTACAGGACGCGGCCGTGCCTGAGAGGTTACATTTTATAATATCATCCATCCAATCACAAATGTGCCCACCCTGCGGCCCTTCCTCTGGTCCGCCCCAAGTCCACCCCCTGAGAAATGGGTCTGGGGGCTTTTACTTCATCATCTTCACCATCTTCAGAGCACAAAGGGTACATAGTTACCTAATTTTTGACCGTATTCTGTGGTTTAGGCCCTGATATGCTGTTCTGTCAACTGTCTAGGCCTTGCCTTGACAAAAGACTAAACACTTCTGCTGTATTCAGAAGCAGGATTGATATGGGGAGCATAGAATGGGGTAAGAGGGTTAGGGAATGTATAAACAAGGGAAAGGAACAAGGGACAAGGGGGGGGGAAGGTTGTTGCTTTTAAAGCTTACTTATAAAACTTACAATTCTTACAAATATTAGAAAAATAAAATAAAAAAACATTAGGGGCTTAAGGCATCAATGTGTATTCTGCCAATAAGATATTCCATACCATGTTATGTTAGCCCAGCTATTTAAACAGCTGGGAAGGAAGAGAGCTCACTCTTCTCTTCCAGTTGCTGAGTGAGGCGGTTTCAGGAAGAAAAGTGTCGGTTGTTTGGGAAGTATCTTTATTTTTAGCTCTTCTTTGTATACATATTGCTTATAGTGTTTCCTATCTTCGTGTAAATATAAATAATTTTCTTAGGAGTTCCGATTCTAGTAGTTTTTTTCTTTCCTTCTCTCCTTTTTCCCCCCATCCCTTCCTCCACAGGGATGTGAGCGCAGGCCTAGTGGATACCTGGTGTTCAGCCAAAGTAAACAATAACAATTTTTGGTGCGTTGACCGGGAAAACTGCCAAGAAAGATTGTTTGTAAAACAACTGCCTCACTTATCTGTTTGTTTATACTAAGCCGGGAACATATAACAAAAACATGGCAATTCGCCCAGTTCTTGTGGGGATACCTGTAATTTTACTAACAGTTCTGATAGGGTGTGGAACTTACCCCTTAAAAGACACAGAAGGGAAAGAAATCAACTTTTTTCCTCTTCTTAATTTTGACATAGAAGGCCTGGTAATGAAAGCACCCGTGATCCTTACTAACCCTTACCTGAGCTGTCTGGCTATATTACTGCTTTTAACCAATGCTCTTAAAACATTATGAGGAATGGGGAAGGTAGTGTTTTTGTTGCCTTGTGCCAGGACAAAAACAACTTCGAGAGACAATTTACTGGGATGTTCTCTAAAGGGGCCAGTTCCTGGGTGGTAAGGGATGTGGATGAATTTAGGCAGGTTCTTAGGGCATTCAACACCTCCTGTTGCTTGGGACTTCACACCAGAACAAGTATTCAACCCCAACAAACTAACACGTCGTTTGATGGAAGGCTGCCTTGCCTACCCCGATCAAAATCAACAACTTCTCACCCTGTACTGGGGCCTGGCCTGTGCCTATCGAGTTGCTGTTCCATACTCGAAAAAGACTATTGTCGCTGGGTATCTGTCGAAAGGCCTCGGTTCGAAGGGGGGAAGAAAGACACACAAGACACGCTAGGATGGTGAGACAAAGAGATGTCTGCCTGTTCAGCGCAGCAGGCAGCTTTTTATTCAGTTCTCCCACTTCTACTTTCCCACACACACAACACAAACATATTCCCACAAAAACACCGAGGAATGCCGCACCTGCACTTCAGCCACACAGCTCAAGGCTGTGTCCATGGGAACTATCTAATTAGCTCCACTGCTCCCATGGAAAACGGCCCAACACTTTGTAACATTCCAAAGCCCTCAAACTTCAGTTGTGGGGCTGTGACTTCACCCCACAATTCCCCCCTATTCTGTAGATGAGCAACAAAGACTGCCCGTATCGTATCCTGCAGGGCCCTTTGCAGGAACGACACTAGACAAGGCAACATCAGCAACACAACTACAACCACCAACTTTTTAGATGTACAAGGCCCCCCTATTGGTTGTGCAGGGATTCCTGGCTAGATTCTATCTCCACACAGAAGAAACACTCCCATAGGGAGTCGACAAGGTGTACTCACTGCTGGAGTACTCCAAGTCAGATTCTCACCGACACCAGAAGGAACTATTTTTATAGAAAGACGATTCAGGGAACACATCCGGTACCATAGACTCACCACGTGCTCGTTCTATGTCATAACCTACATGACGATTAAAATACACACAGTCTTTTACAAACAGTGACTCTAAAATACCTAACTTTTGAATTGGAGTGTTAACAGACAACACATCATCCCAGCTATCAATATGGTCAAGACACCCGCGCACAGTATGACAGTCCCGTTTCAATAAGTGATGCTGTCGGACGACATCCTGCACCAGGAGAGATGCTTCCGTGTCACTCAGAGGAACACCAACAAGACAGGTGTGAAATGGCTGCTCTGGATATGCCAGTGATGCACAAAAGGTCGTGTGGTTCAGTTCCTTCATTAGAGTCACCCAGACATTTCAACTATGCCATGGAGTGAACTTTGACAGGTCGAGAACTGCACTGACGACTTTCAGGACCAACAGCAGGACGTACATACTGCGCAGGTATTCAGCGAGGGCCATTATCTGTAGAGACAAACATATCCCTTTCCCCAAGTTATCAAGTCATGTGGACCAGACCATTGATCAGAGACAAGTTCTGCATCTGCATGCTGTGCTCTGTCCTCAGCTCTCACAGGGATCACAAGATTATCAGTTTGGAGGAGGCTTTTTGCCAAGCACAGCATATTTTTCCTGAAACTCTAAAAGAAGGTAAATAAAGACAATCGCCAGAGAAGGTCAAAAGGTTTGAGACATACAGAGCTTTGTTGAGCCTAGAGACTGAGGGGGTTATCCCCTCATTCCCCCTTTCTGTTCTTGAAGCAATTGCTTCAGGGCACCATACACTCTCTCCACAATAACGTGCCCCATAGAAGAATGTGAAATAGCCGTAGCATGAGTGACCCTCCACAAAGAAAATTTGGACAGAAGACAGCTTATTGTTCATGTGCACTTGAGCGGGTGCTCCAGATGTAGCAAAAGCACAACGGAAGTGTTTAATGACATCATGGCTTTTTTGTCTAGTATGTAGAATCATAGAATCGATTGGGTTGGAAAAGACCTCCGAGATCATCGAGTCCAACCCTTGGTCCAAATCCAGTCCATTTACTAGATCATGGCACTCAGTGCCACGTCCAAGCTGCGTTTAAAAATCTCCAGGAATGGTGAATCCACCACCTCTCTGGACAGCCCATTCCAATGCCTGATCACTCTCTCTGTAAAGAATTTTCTCCTGATATCCAACTTAAATTTCCCCTGGCGCAGCTTAAGCCCGTGCCCCCTTGTCCTATTGCTGAGTGCCTGAGAGAAGAGACCAACCCCCACCTGGCTAGAACTTCCCTTTAGGTAGTTATAGACGGTGATGAGGTCACGTCTGAGCCTCCTCTTCTCCAGGCTAAACAACCCCAGCTCCCTCAGCCTCTCCCCATAGGACTTATGCTCCAGTCCCTTCACCAGCCTTGTTGCTCTTCTCTGGACCCGCTCCAGCACCTCAATATCCTTTCTGAACTGAGGGGCCCAGAACTGAACACAATACTCAAGGTGTGGCCTCACCAACGCAGAGTACAGGGGAAGGATCACTTCCCTGCTCCTACTGGCCACACTATTTTTGATACAGGACAAGATCCCATTGGCCTTCTTGGCCACCTGGGCACACTGTTGGCTCATGTTGAGCTTCCTGTCAATTAGTACCCCCAGGTCCCTTTCTGCCTGGCTGCTCTCCAGCCACTCTGTGCCCAGCCTGTAGCGCTGCATGGGGTTGTTGTGGCCAAAGTGCAGGACCCGGCACTTGGCTTTATTGAACCTCATCCCATTGGAATCAGCCCATCTCTCAAGTCTATCCAGATCCCTCTGCAGAGCCCTCCTGCCTTCCAGCAGGTCGACACTCCCTCCCAATTTAGTGTCATCAGCAAATTTGCTGATGATACACTCAATCCCCTCATCTAAATCATCAATAAAGATGTTAAACAGGACTGGGCCCAACACTGATCCCTGGGGAACACCACTAGTGACCAGCCGCCAGCTGGATGCAGCTCCATTCACCAGCGCTCTCTGGGCCCGACCCTCTAGCCAGCTCCTAATCCAGGAGAGGGTACACTTGTCCAAGCCATGGGCTACCAGCTTTTCCAGGAGTATATTATGGGAGACAGTGTCAAAGGCCTTGCTGAAGTCTAGATAGACCACATCCACAGCCTTCCCCTCATCCACCAGGTGGGTCACCTGATCGTAAAAAGAGATCAGGTTGGTCAGACAGGACCTGCCCCTCCTAAACCCATGCTGGCTGGGTCTAATCCCTTGTCCATCCTGAAGGTGCTGTGTGATTGCACTCAGGATGATCTGCTCCATAACCCTGCCAGGCACCGAGGTCAGGCTGACAGGACTGTAGTTGCCAGGGTCCTGCTTGCAGCCTTTTTTGTGGATTGGGGTGACATTCGCCAACCTCCAATCATCTGGGACCTTCCCAGAGAGCCAGGACTGTTGGAAGATGATGGAGAGTGGCTTGGCAAGCTCTTCTGCCAGCTCCCTCATCACCCTGGGATGGATCCCGTCTGGTCCCATAGACTTGTTAGGATCCAGCTGGCTCAGTAAGTCGCTAACTACATCCTCCTGGAATACAGGAGGGCTATTCAGCTCTCTGTCTCTGTCTATCTGCTCTAGAGGCCAGTTGTCCTGAGGGCCACCTGTCTTACTGCTAAAAACTGAGGCAAAGTAGGTGTTAAGTACCTCAGCCTTTTCCTCATCTTTGTTAACTATATTTCCCTCAAAGTCCAACAGAGAACTGAGGTTTTCCTTGCCTCTCCTTTTGCTATTAATGTATTTATAAAAGGACTTTTTGTTATCCCTAACTGAATTAGCCAAATTAACTTCAAATTCCACTTTTCTTTCCCTAATTTTATTTCCTGCATGACCTAGCTCTCTTCGTAAATTCTTCATAAGTAACCAGCCCTTTTTTCCACAGTCTGTAAACTTTCTTTTTATCCCTGATTTCTTTTAGAACCTCCCTATTTAACCAAGCCGGTCGTCTTCCCCTCCGGCTGGCCTTTCGGCACACTGGTATAGCCTGTTCCTGCGCGCTCAAAATTGCCTGCTTGAAGCATGTCCATCCCTCCTGGACCCCCTTGCCTTTAAGGGTTGTTTCCCAGGGTATGCCCTGAATTAGTTTTTTGAATAGGCCAAAATCTGCCCTCCGGAAGTCCAGAGTAGAGGTTTTAATGATGGCTCTCCTTACATCCCTGAGGATTGAAAATTCTATTATTTCGTGGTCACTATGCCCCAGGCGGCCTCCAACCACTACATCATCCACCAGCCCCTCTCTGTTTGTAAACAGTAGGTCTAGTGGGGCCTTACCCCTGGTAGGCTCATTTACCAGTTGATGAAGGAAATTATCCTCTATACACTCCAGGAACCTCCTTGACTGCCTCTTCTCTGCAGTATGAAGCTCCCAGCAGATATCCGGCAGGTTAAAGTCACCCACAAGCACAAGGGCTGGAGATTTTGAGACATCTGCCAGCTGCTTGTAGAATAATTCATCTCCTTCATCATCCTGGTTGGGCGGTCTGTAACAGACACCCACAAGGATGTCAGCCTTGTTGGCCTTCCCCCTGATTCTGGTCCACAGGCACTCAACCTTGTCACTGCTGACCTCAACTTCAACAGAGTCAAGAGACTCTCTAACATATAAAGCCACCCCTCCACCTCTCCTTCCCTGCCTGTCCTTTCTGAAGAGCTTGTAGCCCCCCATAGCGGCACTCCAGTCGTGTGCGTCATCCCACCACGTTTCTGTGACAGCAACTATGTCATAGTTTTGCTGCTGCACTATGGCTCCCAGCTCCTCTTGTTTGTTTCCCATACTGCGTGCATTGGTGTACATGCACTTCAGCTGGGCCATTGATTTTATTCTCAACTCAGGCTCTACACCCTTAGGCTTTTTTCTGGAGAGCCCAGTTGCCGCCCCTTCCCCCTTCAAACCTAGTTTAAAGCCCTCCTAACTAACCCTGCCAACTTATGGGCTACAGTTCTTTTGCCCTTCCCATATAGATGAAGCCCATCTGGTTTGATGAGACTGGGCAACATGGAGTTTGCCCCATGATCAAAAAACCCAAAATTTTGACGATAGCACCATCCTCTAAGCCACCTATTGGTAAGCTGTGCTTTCCTAAACCTCTCCTCATTAGCAGTAGCAACCACCACATGGGAAAACATGTCAGTGGACACATGGACATGCTTTAAATTACCAAATTCATTGACATGAGTGCCATCCGATTGCCACGTCTGTAAGGCCTTAAGGTCTCGAGGGTTAGTACCAAAATAGACAGGAGTATAGGCATCATGACAGTCTGAACAAGAATATAGGCATTATGACAATCTGGACAAGAGTATAGGCATCATGACAGTCTGGACAGGAGGCAACAATTAAGCGAGCAATAGAATGAGTCAAGCCAAATCGACGTCTGAAAGCTTCTGCACCTTGATAATAAAAAAAACTAATGAGACAAGACAGCTTGCTGGTGAATGTTAGGAACAAGTCTCAAAGCGACAGCAAAACCAAGAGCATCTGCTCGGTCATTACCCTCTGTGAAGAAACCTGGCAAAGAGGTATGACTACAAACATGTAGCACAAAATAAGGAACAGGCCTCTGCAAAAGAGTTCTCTAGAGCTCAAACAAAACTTGAAAAATAAGACCTGGAGATGAACAATACAACATCACCTGATCGAGTTGCTGTAATAAATTAACAACATATGCAGAATCAGTAATAACATTTAAAGACCAATTAGGAAATAACCGAAAAGCAAGAGTTACAGCTTGACATTCCACAATTTGAGGAGAACCCTCTTGATGAACAATTTGATGTTGCCATCCACATTCTGCTTTCCATGCTACTGCAGCTTCACCTGTCTTCCTCGAGCTGTCCGCAAAGACTGTAAGGCCATCAAGGGGCTCTGCGCTGTGTAGTGGTTTTGTCCAATTGGAATTTCCCTAAAAAAAAACTTAAGAAGGGAATGTGAAGGTAAATGATAAGAAATTTGGCCGTGGAACCCAGCTAAAGCAGCTTGCAATTCACATTTGTTTCCAAGGCACCACTCAAAGTAACGAGATTGTACAGGTACAACAATGCGTGCTGGATTTCTGCCAGAACACTCTACACACCTTTTTCTAGCCTCAATGATAATTTGAGCTATGAGCTCAAACAATCCAGGAGCAGTTTTTAGCCCAATAAGGCAAAAATAGCCACTCTATGATGTGCAGTGGATCAGACCAATGGTCAAACCACTGTACCAATGCCCCAAAAGGAACACTGTGATCTGCAAAAATAAAAAATTAGACAATTTGACAATGATCAATTCGTGAAACAAATTTAGAATATAAAGCCTGCTCTACTTGCTGGATGGTTTGAACTGCTCTTTTAGTCAGTTCCCTTGGTTCCTGAGGATTGTCAGAATGTTTGAGCAGGTCAAATAGAGGTGCCAGTTGGGTGTTTGCCAATTCCAAATAGGACCTAATCCAATTCAAAAACCCTAATAGCTTCTATACGTCAGTAAGAGTTTTGACATCAATATCCAATTGAACTGGCTGAGGAATAACTGCTTTCCGTGTAATTTTGAACCCTAAATACTTCCAGGGTTCCTCTCGCTGCACCTTCTCAGGAGCAACTACTAGGCCAAAGGATTGTAGACTCTTTCTGGTTTCAGCTTCCAACACACCCAACTGATCCTCAGTGGCCACAGCCAGCAGAAATATTACCTATATAATGACAACAAAAGACAGTCAGAAAATTACAGGAGATAATGTTGGAATCATAAACCACTGACAAATTATAGGAATATTTTCATTTCCTGGGAGAGGGTTTTCTATGTATAACACTTGTAGGGTTCTGCACGATTAATAGATGGAATGGAAAATGCGATTTTTTCTCTATAACTGGGGTCTAACTGGATTGTGAAAAAGCAACCCGTCTGAGATCATGCAACAGTCTTCATTTCACAGATTTTTTCTTTATCACAAAGACAGGGGTGATTAAAGGATTCTGAGATGGTTCAATGTGATCAGCATCAAGCTGCTCTTTAACAAGCTGTTGCAGGGCCAACAGCTTTTCTGTGGGTATGAGCCACTGCTGAAGTTACACAGGATCTGTATGTTCTAAAAGAAAATTCTGAGCAGTACCTCCTAGTCTCACAACCCAAACCCCTGGCGTGACCACAGGCCAGGAGGCCGGCCAGGATGTCCGTGCAATGATAGTTACATCAGGTCCCGAATGCAGAAGTTCATCCGCCTGGACAACTGACAGCAAGTTTCAAGTATCGTAGAGAGTACAGGTCAGCTGTGGACGTTGTGCAGAGATCAGCACTGACCAAAAGACTTGTGGTGCATCAGTAGAACCAAATCATCCATCCCAATGCTCACAAGGCTCTGCTTGGGGAACACAACTCAGAAAAGATACAAGTTGAGTTATTCGTGTCCCTTTAGGAATTGTCACTGAAGGATAAGGTGTGGAGACCATAGCACAAATCTGCCTCGTATAGTTAGCATCAATGACTGCAACATGAACAAAAAATCCCAAAATCCCGCAATTGTGCTACTAGAATGGCCGATTAACAAGGCACTTAACCCACGCTGCCTTCGTACAATGCTAAACATCCACCAGTCAGATTATGTGATCAATATGTCTGGTATAGAACAAGTAGCAGTCACAAGCATTGAGGACATTTTTCTGAAAACACAACTGCCATAGGCAGGGTACGTCCCAAGGATGAAGGACTAGCTGTTTTACAATGAATATTGCCACCAACTGCCACATGAAAGGAGCCCCAAAGAGAAGACACAAGGACTCCCTGAAATGACATTGCAGCCCTGGCCACACTGATCAACATAACTGGTGTACTCTGGTCTCCAATCAGGAGGCCTAGAGACACACTATCTATAACGCTGTTGATGCTTCTGAGAAAGGACGCAGGATGGCCCTGACAGTCTGCAGGCCCCCCCCACAACAGGCTGGTCAAGCAGGGCAGCAACATCGACAACCCTTGATTTAAACCCTGGAAAACACAGAAAAGCTCAAACGACTCTGCCTCCTGCACAGTTACAACCCATAGGCAGCACGACACATGAAAAAGGAACAGCACCAGTGGAAAGGCTCCACCTGAGATTTAACCTCTATAAACCTCTGAAACAAGGTTGAAATAGAACACCAAATTTGTGTAAGAACCTCTTATTTAACTTCAGTCCTGATCAAATAGCTAGCCAGACAGGGTTAGTCTTGAAATAACTAAAACCTCACCAGTTTTCATAGGAGTGGAATTAGTCATGGTGGGAATTTGAAGAATTCATATACTATCCAGAATAAGGACTCACTATGGTTCAACAGAATCATGTTACACATCCCTGTAAAATTTTGACACCGGCAGAAATTATTTGTAAGTTTACACAGTGACAAATTCATGTAGCTTGTCTCTTTCACACAATCTTTTTCCAATCATACAGAGGTGGCCACCTCAGTCATTCATCATTCACACACACATCGTTAAGTTGTTATTGGCTGTGTAGTTCTCATCAGTCTCATAACTTAAAGGGGATTTAAGGCATATTTGCTAATATTAACTTGTAAATCTTGTACAACTCTCCATGCAAAAGACAAATACGATGGGAATGGACAGGATATTACCATGGAAATTTTCAACCTTTTTCATAGAGCAAGGACACTCTATTTGTCATAACGGCAACAGAACCACTTCTGCATTTTGTCCTCCCTTCTTCATCTCTTCCCACCCTCTGCCCCCCTGCGTCTTCTGTTTCTCTTGAGCACTCAGCCCCCCTGGAAGCAAGTGTTGCTTCGTTAAGGGAGCTTTCACTAGCATTTGTCGGAAGACGGGGGAGAAGGAGGGAGGGAGGGAGGGGGAGGAGGGGGAATAGAGATTGGGTTCATTCGGAGAAAAATCAGGAAGAGAAGTCAAATTGCCCTTGCTCTCCTTATGTCGCAAGCTAGCTACATGGTCTGCTGAGAAAGAACGATACATAGGAGGGAAGGAACAGCTGCAGATGGACATGTTCCGGGGAGGGAGGGGGGGCTTGGGGGGGGTGTAAAACAGGGGAGAACACAGACAGCCCCCCCACTGCACCGCCTAACACCGCGGCCACCGCTGCCAGCCCACTACCCCTCCAGGGTCAGCGCTACTGCAGGCACGCTGCAAGGGAGAGGAGGGCTGCCAGGGGAAACACCCGCCACGGAGTAGAATTACTGAACAAGGGGGAGGGATACTGCCCCCCCGCAACACCGCTCAGGACCATGGCTGTCGGCAGCACGGGGGAAAACAGACCCCACCACTGTCCGCTGCGCCGGGGACTGTTGCCGGCGCAGCGTGGGCGTACCGGGCCGCTGCCAGCACATGCGTGGGCGTACGGCTCCGAGCCGGGGCCGCGGCACGGCACTGCAATCACGCACGGAGCCGCTGCTGGGGCCGGGGCCGCTCCGCCTGGAGCCGGCACCTGGGACCGCTGCTGCCGCTGCCCGCCACACTGGGGCCGGGGCCGCTCCGCCTGGAGCCGGCACCTGGGACCGCAGCTGCTGCCAGTCCGCCGGCACCCAGGGCCGCGGCCGCTGCCACCGGGGCCGCACCACGGCTGCCGCTGCCCGCGCGATGGACTCGGCGGTGCCGGAGCCAGGGCCCGGCGCCACCCCGCAGGCACCCGCAGTGGGCGGACCAGACACGGCTGCGCAGGCACCTGGTGCTGGGTACACAGGCACGGCACCGTCCAGAGGAGACGTAGAAAGCTCCTTAAGGTGAAAATCAGCCACTACGGTCACAAGATCGTCTCCCGGGCCATCAGCAGTGCATTCATGCTGTAGCTGTCCTTGATTATCTTGGACAAGTGCTGCCGAGTCGCTAGCAGTGCGTCCATTTTGACAGGGCCGCCCGGCTGCCCCCGGCCCCGCTCCGCAACCTCCGATCCCACTTCAACTCCCTTCGGTTCCGCCCGGCCCCTCTTCTTTAGTACTCTAATGTTCTCCCAGGCAAAGCAACCTTTCTCTCAGTCTGAAGACACAAAACTAACAAGCGACATAACTTAACTGCATCGGTCTAACACCAAAAAGCCGTAACAAAGCTTTCCAGGCGATAAACACATGCCTTTCGTTTGCACACATGGTCTGCCCCCATGGTGACTAGGAAAAAGTTCTCAGGAGCTCACCTGCACCTTACCAAGTGCCAGATACACCCAGGCTCTCCAGGCAACTTGTGCCCTCCAAGTGCGGCAGAAACACTTGCCTTCAGGTATAGAGAACAATCGGATCCGGATCCTACAGCACGCCCTCTGCTTTAACAGCTCCTGAGCACCAAGACCTCACTGCGCCTCACCCCGCAGCTCACCTGCCTCCGGTCGCGATACCCCTACGACCCAGGCAATACTTGACAGTCTTTTTTCTTCTGGTCCTCACACGGGGCACCAACTGTCGCTGGGTATCTGTCAAAAGGCCTCAGTCCGAAGGGGGGAAGAAAGACACACAAGACACACTAGGACGGTGAGACAAAGAGATGTCTGCCTGTTCAGCGCAGCAGGCAGCTTTTTATTCAGTTCTCCCACTTCTACTTTCCCACACACACAACACAAACATATTCCCACAAAAACACCGAGGAATGCCGCACCTGCACTTCAGCCACACAACTCAAGGCTGTGTCCATGGGAACTATCTAATTAGCTCCACTGCTCCCATGGAAAACGGCCCAACACTTTGTAACATTCCAAAGCCCTCAAACTTCAGTTGTGGGGCTGTGACTTCACCCCACAGACTATGACTGAGACAGGGACCCAAACCATGACATCTGAAGTCACTATTGCCCCTGTAGTGAAAAGGAAGACATGGGTAAGGAGATCTTCAGGACCTACAGACCTACCTCCACAATTAGTAAGGGAGGAAGAAGGAGAAGGATCTACCCCATCCGCGCCTCCAAGAGAAGAAAGGGAGGCAGGACAAATAACCAGTGATTCATTAGAGGGAATGGGGGCGCTTCCACTTCCACATGAAAGAAGAGAGGAAATTTGACAGGAGAGCAAAGTTACCCGGTCCCTGACTGTAGTGGTTTGGACCTGGTTTTCCCCCAGAGGCTAAGAAAAGTGGTAGACCCCAAGGGGTGGAAACCCCTGGAAGTTTTGAAGTTCTGCCCAATGGGCGCTCCTGCAGAAATGTAAACATACCACAACCAGACCGGAAGAGATGAGTTGTAGTTTTTGGTTGTTGTAGGAGAGGTGGCCATGTTGTAGAGCCACAAGGTAGGGGCTCTGAGCCCCTCGGGCCCTCTGGGGCCCCCAGCCCCTGGCTGGGGGGGGAACTGCAGAGACCTGGAACAGTGCTAGACTGGACTAAGTGTCTGTAGTATGCCGGGAGATGTTTTCTCCATGGGCACAGAGCAACAGCCGACGCTGACCAGAGAAATGGTGGCAGAGAGCCAGAGATAAGACCTGAACTGAAGGAGCAGCAGAAGCAACATGCAGCACCAGAGAAAGGACTCCTGGAAGGAGAACCGAGGAAAGAGAGCAGCAGAGAGACAGAGTTTGGGGTAAGAGACTGTACCAGATCCCCCAAAACTCCCTTGGAGACCCTCTTGGAGAAGAGGGACATGGACTCCTATTAAGGAGAAGAGTTTTAGACATGCAGCACCGGAGAGAGAGGAGCTGAGAAGCTCAGAGACGTCCCGGAGCTGGACCGGGACGGCCAGATGGAATGTGGGGGGAGTTGACCTTGGCTCCCCCCCTTGCACTGCTGCCACGGTGGCAGCCTGAGAGACAGGGCACAGAGGCCCTGCAAGAGATACCAGACCGTCACGAAGACCCCCCTGTGTCTTCGTGATATGACGTGGTGAAACAACCTTGTCTGGGGTTACGAAGCCCACGGAAGACCCCTTTGCCTGAGTCAAGGGGGCCAAGGGAGCTTGGATATCTCCCTCGTGAGTGCTGGCAGAAAGCCAGCCACAACTGCTGCATGCATGAGATGGGGAGAACCTGCTGCCTTAGAAGATGCTGCTGCTTAAGGACTGGAAGGGATCTGTCCTTCTTTTCCTCCTGGACTTTTATTTGGAGGAGAGAAGAGATCTGATCCATTGTAAATACTATATGTCATGGTAGAGATAGTTGTGATCATGTGTATAATGTGATATGGTATTTATTTGTATAGTCATTGTAATATATTCCCTTTCCCCCACTTTGAGTCTGGTGTGTTTTGTCTGGAAAAACCCATCTCACATTAGATTGAGATGTGGGAGGGGGGATGGAGCTAGGGGATTGGATTTTGGGACTATCTCAAACCATGATACTGACCCCATCAGAACTTTGGGACTTGCGGAGAGATTACAGCTGCCAGCCTGGTGAACGAATTCTTACCTGACTGCTCCAATGCTGGGATGACGGGGCTAGAAGTCACCTGTTAGAAGGTCATGAAGCGCAGCAACTGGGATCTATTGCCAGAGATCAGGAAATTGAACAGGAAATTGGAAGATAGAGATTTATTTGCAGTCTTTGGCTCTGGATCCTCTTCACTATGTGAGAGAGGCACCCATTTAAAGAAGATCTAATGAGCTCCCCAGGAAGGTGGACTACTGCAGAGGAAGGCGTCCAGTACCTGTGGGAACTGTCCATGCTGGAAATGATTTACAGTGACCCAGGCGATAACAACTTCCTAACTCCAGAACTTGTTCCTTGCACAAGGAGAAAAGTAATTCAAGGTGCCCCTGCATCATATGTTAACTGTCTGATAACACTATATCATCCAAGGATGACCGAACCAAATGTGGATACGATGTGTGCTTGGATATGGAGTATAGCAGAAGGTATGGAAGCCTCCTCACTCTCCCAGGACAGCAAGTTAGATTTCAGAGAAAGCTCCAATCTCCAACACCAAAGCACCCACACTTGGGAGAGGATGGAGAGGCCTTACGAATGCCCTGAATGTGAGAACTGCCGCAGAAACAACCTAAGAAAGTGGTCTCGGTCTCGGTCTCCTCCTGCCCCACTCAGAAGGAAAGGAAACCCCAGAAGCAGGCCATGCTGTCAGCTATGGTTCTTTCTGCATGACCGGGGGAAGACATGAAGAAGTGGGATGGTGAACCTACCTATAAACTTTAAATCTGGGTATGAGAATTAAGGAAGAAATCTAGTAAGAAGGCCATCCACATAGTTGATGCAGAGGCCCTGGAAAGAGATCAGCGACCTTTGAGATGCAGAAAGACCAAGGGCAATTCTTGTGATCCCAGTGAGGAGACCTCTAGCTGGGCAATACAAAGATCATACAGTGAATACTCTGACCAAGAACAATAGAGAGGCCCTGCCTTCGGCCAGGAGAAGGAAAGGGATGACAGAGTTTACTGGACTATGTGGATTCGATGGCCTGGCACATCGGATCTGCAGAGATATAAAGCTTTAGTAGACACTGACGCCCAGTGACCCTTAATGCCATCAGGACATAAAGGCACAGAGCCCATATGGATTTCTGGAGTGACAGGAGGATGTCAAGAATTATCAGTGCTAGAGGCTGAAGTGAGTTTAATGGGAGACAAATGGGAAAAGCACTCCATTGTGACTGGTCCAGAGGCCCCTTGCATCCTTGGCATTGACTACCTCAGGAGAGAATATTTCAAAGACCCAAAGGGGTATTGATGGGTTTTTGGTGTAGTCACAGTGGCTACAGAGAAATTTAGACAATTATCTACCCTGTCTGGCCTATCAGAAGATCCTTCCATTGTGGGGTCGTTACAAGTCAAAGATCAACAAGTGCCAACGGCCACTACAATAGTGCATAGACAACAGTACCGAACAAATCGAGACACTGTGATCCCCATCCATAAAATGATCCGAGAGCTGGAGAGCCAAGGGGTGGTCAGTAAGACTCACTCACCTTTCAATAGCCCCATCTGACCTGTACGTATGTCTGATATAAGATGGAGACTGTCTGTGGACTATCGTGGCTTAAATGAAGTCATCCCACTGTTGAGTGCCTCTGTACCAGACATGTTGGAGCTCCAGTACAAACTGGAGTCCAAGGCAGTGAGGTGGTACGCCACCATTGATATTGCAAATGTGTTCTTCTCCATCCCCTTAGCAGCAGAGTGCAGGCCACAGTTCGCTTTCATGTGGAAGGGCATGCAGTACACTTGGAACCGACTGCCCCAGGGGTGGAATCACAGTCCTGCCATTTGCCATGGACTGATTCAGACCACACTAGAGAAGGGTAAGGCTCCAGAACACATACAGTATATTGATGATATTATTGTATGGGGGGACACAGCAGAGGAAGTCTTTGAAAAAGGAAAGGAAATTATCCAGATTCTCCTCAAAGCTGGTTTCGCCATCAAAAAGAGTAAGGTCAAGGAACCTGCTAAAGAAATCCAATTCTTAGGAGTGAAATGGCAAGATGGGCGTCATCAGATTCCAACGGAAGTCATCAGCAAGATCATGGTGATGGCTCCACCAACTAACAAGAAAGAAACACAAGCTTTCCTGGGGACCATAGGTTTTTGGAGGATGCACATTCCTGAATATAGTCAAATCGTGAGCCCTCTTTACTTAGTAACCCGTAAGAAGAATGATTTCCAATGGAGTCCTGAACAACAGCAAACCTTTAAACAGATTAAACAGGAGATTGCACATGCCGTGGCCCTTGGACCAGTCAGGACAGAACCAAATGTGAAAAATGTGCTTTATTCTGCAGCCGGGGATAATGGTCCCTCCTGGAGCCTCTGGCAAAAAGTGCCCAGTGAGACCTGAGGCCGACCACTCGGTTTCTGGAACCGAAGCTACAGAGAATCTGAAGTCAACTACACCCCCACGGAAAAGGAAATCCTAGCGACTTATGAAGGCATACAAGCAGCCTCAGAGGTGATTGGCACAGAAACACAGCTCTTTCTGGCACCCCAACTACCAGTGCTGAACTGGATGTTCAAAGGTGCCCCCTACCCATCATGCCACTGATGCTACATGGAGCAAGTGGATTGTTTTGATTACACAGCGTACCCGAATCGGAAACTCGAATCGCCTGGGAATCCTAGAAATCATAACAAATTGGTCTGAAGGTGGAAACTTCAGTCTGGCTGATGAGGAGGAAAAAGAACAAATGAATCGGGCTGAGGAAGCTCCACCATTACAATCAGTTACTCGAAGAAGAAACACGTTATGCCCTCTTCAATGATGGTTCTTGCTGTATTGTAGGGAAGAACCGGAAGTGGAAAGCAGCTGTCTGGAGCCTCACTCGACAAGTGGCAGAAGCTACTGAAGGAGAAGTTGAATCAAGTCAATTTGCAGAACTCAAAGCAATTCAATTGGCCCCGGACATTGCTGAAAGAGAGAAATGGCCAAGGCTTTACCTCTACATTGACTCGTGGATGATAGTCAATGCTCTGTGGGGGTGGCTGGATCGGTGGAAGAAGATTAATTGGAAGCATGGAGGAAAACCCATCTGGGCTGCTGATTTATGGCAAGACATTGCTACTCGGGTTGAGAAGTTGACTGTGAGAGTCCGCCATGTAGATGCCCATGTACCCAAAAATCGAGCTAATGAAGAACATCACAACAACAAACAAGCAGACAGAGCTGCACAAGTCAAGGTGTCTCAGGTAGATCTAGATTGACAGCACAAGGGAGAGTTGTTCCTAGCTCGATGGGCACATGATGCTTCAGACCATCAGGGCAGATATGCCACCTATACATGGGTGCAAGACCGAGGGGTGGATCTAACCATAGACACTATTTCCCAGGTTACCCATGATTGTGAGACATGTGCTGCCATTAAACAAGCAAAGAGAGTGAAGCCCCTGTGGTATGGTGGACGTTGGGATAAGTATAGATATGGGGAGGCTTGACACGTTGACTATATCACACTGCCACAGACCCGCCAAGGTAAATGTTATGTGCTCACCATGGTGGAAGCCACCACTGGATGGCTAGAGACTTATCCGGTACCTCACGCCACTGCCCGAAATACCATCCTGGGTCTTGAAAAGCAAGTACTGTGAGGACATAGCACCCCAGAGCGCATTGTCAGATAATGGACTCATTTCAAAAACAGTTTAGTTACTACTTGGGCGAGGGAACATGGCATTGAATGGGTATATCACATCCCATATCATGCACCAGCTGCTGGAAAAGTTGAGCAATGCAATGGATTGCTGAAAACTACTTTGAAAGCATTGGGTGGGGGGACCTTCAAAAATTGGGATCAGCACCTAGCAAAGGCTATATGGTTAGTCAACACTAGAGGCTCCGTCAATTGAGCTGACCCTGCCCAATCAGAACCCCTTCACACTGTGGATGGAGACAAAGTCCCAGTAATTCACTTGAGAGGTATGTTAGGTAAAGCAGTTTGGGTTAACCCTCCCTCGAGCAAAGGCAAACCCGTTCGTGGGACTGTCTTTGCTCAAGGACCTGGATACACCTGGTGGATAATGAGAGAAGATAGGGGAACCCAGTGTGTGCCTCAAGGAGATTTAACCTTGGGGAAAAACTAATTCATATTTGGAGCTGTATGTTGCAGGAAAAGTCACTAAACAAGGAAGACCTGAAATAAGTCGGTGTTGGTGATCAACGATGGGACAATCGTAGAAGGCAAGACTTATATAAGCGCAGGATATAGGTGAATATAGGATATGAGTGTGACGTAAAATGGTATGGAATAAGGTGTGGAGAATGTAATGGGTTTGTTATACTCCCTGTGAGGGAAAAACTGAAATAGGATAAGTTATTTGATGTGTATTCTGCCAATAAAATATTCCATACCATGTTACATTAGCCCAGCTATTTAAACAACCGCGAAGGAAGAGAGCTTGCTCTTCTCTTCTGGTTGCCAAGTCACCAAACCATAACAAGGGATGAGTTAGGTTTTTTATTTTGTCTTTGCTCAAAGCCATAAATAAATAAATAAATAAAAAATATTATTAATAAATTGAAGAAAATATATACACAATAAAACCATTAATAATTTTTGTTTCAATTTCTTTATAAGTGAGCAACTTTTGTTTTACCATGAAAGAAGAGCTGTTTGCTTTTCTCTTTTCTTTGTTCTGAGCCCCAGAAATTATATACACTAAGTATGAGGAGGTGGGGGGAAAAAAAGCCTGAGTAATTATGTGCACAGTAGGAAAAAGAGGGCTTTGAAACTCAGAGATGCTACCTGATTTATTCAAGCAATTCCTAAGCAATATTTCCTCTAGATTAGAGGAATTCATTGTGCTAAAAAACATTTTCTCCACAAAACTCTCATTTAAGTCATTACCACTAACCTGTAAAATTTCTTGAGTACAAATGTTTCAAACTGAAGTTTACTTATATATAAGATTTTAAATATCCTAGGGGAGAATCCCAAGTAGTTCTAACTTTCTATAATATGTTCACTTTTTCTTACCATGTGTGCTAATCCGATATGATGTACCTCTGAACTTGTGTATAATAGTTGAGATTTCAAGAGAACATTGGTGTGGTAGTGTTCATCGAGTCCATTCAAACCAATAGCAGATTTTTTTTATGTTAACCTCAGTAGGATATATAATCATTAAGTGATAAACTGTGATTTTAAGCAAGTACAAATAGTTGTAATTTCAAATTTCAATTTCAAAGGGTATTGTGATTTAAGTAGCATCTAATCAATTTTTTATTTTGCATGACTATGATATAATTCCCATCCAATTGTAGGTAATTAAATTATTATCCAAAAGGAACAGCACTGTATTAGAAACTTCTTGTCTAGCAGCAAAATTCTGCCCTCCTGTTTACATTTGACCATTGCACAGGGTATACTTTACTGTTTTGGTCCAGTCTTATTATTTCATACGTATTTGTGTACAGAACCAAAAGAAACACAGGGTTGTTTTTAAGTAATACTTCATACTACTATATATTATATCTATATGTACCCTCCCACCAATGTATATATTTTTAAAAGTCTGTTCTTTTCTAATATCTATTTCTACCTAAGTTTGATTTCTATCTTACATTAATTTTAATTTAAAAAGCAGCAGCAGAACTGGAAGCAAAGTAAATTTTATTTTAAACAGCAAACTTTCACACCTTGATGCATGTTATTAAGATTTAAGCTTATTTCTATTTTCAAAATTTACTCATGTGAGTTCTAACACTGACTTTAGTATGTCTATCCATGTGAACTCTTTTCTACTTTATCAGTGACATGGCTCAGTGAAGAAAAATTTTATTTTAAAAATGAGATGTTGGATTCTTTAACAAACCTGCAATTCAACTGCTTTGAGAATACTCAGTGACATTAGTCATTTTTACTGTTCCAAAGTCCTCTGTTCACACAGTAAATGTTACAAGATGGGAACAGAAAGTGTTTGTTTAGAAATCATGGGTCTGAGCTACAAGCATTATCTGGTAAGTTCTAGAACATAAGAACTGGATGTGCACAATTTATTTGTTTAGCAGATATGGTCTTTCCCCTCCCATCTCTTTTTGAGCAGGGAACAGTAAGAGCGTTAAAATTGCCCTAGATCATATAGTCTAAGAAATACATGTTTTGAATCTTTATATATTTTTTACCAATAATCATACTTAGTGCTCCTTTGTATACTTAGCAATTTGAATCACCTACTTGATTGGTGTGATGGGTCATACAGGCAGATGGCATAATTTTTTGCCCATTATTATATTTCCCTCACCTCTGTGAACATATGCAATATTTTAACATGCAATATCTTATGGTAGCACTGAATTTTTCCGATCAAGATATGGGAATATTTAGAAAAGTGAAACACAGTGATAGTAGACAACTAGAGTATCCAGCTAAACTAATTGATTTTAAATCTACCTGTGTACCTTCCATAAAACGAGAAGATGCAAAAAGGAGCTCCAACGACACATCCTCATGGAGGTACAGTCAATGTTCCTCTTTATTCCAAAAAATACACACATTATCAAGGGTCCTACAGGGTTCACACACTCTAGCTATATCTTTTTTGGCCCCACTAACCAAGGTACGTGCTCTGACATTTTCCAGGCCCTCCCATCTAGTGGTTTCTCACACCCTGGATCACATCCTCTTCTCTTGTTTACCTCTATGCAGCTTTCTTATATCTGCTGCTCAAGGACACACATCTGCTGCTCAAGGACACAGGTCCCCGCCGTCCAGCACGCAGGCTGGATTGTGCAAACAGGCCTGCAGCAATATATGTCCTGCATCATCTAAGATTCTCTCAACAATTCCCCCTTTTTCTTTTGCACAATCCAGACCTGATTGATGGTCTTTCTCACCATATCCATAAGACACTTCAAGATACATGGTACAATTATCAAAATAACGCAAATCACCAACAAAATAACTATTCCAGATTTTACCAAGTCTCGTAGCCATCCTGATAATCCTATGTAGGGGCGGGTCAAGGTGGCACAGAGGATGTGCCCAGGTACAGAGCCCAAGGAGCATGCCCCAGAGTTAGTAAGCTGATTGGCTAAGAAAGTCACATGGTATGTAAGGATAAAAGAGCGCGCGAGTTTGAATAAATCTTCTTTGTCCACAACATCGCACGAGGAGCATCAATCATTCCTTGTTATACAAGGGTCCCATGCTACATATGGCGACCACGAAAGGGACAAATTTAGCTTATATTAAGCGAGATATTTCACCCTGGATCAGGTATATAAGTGGTAGTTTCCGTTTATCAGGTCTATTAGTTTGACTTGGGAATCTTTGACCACAAAAAACTTTGACGTCAGTAAACCCCGTGGTCTTAGTGGCATCTAAGAGACGGATAGTTAGTTAGCGAGCTCGAAAAAGATTAGGTAGTGCACGGAAGAAGAGAAGAAAGAGTTAAGGAAGAAGCCGAGAGGTCAGAGCAGGCAGCCGGAGAGTGCGGAGAGGGTCCATGCAACATCAAAGACGGTGAGTCTGTCTGGAACGCTCCCCGCACGTCTAAGACTGATCCCTGGACGCAAGCGTGCCTGCAGCTCAGAGAACGAGCCGCGGAGCACCTTAAGATCGTCAGGGAAAGGCCTGTTTGTTCCCTAAGTGTCGGTCATTTTGATAAAGCGACCCTTCGCTACCGACTGTGTGGACCACGTGCAAAAAGCGGCTTGCCGCTGCCGCGTCCTAGCAACCCTAGCCACCGCTGACCCCCGCGGAGCCCCCGTTCCAGTTTTCTGTTCAGCAGAAACTGGTCGCGGCTCCCCGCCTGCTCGTTGCTGCTGACTGACCCTGCGGCGTGCTTAAAAAGCGCTGCCAGCAAAAAGCCCTTGCGCCGTGTTCAGACTGCGCGGGCTTTACCAAGGCGCCGAGCCGCGCCTTCCAATACAGCGCGCTCCGACCCCCGCGCCGCCCAGCGAACCGCGGGAGCCCCCGGAGCCGCCGCTGCCACCGCCTGCACCGCCGCGACCCCGACCTGGTGCTAGGACCGCCGCGCCCGCCGAGCACGCCGCCGGGGCCGCCCGCGCGGGTCCTGCCCTAGCCCGCCGCCGCCGCTGTCCCGAGCCCGCAGTTTGCAGCCGCACCGAGACACCAGCCACCAGCGCCGGAACCCCACGACCTGCCATCGCCGAACCAGCATCTGCCGAGCCTGCCCCCGCGCCGGGACCTGCCCAGAGCTGCAGCTGCCCCCAGCCGTGTGCAGAACCGCCCACGCCGCCGGAGAAACACAGCGCACCCCCGCGACGCAGCCGACACACCCCGGACCTCCCAAAGCCGCAGAAGAAAGACTGCAGATAGCCCAAACTGCTACAAAGGGACTCAAAACGTGTGCTCCCAGCCGCTCGAAATAAGGTAACATAAGACACCTGTTTCCATAGAAACCTCTGATACATTGAAACAAAACTCAGACTCTAGAGCTTTGCTAAACTTTGCAACATAAAGCAGTTTTACTCTGATAAACTCTGCCTGCATGAGGCACACAGAGAAAGACAAACAACCCACACCACACCCCCCCCGCACACACTGCTGAAAGCAAGCACAGCACAACATGGTAATACAAACTCAGGGATCATACCGGGAGACACGAGAGCCACGTAAAACAGGTCGCTGGGAAGAGACAGACACTGCCATGCGAACTTCTGACCCCCGGGTCCACACAAGGCAGTCCTGTTACAGTGATGGGGAGAGTAATTTAATGTATTCATCCCCTTTCGCTGCAAATGATCCGCGACCACATGGCCAGCCATGGCCGCAGCCATTTTCCTCCCCCACACAAACTGAACTCCAACCTTTCTTTTCCGGCCGAGAGCCCAGCCCCGCCCCCCACTCGCCACCTGCACCGCCCACCATCCCCCCACAAGGAACCGGTTTTGCCGAGACCAAAAGGGGAGAGGGATGGGAGGGATGGGAGGAATGGGGGGAGGGGGAGAAGGAAGGGGAGAAGGAGGGGGAGAAAGAGCCAAACATAGTTCCAACGGGAGGGATCAATAAGGCACAGGGAGAGATTTCAACTAACATGTGGGAACAATGTCTGGACAAGGCAATTAGTCAAATGGAGAACCTAAAAATAAATCAGGCATACCCAGACGATATGAGCCAAGGCCAGCCCCCTCAGAGTCAAGCCTTGTATATGGCCACAGAAAACCTGAGGCATTTGGTAAGAGGCTATGGTCTGTCCTTAACCAATAATTTAAAATATTTGGAGGCATTGAGTCACATCTACCCACTCACTACATATGACTAGAAAGAACTAATAAAACTAGTTCTCAGTGACACCCAATATACAGTCTGGTTAGCTGATTTCCAGAAAAATTGCTCTATTCATATTAAATACCTACAGGCAGACACCACGGCACATCAATCAGGCGGAAAAGCAAATTATAATTTAGATTCACAATCAAAATACCATAAAGAGATAGCCAGGCAAACCCTAAAGGCTATGGAAAACATTATCACTGCAGATCAAAATGATTATCTGTCCAACAGTGAAGAGTTACAAAGTTACACTGAGTTGAATTTAAGATGCTTGGACCAGCTGCAGTCGACTTTAAATAAGCAAATTGAATACAATGAAGCCAGAGAGATGCTGTACAAGCAATTGGCTTTTGAAAGAGAAAATGCAAGAGCTTTGCAGAGCTCTCCTGCAAGAGAGAACTGTGACTTTACTGAGCTAGTGCAACCTTACCAAAAGGCTAGCTCTGAGAAGCAGCTACCTGCCTCTCTAGCTGCAGCTTTAGATGCCCAGATAAGAATACACAAGGAAGTCAGACACACAACTAGTTGTTTTAGTTGTGGAGAAATGAATCACTATCAGGAGAATTGTCCCTGGAAACCCCTAATTGCAACATTCCATAAACACCCTAGCAGCAGAGAAATGACTCAGTTGTACCAAGGGTGCCGTACGCAAAACAAAAGATATGCTACAAGTATTGTATTGCTTGTAATAGCATTGTTAGCTGTACTCTTTTTTAGCACTACTGTTCATGTGCAAAAGAGAAAACTACTTAAGGCAAGCCACAATACACCAATAACCAGCCCCCAAAATAACCATGTACCCTGTACCCCAAAGAAAGGTGACAGGTGGAAAACATTACAGATGCTAACAGCAGAACACGCAGTCAAAACACATGCAGAAGCCTTGCAGATTGGACTGCCTCTATCTATAAAGCTTCTAGCAAATTTGTCACAAGTGGTAACTGATTCAAAAAACCATTCCTTTACCATTCTCTGTCACCCTGAGGATGCCCAGAAACCCCTCTTTCCCATCATGGTTTTAAGCAGTGCACAAACTATTCAAACTCACTGCTGGGCTGTACCTCCTCAGGAGATGCAAAATACCTCGATGAAGTATCAGACAGCCATAATACATCATTATGCAGAGGACACATTAATAACCAATGCCACAAGAAATGAACTGCTAATTGTTCCTGCTGTTTTAACCAAAACTGCCCAAGGTGCAGATCTTCAGTTTGTTTCAGGAAGGATCCAACAACCACAACTCTGGACTTGCCATGGAAAAGACAACACAGCAAAAAAGCTCTACACAGGTGACACAGCTCGAGGTAAAAAACATTTGTATTTACAGGAGTTGCAGAAACCTCAAAGGGCTACCAGTTGCTTAAAACCGGTTTTAACCATAAACAGAGGGAACCTACACCCTCTCTTTGTGTTGCTAGGGGAGAACTCCAACTTAAAGTCTGACAAATTGTTGATTACAGAGGCAAACCAAATGTTAGAGAATTATACCGAGGTAATGAAAAGCAAACAAATCAGAGGAGATCCTGAAAGGCAAATCTGCCTAGTTTTTGTTTCCAGCAGGTATGAAGCATTGCAGCTTTGTTTCAGTGGGATCAAACTGAGAGAAGCCGCTGTTAGTTCTAAAACAGCTCTTTCAGTCATACCCCACCACCTAAATCTGTGTAAGTTGCTATTGAGTTTGTAAGCTTGTCATTTAGGGCAGAGCACGACTGAGGATCTGGACGGAAGAAATCCTGCCTTTACCAACATTCCAGCTTTGAAAGGACAATTTAGATAAGATGACAGCTGAGGACGCTGGATTTCAAGATGCCCTGGCAAGTTTTGGTGGTAATATTTTAATCCATCTCCTTAAGCACAGATTGTGGCAGAAATCAACAGTTTACCTTTAAAGGCCACACCAGATGCAAAACTGAACCAATGAAAGGCCTCAGGGCCTTCACACATGCATCTAGGAAAACACAATATGCTGCAATAGACTTAAATAAATCCTGCCACGGAACAGTGAGAAAACTACAAGCCATGAACTAAGCTTCTGTATAGTTCTGGACTGATTGTCATTACCTTGGGAAAAATTTAAAACAATCCTTTGATGTTATGATTGTGCTTATTATGCTATGAGGTTGATAATCTGTTTTGAAAGTTAATTTCCTTGAGATATTGTTAACCCTTACCTGTTTTTTGAAATGCGTTCTAGTTGGTTCCTGTGAGTTACAAAAGGTATGATTTGTATACAAATGCACGCAAAATCACATCCTGACCTGCCACAGCCAATGACTGACAGAAACTGAAAAGTTGCTAAAGCAGCAATGTTTAACACCATACCCAGAGTTTTAAGGCAAGCAATTGCCTCATTCATTCTCCATCAGAATACAGGTTCTCTAAGAGACCATTCAAAATAACAATCAATAAAGCTACATCATCAAAGTATGCCACACTGTCAGGAAACCACCCTAGAGAGTTAATAGCAAATGAGGCTTGGCGATCAGAGATATACATTTTTGAATTGGACTTATTGAAATTATACATGCAAATAGATATACATTCACAAAACATAAGTGCCACTACATTCACTAGACAAAACACAAAGGTGTAAAACACATGAGTTAGTTGCTTAGCAAACCTTTGGTACTCTAAAATGGATTAACATTAAAATTAAGCAATTATTTCCTATGAAATAGGAAAATTCTCACATCAAGCATTTCACACTAATCCATAAAACAGTAAAAACACATATTGAAAAACGTGCTAAGTTTAAACAAAAGGGGGGAGAACTGGTGTAACCTGTAAGAACATCTGTATAAAGCCATGTATGTTATCAATTTTTGAGTTGTGACAGTGCTGAAAGAAGCAGGTCTGAAAAGCAGCACACACCTCAGGCGTTTGTTTCTCCCAAGTTGCTAATCATAGTAAGATTTGATTTCAGGACGATGGATGAAATACCTAGGTTTGTGACATGGAGAGAAAGCTATGCCTAAAAGTTATAAGAAAGAACTCAAGCAGGTTTCTTCCAGGTGTGTAAAACCCTATTTAATTATGTGACCACAGAAGCAGGAACCAGAGCAACGCAGAAGTTTGGAAAAGAGTTATGTTATGTTTTCAAGTTTACATTAGGAAATGACCGACGTGGTGGAAAGCAGTCTCTGGAATGTGTGTGTGTGTGTGTGTTTATGTGTGTGCAGTGTGCGGTGGCCACCGATGTATGATATGAGTGTGTGAATGAAAATGGTTGTGTAATTGGTCAAATAATAAAAGACAAACACCTCACAAATAACACTACCTCAGCCACAGGTCGCTTTTAAGAAATTGTAGTTTGCTAAGATTACCCTGTTCTTAAATAAAGTTTGAAATCCCCAATTATTAAAAAACCCTCAGATTAAAAAAGTTATAAGTTTATACACAGTTAAGATAGGCCCCAAGTTAATAAAGTAATTATCCAAGTTGCACTACCCTATAGGAATATAAGAAGGTTTTAAAAGGTTTACATTAGAGTTAAGCAACTGAGCAAGCAATGTGCCGGATCACTGCGAAGCTTAGTAGTTTTATAATGTTCTGATTGTTAAAATTGTTGTTTGCATTGTTGTTTGCATTTTTGTTCATACTGTTTTTGTGACTTCTTAATATAATTAAAAGAGGGGATGTGTAGGGGCGGGTCAAGGTGGCACAGAGGATGTGCCCAGGTACAGAGCCCAAGGAGCATGCCCCAGAGTTAGTAAGCTGATTGGCTAAGAAAGTCACATGGTATGTAAGGATAAAAGAGCGCGCGAGTTTGAATAAATCCTCTTTGTCCACAACATCGCACGAGGAGCATCAATCATTCCTTGTTATACAAGGGTCCCATGCTACAATCCTAGAGTGTTTAACCATTCTTCAGATGGTGACACATTGACAGTAAGCTTTTTCATGTTGTCTTTCAGCTTTCGGAGATCAACATGTATCAAGGTTGAATGATCTGATAAATTCATACAACACATGCCTTCAAAATCTTCACATCCGTGCCCTTGTGCCAAAAGCAAAAAATCTATTGCAGCTCTATTTTGCAAAGCAGCGTGCCTAATGCTATCAACATCATTTGTTAGTTCAGTTAAAATTTTTGATGTTATGTTTAATTGCTTAGCAGCCCAACATCCTAACCTTTTTAATTTCTTTCAATGTTTTCACAGTGCCAATTGGCGCTAAAAAGGAAGCAATTATGTTGGTTGGAATGTCCCACAATTGAACGTTATCATTACAATCTGGCCCTAGTTGATGCACATTTCGCTTGGTTCGACTCTTTGTTCCATGTGGTTCTTGAAAACTTTTATTTTGCAAATGAAACTTCATTTAACTCAGGGTTATGTGTCTCCCACTCTTTATCCAAAGGTGCTTATGCATATGTGAGGTAATATGGTTTATGCATTTGTGAGCAAAACCAGAATATATTAATAATCATATATTCATACATTCGCATGCATACATTCACACAACTTTCATGCGTGATGGCCATCACTTCATGCTCTCACACAAACATACTTTTGAGTTGTATTTTACTGTGTTTTCTGGTTGTGAACTGAGAAATTATCATTCTTGTGTTTTGCCCTCATCTGAGTAAGATCTAATTATGCATTTCTTGTTTTTATGAAAGCATAACTTGGAAAACATAAACATATTTCTGCTTCACGTTCAATTCGAAACCCAAATACATACAAACATTCTTATAATTTAAAGATAAATATATACTCCTCTTTTTAAAGCAAAACACACACTTCTCTATGCAAATGGGCTTTTGGACTTCAAAGAGAACTTGTCAGTAGTCACTACAAAAACTTCAAAAGCTCCACTTCTCCACCACGTTTAAAACAATTCTGGCTATTTAGGCAAGTAACCTCAAGAAACAGTCAGTAAGACCATCTCATGAACTTATCTTTCCTCACTCCCCCTCGCTTTTTTTTTTTTTTTTGTACTGAAATTAAACTGTTAGGTTAGTTGTTGCATGAATAAAAAGCTTAGCTTTGTTGACTTTGAGCTTGGTGTCCTGTGTAAGGACGGGTCTTTATATGATTTGCCTGTGGCGTGCTGTATCTCAGGGGTCTGTCTTAACATCATCTTCTTTTTCACTGTTTCTGTCAAATGTTTTTGGAGAGTTGTCAACTAATAGCAAAATACCAATTAATCTCAAGTTATACAAGATGGTTGTTTCAGGGACGAAGTTCCCATCTATCAGCACTTGCATCATCCAATTAAGCACAAATACATTCCCACCGCATGGTCTGTGGTTGGACCATGCCATTGTTGAACAAGTTAAGCAGCATATTGATGAAAAACAAGGAAAACAACATAGAATATCTACAACAAAGGACTAATAGGAAAAGGGTAGACAATAATATCTTTGTAACCATATCCATCTTTAGTGAAGAGATCGGAATAGGCTCTAGCTGTTCCTGCATCATTGGGTCAGCCAGGGTCACTTGCATGCTATGCCGTGATTGTAGGTAATCATTATCTCTTTGCAGTCAGCATACAGGGGGTCAGCATCTCACTTTTGAACGTAGACTTAATCTCCATGTTGGAATAGACGAACAGGAGAGCTTAATCTCACGAGTTCGGATTACAGAAAGAATCTGTGGAATTTCTGCAAAGTAGATCTTAGACTATTAAACAATTTTCACAAAAGAATTTCAAATTTCAGAATTTTTGTAACTTGACCGTACGAGAGGAATATAGGTTTTATAGTACGAATTGTTGGCTGTCAGTTACTAATAAAAGGCTGTAGAGAATCATGTAGGACAAAGCAGGTAGTGCAATACAATCAGGAACCAGGCACTGTCACTGCTTGTGTTAAATGGTCAAAGCCTGTGTACTGTGAAGAACCCAAGAGCATTAAGAGCACGAAGAAAAATATCCAGGGCATGATCAAAATTCACTCAACTAAGGCATGCAGTAAAGGAATGCACAAGTTAGATAAAGCGTTCAAACAACAGAAACCATCATGCTATGAAGTTAGCAGTATATCAAAAGATTGCGGGCATGACGTGAGCTAGGGCCTATGGGGGGAGAAGGGGGGGTGGGTCCAAAAAAACATCAGCCTTTCATTTATAGCTTTGCTAACTAGTCACTGTCTTGCTTTCTAACACAGGGCTCTTTTTCTGTGAGGCTCAGCACTTCATGCATTGTTATTTATAATCTTGTGTGGAGTTGTAAATTAAAAGGTTTCTTTTATATGTTGCAGCAGTCAGAGAGGGGAGAGAGAGATTTTAAACAATTCTTGCCGCTTGCTATAAAACTCCTGGGATAAAGCATATGCAAACAATATCAATTTCCATGAGAGACAATAGAAATATAATATCAATAACTATAGTATTGTCTGGTAATTTGACAGTATTATTCTAACTATACTAGCAATCCATTCTTTTAAAGTTTTTCCAGTTTGGATATTATGAAGTAAATTCACTGAAGATATCTCTAAAGCCAGTGAGAGATCTTCAAAAGTCAGTTGATATAGAATTTGGAGTTTGTTTTCAAATTCCAGCTAAATTCATAATACAAATTTAATCATATTATGACTTTCTATATTGGAGTCAAAATGTAAGTTTTAATCCTAACTCTGATTCTTGCTTACTAGCAATACAACATTGAACAATAAGTTAAAATACATTGTTGGTATACCAATATAAGAATCAAAAACCTTCTTTGCCCTGGTAATATTTATTAGGGCAAGAGACCTGCTACATAAGAAAGAAAAAAAAAACAATGTATTTTGTTCTTTAAGATACATGGCCTGCGCTGAATGGCCAATGCATGGCTGTGGTTGTTGTCCTGATTAATACAAAAAATGAAAAAAACCAATTAGAATAGTTTCCTTAATTTACTGTATTCTGCATCATCTTTCCAGCTTCTGGTCAAGCTCACTGGAGCCACAGATTGGCTCCTCTATTCATGAGAATTACTAATGACAGATTGAGAATGAATACATTTTTATTTGTGACTCTTTTCATTAATTTTAATATTATTTCTAACCTTTTTTTTTTTTTTTTTTTTTAAATCTCTACTGTGGTATGTGACTGAGGTTTCGATTTGCAGTCTTTCACTTCCCCTCCCCATCCTGTAGGCAGAGAGATTCAAAGCGAGACAGGAGAGGTTTTTTGGATTTCTTGCCCCCCCCCCCCGACTGCAAGGGAAGATAATTTCTTTCCTCAACCAGAAGGTTGCAAAGTTGCAGCCTCTATAAAGCAGGAGGGTTCTACACCACCACCCCCCAGTCCCGAGAAACTGGTAATGTTAATTTTTTTTTTTATTTTTTTTTTTGAGTTTGGCCAGAGGAGGTGTAAGCCTCCCACTCAGTTGCTCGGCAACAAACTATCTCTATTTTGTGAGCCACTAATACCTTCTCTCTTTCTCTGCTAAGGCAAAGACAAAGTTTTGCAAGAGGGCTTTTTACCCTTTTTGTCAAAACCCTGCTTTTTTTTTTTTTTTTTACTGAATACGATATTTTTGCAGAAGGGTTTTATAGCGGTAAAATACAGTTAAGAATAAGGCATTTCACCAAGATTTTCGTACAAATACTCATTTCCTGGAAAAACTCCCTAAAACTGTCTGCATACTAGCTTGCAGTTAAATGCAATTCTTTGGGTTTAAGTTATCTACTGAAATAGAAAATGAAATAAAATTTAGCTATTTATTGATGTAAGTGTGACTTTGCAAAATATAAAACTGCTTAAAAGTTTCTGCCCAAACTGTGGGCAATTGAGATAAAATAGTTTAGAGAATAGGGAAGGCTTTTTAGCACATAGAGAGGGGTGGGGAACCTGAAACTGCTTGAAATGATAAAACTTTATGTAACTACTCTATAATAGTAAGAATAGGAGGTAAAACTAAATGTCTATTTAGATAAGGCAGACTGCAAAAGAGTGTGTGTAAAGATAATTTTAAACTTGCTACTTTCAAACTGTATAAAAGACTATGGTATTTCTTGGCTCAGCGGAGTGCACTGGGGAGAACACCTGCCCCTTTGCATTCCCCGGCCGTAATAAAAGTGCTTTTCAGATTGTTCTAGGTTTCTTTGAATCAATTTGGCGACCCAGATGGGACTGATCCCTGCTCGTCGGTGAGGACCCTCCGGAACCGGGGACCCTCTGCGCGCCCGGGGACGTTACTCCGGTGAGGCTCCCCGGGTTCCGCTGGATCACCATGGGAGTAGATGAAGACCCTGTGCACAGGTATACAAATTTTAAAGCACAAATATACAAATTTTAAAGCACTCTTTTATTTTTCCCTAGGGTTTTGGGAAGGAAACCGTAAGTCGTACGCTGGTTTTTAGGGCTCTGAGCTTGCTAGCAGCCAACAAGAGCAACACCCTTTTAATAGTAGGTTCGAGTCCTACCAGGAGGATGCATATGGCTTTGATTGTGAGTTAAAGTTTCACCAAAGCTATACCGAATTCCTCGGGATAAGAGGAATTTTGGGCAGAGGGCTGCATCCTTCTGATTATGGGCTAACAGTCCCATTAGAGGGTGGCATAGGTTTTTGATCTCACCAAAGGTATACCAAATTCCTCAGTCTAAGGGAATTTGGAAAGAGGTACAAATGTTTTTGGGTTTACCATTGTGGCTAGATTTGGGACTTTTTTTTGGAATTGCGATTATTATGTTTGGTAATATATTATATCTGGGTTTGTTTTAAACCATCTGTCTGTGTTCCATGTGTTTGCTGAATTGTATTGTTTGCTTTTGTCTGCGAGTATTGTCTCTTATGTCATAAAATTACTGTTGTATGTTAAGTAAGCAAATATTGGGAAATTACATTTGTTTTCATATATGTTACTGGTTTTCTCCTAACCACAGCAAAAGGACTACCTTCATGTGTTTACAGGAGATAGTGGTTTTGTGGTTTTGTGGTTTTATGGTTTTAGGCAGAACCTTAATACTCATTGTTTTCAGGAATTCATAGAATCATAGAATCGATTGGGTTGGAAAAGACCTCCGAGATCATCGAGTCCAACCCTTGGTCCAAATCCAGTCCATTTACTAGATCATGGCACTCAGTGCCACGTCCAATCTGCGTTTAAAAATCTCCAGGAATGGTGAATCCACCACCTCTCTGGACAGCCCATTCCAATGCCTGATCACTCTCTCTGTAAAGAATTTTCTCCTGATATCCAACTTAAATTTCCCCTGGCGCAGCCTAAGCCCCTGCCCCCTTGTCCTGTTGCTGAGTGCCTGAGAGAAGAGACCAACCCCCACCTGGCTAGGACTTCCCTTTAGGTAGTTATAGACGGTGATGAGGTCACGTCTGAGCCTCCTCTTCTCCAGGCTAAACAACCCCAGCTCCCTCAGCCTCTCCCCATAGGACTTATGCTCCAGTCCCTTCACCAGCCTTGTTGCTCTTCTCTGGACCCGCTCCAGCACCTCAATATCCTTTCTGAACTGAGGGGCCCAGAACTGAACACAATACTCAAGGTGTGACCTCACCAACGCAGAGTACAGGGGAAGGATCACTTCCCTGCTCCTACTGGCCACACTATTTTTGATACAGGACAAGATCCCATTGGCCTTCTTGGCCATCTGGGCACACTGTTGGCTCATGTTGAGCTTCCTGTCAATTAGTACCCCCAGGTCCCTTTCTGCCTGGCTGCTCTCCAGCCACTCTGTGCCCAGCCTGTAGCGCTGCATGGGGTTGTTGTGGCCAAAGTGCAGGACCCGGCACTTGGCTTTATTGAACCTCATCCCATTGGAATCAGCCCATCTCTCAAGTCTATCCAGATCCCTCTGCAGAGCCCTCCTGCCTTCCAGCAGGTCGACACTCCCTCCCAATTTGGTGTCATCAGCAAATTTGCTGATGATACACTCAATCCCCTCATCTAAATCATCAATAAAGATGTTAAAGATGTTAATTAATTAATTAAGCCAGGAAGTTTGCTGGTCGCTTGCAGATGCCACAAACTCCAGGGCTGACAACCTCTGAAAGTGCAAACCCATATATTTGCTCAATTTGTAAAATTGTTCACCTCATACTTGTAATCTGTGTTAAATGTTGGCAATTTTTGTGTGTTAGGGGCAAGATTGGCATTAAGAGATCTTAGCATTGGAGTGATTAAGTCTAGATACGGTTTTATACAGTATCTAAGAGAGAGTAACAAAATCTGTAGGTAAAATAAGCCGAAAAGGAATAAAAGGTGGTTCTTTTCTCATTAATACTTAGATTGTGAGATTGTTACCTTGTATCAGTAAGTGTGGAGCATGGCTATTTTGCAAACACCTAAGAAAGGGGTTTCTTATTGCCAGACTGAGGATTGCTACCAGACAGGAGATACTTGAACAAGCTAACAGGGCTGACTCAGAACTTTCCTGCCTCAAAGCTGGTGCGGTGTGTGTATGGTGTGTGTTGAAAGTATATAACTGAAATTTGCAGATAACCACGAGTTTACATCTGTGCAAAGGGCATGACTAGAAACAGGCCAAAGCAAAAGCTAAAATTGGGAAACTGGTAAGGAAAACAAAAGGTTGATAAAAGCCCATTAGGATGTGTTTTAACACACTGGAAAGAAATTGGAGAATCTCAAGGTGAGATTACTAACAAGAAAACTCTAATCAAATATTGTTCAGAATGGTGGCCCCTCTATAAACTAGAGGAAGGAGCAAAGTGGCCAAAGCACGGATCATTAGACTATAATATTTTACTACAGTTAATGTTGTTTTTGCGAAAGCATGGAAGATGGAACGAGGTGGTTTATGCCGATATGTTCTTTTGCTTGAGGGAACACCCAGAATGGCAGAGGGAGTGTGGCATTAATTTAGCCCCACGAGACCCGTTTGTCCTAACATTAGAGAAAGAGAATGTAAAACAAGGTATAAGAGAACTCAAAAGATGTTGTTCAGCCTGTTCAATAGGACAGAGATGTTTGAAATATACCAACAGGGAATTAGAAAGTAGAATTAAGAATTATGTAAGTCCCTTTGGAGAAAGCGCAAATGAAATAGCCAAAGGAGGGGCTCCTGCCCCTCAGGACCAAACAGTAAATTGTCCGCATCTTCAAGACAGCAGGGGAGGGAAAGAGACGGAGAAAGGGGAAGAAGGGAAATTTCTTACTCCCCATCCTTATCTCCCCTGAGCAGGCGGACACACAGTAAAACGAGAGCAAAATCTGTCTCCCCACAGACAGAGGCCAGGCGGATTATACAAGCCCCTTTAAGAGAGACTGCAGGACCGCAGGGGCCTATAAAACTTAAAGTCAATTTCTATATGGGAGATTTAGAAAATTGGAAGAATATTGCTCGTAAATATAGAGATGACCCAGTTGGGGTAGAAAGACAGAAATTAGGTAAAACTATCACAAAGGCAACCATCGCTGCCCTGGATAAAAGAGACCATCGCTCCAGGAGACCTGGACAGCACCCTGGAAGTAGTGACCATCAGAAGTTGAGACCCAACCAATGTGCAATTTGTAAAGAAAATGGACATTGGAAAAAAGAACGCCCTCAAAGGAAGTAAAAACCTATTTTAATGGTAGAATTGAACCAGGATTAACGGGAACAGAGGGGTTTGCCCTCAGGGATCCCTTGGTTATAATGGAACTGGGGAAAAATAAACATAAAATAGAATTTTTAGTAGATACTGGAGCAACATTCTCTGTGTTAAATCAGGAATTAAGCATTATGGATGATGTATCTTTGAATGTGATAGGAGCCACTGGTCAAGTTGGAAAAGTATCTTTTATGAAACCACTAAGTTTTAAATTAGGTAAAACTTTAGGTATACATAAATTCCTTTATATGCCGCATGCACCTAAATCACTTTTGGGAAGGGATCTATTAGAAAAATTGAATGCAGAAATTAGGTTCAACAATGGAGATATGCAAACTAAAGTAAAAGAAAATGAATTAATCGAAATTTTAAGTCTTGCTCTAATCCAGCCACAGATATCGGGAGAAGTACCATCAGCAATCTATGACCAAATCTACCCGGGGATTTTGGCTGACGGGACCCCAGGAAGGGCCAGACACACTCAACCTGTAACACTAAGATTAAAACCTGGGACACGGCCAGTAAGAATTAAACAATATCCTCTCAAATTAGAAGCTAGAAAAGGGATTAAAGAAATAATTGACAATTTTATCAAATTTGGTTTACTAATTGAATGTAAATCAGAATTTAACACACCTATTTTGCCAATCCGTAAACCAGATGGCAAGAGCTATCGGCTAGTTCAGGACCTCAGGGCTATTAATAAAATTGTTGAAGAGCTCCACCCAGTGGTAGCAAACCCATATACACTTCTAACTAAACTAAAAATGAATATGTCTGGTTTTCTGTTTTAGATTTAAAAGATGCCTTTTTCTGCTTGCCTTTGGACCCTAAAAGTCAAAAATTTTTTGCCTTTGAATGAGAAAACCCTGATACAGGAAGACGATCACAGCTTACATAGACTGTTCTCCCACAAGGCACATTTTTGGGAATGACTGGCTGGTGTAAGCTTTGGATCTACAAATATGGACTAATAGTCAAACCTCTATACCAGATTCTACAAGATGGAGATCAACAATTAACATGGACTGGAGAAACTAAGCAAACCTTCCATCAGCTTAAGAAGGAACTGATGCAGGCACCTGCACTGGGCCTCCCAGATGTAACGAAACCTTTTTTGCTTTTTGCATGAAAGGCAGGGAATTGCACTGGGGGTCCTGGCCCAGCAGGTCAGACAATATCGCCGAACAGTGGCATACTTCTCTGAACAGTTAGATGAAGTGAGCAAAGGATGGTCAGGATGGTTGAGGGCCGTAGCTGCAGCAGTATTGAACATACAAGAAGCCCGAAAATTCACAATGGGACAGAAAATGACTGTTCTAGTGTCACACGTGGTTTCAGCAGTGCTTGAACAGAAAGGCAGTCACTGGCTCTCGCCCTCCAGGTTTCTCAAATACCAGGCCACTCTAGTAGAACAAGATGATGTTGAAATCGTCACCACTAACATCATAAATCCAGCAACATTCTTATCAAGTTCAACAACCACAGAGGAACCGGTGTATCATGATTGCATTGAAACAATTGAAGCAACATATTCCAGCCGACCGGACTTGAAAGATACACCACTACCTGAGGCAGAAATGTGGTTCACCGACAGAATCAGCTATATGAAAGATGGAATCCGCAAAGCTGGTTATGCAATAACAACCACAGATCACGTCAATGAAGCACAAGCACTCCCTGCTGGCACCTCTGCACAAAAAGCAGAAATAATAGCCCTTACCAGAGCATTGCAACTAGGAGAAGGAAAATACATTAATATTTGGATGGACTCAAAGTATGCCTTCAGAGTAGTTCATGCTCATGGAGTAGTGTGGAAAGAAAGAGGGTTACTCACATCACAAGGAAAACAGATAAAGCACGCAGAAGAAATCTTAAAATTACTTGAAGCTGCCCAGTCACCAAAAAAGCTTGCTATTATGCATTGTAGAGGGCATCAAAAAGGGAATACAGACCAAGAAAAAGGCAATCAATTGGCAGATTGAGAGGCGAAAAAGGCAGCAGAAAATGGCCAGGTAGAACTTGCCTCCCTAATTCCTGATGGTAAAATCATAGAGGTAAGCCCTAATGTATCATATTCAAAGGAGGACTTAAAATTAATAAAAGATCAGTGAGCTCAACGCAAAGGCAACATGTACTACTTAGAAACAGGACAAATAGTGATACCTGAAAAGGTACTATGGAAAGTTGTACAGGCAGAACATAACAAAACTCATTAGAGGGCAGATACACTACACAAATACCGAAGGAGACAAATTATAGGACGAAATTTATACACTACAGTAATCCAGGTTACTAAAACAATGTAAGACCTGCCTTCAAAATAATCCACACACAACCAATAAAATCGAGATAGAGACAATTGGCAAAGGTAATCTCCCAGGGCAACACTGGCAGATAGATTTCTCTAAGTTGCCTAAGAAAAGAAGTTACAGATACCTGTTGGTTTTGACAGATACTTTCTCAAATTGGCCAGAGGCTTTCCCGACCCAAAGCAATAAGGCTCAAGAAGTTGTCAAGGTACTACTTAATGACATTATCCCCAGGTTTGAAGTACCTGACATCATCTCCTCGGACAGAGGACCACATTTTGTAGCAAGCATAATACAAAGAATTAGCAGCATCCTGCAAATTAATTGGCATTTACACACTCCATATCGACCACAGGCAAGTGGTCAAGTGGAGAAAATGAATCATTTAATAAAACAACAATTGGCAAAAATCTGTCAAGAAGTAAACCTACATTGGTACCAAGCTTTACCTCTGGCCTTATTGCGAATAAGGGTCAAACCTAAGACTAAAGAAGGGCTGAGCCCTTTTGAAATGTTATATGGAAGACCCTATGGGAATTATTATCAAGGAGAAGATCTCATACAGGTTGGAGAAGGATATATACGAGAATACCTGATCTCATTAAGTAAACAATTGTCAAAAATTAACAAACAAGTAATGAGTACTCGCTCAAGAGGAATAGACCAGCCCTTACATAACATTTCCCCTGGGGAATGGGTGTATGTTAAAACTTTTTCAGGCCAACCATTAGAGAACAAACAAATATATCCTCTATAAAAGAGGACTGCCAACCCTTCATTCCCCAAAGTCTTAAAGGATGGAATGCTTGGTTAAAAACTAGATCCCATCATGAAAGAGCCCAGAGAGATCTAATGGGATGGTTTGAATCAGGACTAGGAGTATTAAATTCAATAGATCAAGAAATGTTAATTAATAAGCTCAGCACTGTAACCTCTGATTTGGGAAAGCTGGAGGTACCACTCAGATCATCATTAATGACTATAGCTGAAACAGAATCTCTAACTACAAATTTGATGATCTTGTTAACTGAACACACATCTAAAGACTTTCAAGTTGTGACTAATGTCTTCGAAAAATTACAAAAAGATGTTTCAGTAGCAATACAGTGTATCCAAACTCAGCAATGGATACAATCTGTATCGACAGGAATTATAAGAGAAGGAACCTCAGGAATTTTACCTCAAGAGATAAGAGAGATCATATCCAGACAAGACACCACAAGTAAATTTGAAAAAGAACATCAGGCATGGTGGCAGTTAGTGAACTTCACATATAACACAGAGCAGGAACAGATAGAGACATATATTCTTACCATCTGTGAGACAAAAGAGCAGACCATATTTCCTGTCTTAGCATTAGGAGCAATACACCGGGACATTGTAGTTAGACCTATAGGGCATAATGTCTGGGCAAGCTATGACAAGGACATGGGGAGGTGACAAACTGTCAACACAAAGGCCTGTATACCTAGAGAACAACTAAGATATGTGTGTGAAAATGCTGTAATAGAGAAGGAGGATTTATGTTTAGATACAGAAGACAGTGTGTGTACATTTGAAATGTTCCCAAATACACAGGCACAGTCCCAAGTGTATTATGTGGGTAAGGGATGTGCCTGCATCAGGACACCTTGCACCAGTATAACAATTGATAATTGTAAAGAATTAACTAATGGTACTAACTTCTGTGTTTGCAATTTTACTAAAATAATAGGATGTGATTTTAGATACACTACTCCTGTGACCACCATGCAATTGATCTCGGATAGATATATGTTATATCATGAGGTGCCTCAACTACAAATAGGCATGGATATTAATATCCTTCAGAAAATGCTCTATCATCCTGATATTGAACAAATGATGGAAAAGGTAAATGCTACTTCACGTCACATGCTGTGGCAAGTAAAACACGACACAACAGAGATAAGAAACATCATCACAGAAGTGACAAAGACTGGAGAACATCATTGGTGGAGCATGTTTTTGGGATTAACCAATAGACATTCACCCACGGCAACTCAGCTATTTAACTTCCTGATTCACCCTATTTTGCTTTTGATACTGGCAACTCCTTACAGTCGTCAATCTATGGATGTGGTGGAAAATAAGAACTATAGCACAACAAGTACACGTGCTCTGGACTGTACAAAAAGTGATGCAAAAGAATTTGCATTAGTTAAAAGAAAAGGGGAGAATTGAAATAGAAAATGAAATAAAATTTAGCTATTTAGCGATGTGTGACTTTGCAAAATATAAAACTGCTTAAAAGTTTCTGCCCAAACTGTGGGCAATTGAGATAAAATAGTTTAGAGAATAGGGAAGGCTTTTTAGCACATAGAGAGGGGTGGGGAACCTGAAACTGCTTGAAATGATAAAACTTTATGTAACTACTCTATAATGGTAAGAATAGGAGGTAAAACTAAATGTCTATTTAGATAAGGCAGACTGCAAAAGAGTGTGTGTAAAGATAGTTTTAAACTTGCTACTTTCAAACTGTATAAAAGGTTATGGTATTTCTTGGCTCAGTGGAGTGCACTGGGGAGAACACCTGCCCCTTTGCATTCCCCGGCCGTAATAAAAGTGCTTTTCAGATTGTTCTAGGTTTCTTTGAATCACTACAAGTTATTAGAAGGACTAAAGAGAGAGATTTTGCTTTCTTGTCTCGACCACTTAGATGCATGGTTTATGCGGGGCAACCACCCCGCAAGCCGGTCCTTCACTAATTTCCACATGGCAGAGCTAAGGAGCTAGAGATGGAAACGAGAACTATGGATAGGTGTGCACTTGTTCGTTTTAAATACCTATTCCCCAAGAGTAACAGAAAAAGGAAAGATGGCTATTTTGGTTTTCTCTCTCACTGCAGCCTCTGCTGCTGTTCCTGCTCACTCTCCCCCCCTCCCCTCGCGGGGGGGGGGGAAGGGAGAGAGAACCTGCTGAAGTCGCTTGGTGTCTGCCCTCGCTGCTGCAGCCCCCGCCCAGCCTCGTGCCGGCCCCGCAGCACCCGAGCCGCCTCTCCGCCGCTCTCCACCGCGGCTGCCGGCACTGGCGGGAGTTTGAATAATCTCAAAGGGAAATTCCTATGCTCCTGTGTCATCTGAGACACCTCTCCCGGACCCTCATCCCTGGGTTTTAACAGTTACGAACAAACCCACGGTCGCTTCTCCACACACACGCACAACTCCCAACACACACACACACACACACATACACACACACACACGAGCACGGCATAGTTAGGAACACCGTGAGCCCACAATGACACACTGGACAGACAATAGAGTCAACAGAGACAATAGAGTTAACAGAAACACGGGAAAGCAGCCCTCTAGCCTGCTCCCCTTCTCAACAAGAAGTGATACTTTTCCGGGGTTGTTCCATCCCTGTTTCCCTCTGGGGCCGCTCCTGGTTTACCCCTGCGGCGCTGCCTCGCTCTGCTCTACTACGCCGTGAGGGTCTTCCGACCATAGCGGCTCTCTGGTGTTCGTCTGTACCACGACTCTGCATGGGGTGGCGGTGGCCACGGTTCGAATTCACACGGTTCGGTCTGGGCAGTGTGTGCCAGGCCACGACACACTCCCCGCTTCAGCAGGATGAATGCACGGTCGAGAAGTTTCGTAGTAGCAGCGAGGGTAGTGAAGTCCCAAAGTCTATCTCCCAAACCCCGCCATTTCTCAAAGGCGAAAAGGAGAGGGGTCACTTTAAAGAAACCGTTTTCACGGGCCCAAGCAATAAGTTTGTCGAATACCTTCTCAGCTACTGTTTCCCCTCTCTTAGCGAGGATAGCTAACAGCAGCTCTTTAGCTGCAGTAAATTCTGATTCAATGCTTGCAGCAAATGACAGAGGGAAGGTAGTGATCCTTCCTACCTCGGTTCATGCCAACTGGCCTCCATGTTCCAAAACTCCTCTGTCCCGCTCCAACCAACCTCTCACGTCTCTGACCGCATTTCACCGCGAGGAGATCAATCAGCTATCCGCATTCTTCTGCCTTTTTGTGCTTCTTATCACCTTTCCGGGCACCAGATAAAATGAGAAGATGCAAAAAGGAGCTCCAGAGCCAAAGACACATCCTCATGGAGGTACAGTCAATGCTCCGTGTGATATATAAATAATTGTGATTCGTGAAACAAATGGGTGATTACATCAAAATAAAACAAACGGATTGTAAAACTTAATTACACCCCCATAAAGAAATAAAACAGACCCTTACAAGGTCAAGAGGCCTAAAACTTCCTTACTATCCTAAGAATAAAATATAGTAGAACTTTAAATCTTTAGGCGCCTGTTCGTCCAAGAATGCATGAATTATGACTGGTTGTAGAGATAACCATTTAGCTTTAGCTGTAAGAAAACCCATATATTAAATACTTAGCAAAAACCTGTAGAATGTATATGTATATGATATAATTAATATGCATGAAGTAGCTAAGATAAATACTAAATGTACCCTGTAGTAGGGGTGTGTAGATTTGGGAAACTGGTCCCATTTCTGTCACCCAGCCGGCTGCTTGCTTTTACCATATAATAAACTATTATTTGAAACTTATAGAAACTCGAGACTTTGTTTATCACAATTGGTGACTTTCCCGACGTGATGTTCTCCGAGCCCTGCTGGGTTAATTAGTACTCGAAACAGGGGGGGCCCCCGCTGAATTCAGCGGTCGGTTTTGGGTCTAATTTTCCACAGGACTGGAGTAACACGTTATATGGTTATACGGTAAAAACAAGGATTGCTCCCGGACTGCTGTAGCAAAAAGGGCTCATGCACGAAGACCCAGGGAAGAACAATGGACTGTGCATATTCCCTGGTTGGGTGGATAAGAGAGGTCAGAGTGAATGAGTGAATGAGACGCAGCTTTGCTGCGAAGTGATTGCGGTAGCCCTTTTAACTGCGTTTCTGTCTCAGTGCTAACGGAACAGCCAGTGACCGGGTGAAGCAAGAGAATTGGTGATTGGACCTCTGGGGTTGGTGGAAAAGTCTTAAGGAGAGACCTTTGTGTCAGTGGGGAGAGTTTAGAAGGGATCCCAGAGAGTCGGTGGAGAGATTCTAGAAGGGACCTCAGAAAAGTATGGGGCAAGGATTCAGTAAGAAAGGTAGCCCCAAGAGAAAAGGGAGCAAGCAGGCATTGCCCAAGCAGGCATTGCTGGATATTACCCCTACCAGTCCTTTGGGGGTAATGATATCAAATTGGGAAGATATTGAGAATATTAGTAAGTTAACCCAAGAAAGGCCAATAGAAAAGAGATCAAAAGAAGCGAAATGGGAACTATTAGGTAACTTACCTCTCCCCTATAACCCTTCTTATTGTTTACAAACTCCCTCGGTTGTAGTTCCCACAGCCCCAAGAAATACTCCCCCTCCTTCTCCACAACTCCCCTCAGCTGTAAACCTCACGGCCCTGTTAAATCAGGGCTATGGAAGTCCCAAAAGAACTAAAGCCCAAAGAAAAAAACAGACAGCCCTAAGAAACGTCAGAGCCTTTTTAGTAGATCAGGAAAGCTCTGGTGAAGAAGACAAAAGTTTAAAAACAACAAAAGAAGTAGGGAAACTGATGGAAGACCTCTTGGGAGTAGCTGAACAATTAAACAAATTCTTAGGACTCGATTGGGAATGTAACTCAGCCCTGACTGAGTACTGTACTTCCTTGACCCAAAGAACCAGAAAGGTTGTTCCCCATGAGAAAAATGTCAAAAAGGCATTTAAAGATCAGCAAGAAAAAAAATAAAACCCCTATTACCTGGTTAGAAAGACTAAAGAAAAATTTACAGCAATATTTAGGCATTAGTCCTGATACACCAGCTGGCCTAATATTGTTGAAAGTCCACTTTATAAATTATGCCTGGAGTGATATTAAAAGAGAACTAGAGAAATTAGATGGATGGGAGAAAGGGGAGCTCAAAGACTTACTGAGAGAAGCCCAAAAAGTATATATAAGCAGACCCCAACAAATTGTTTCAAGAGTCCAGGCAGTAAAATGTTTTTATTGTAAAAGAAAAGGTCATCTAAAAAGAAATTGTCTGAAAAGACAGAGAGACTTGAAACTACTTGAATAAAATAAATGAGATTAAAAGTGCCAAGAGCTCTATTTTCCAAGAATAACACACTGCAACCAACTCTTGACAAAACTGAATTGAAACCTTACAGTGAAAAATATAAATTCATAGTAAAGACTGAATCTAAGCGAAAAGATATAACCAAAGTTCCCCAAAATTATAAAGCCAGTAAAACTACAATCAAAGTGATTAAAACAAAGAAAAAAAGAAAAAAATTCACAATACCTCTCGAAAAACAAGTTTAAATTTAGCAGTTTATTTCAAATACTGGAGAGAACGACTAGACCTTCCCTTTTGCACTACCAGCCCACGCAAAACATGCCAGGATCAGCCTAGCAACCGTCCGAGCAGTGCCCCAAACCCTGTGATAAACAGACAGATCTCTGTAGGGAGTGGGCTCACACTGCCGGTGCCCCCCGCGCCCACCAACGCCAGACCCTCTTCAGCCCGGCTGCCGGCGGTCTGCCCGTGCTGAGTCATCTACCTTGCCCAGGCACACGAGCTGTCAGCTTCGGCTCTTGGCTGCTGCTTCTCTGTCTTCCCCGAGCGAGAGGAGGGGGGAAGGAGGAAAACTGAAGAGGTGTCCTGCAGGAGCAGGACAAGAGAGTCTATAACTTTAATTTTGGTGACTTGAGAAGAGGAAAGTTATTTCTGTAATATATTTTATCCTTTAGAACAACAAACACCAGGTCCTAAAAGCATGTATATGTATGCAGTTGAATATCTTCACCCATATTTGCAGTTAAATTTGGAGAAGGTTTTGAACAGTGATAAAGAGAAAGGAGGAGGAAGAGAGAAAGTGATTGATTTATGCTATGTTGGAAGCCCTGCTGTAGTGAGTCTGTGGTTGTGTTTGTCAATGTAGTAGAAGAAAGTGTTGTGAGTTTTTTACTGTTAAAAATTTGATTTTAGAGGAGCTGATATGTGTTCACAAGTGATAAAATGGATTATTTTGCTTACCTGTGTCTCAAGTTTGGCACTTTTAGAGATCCTCACCCATTAAACAAATTAACACGGGGGGGGGGGGGCTGTATTGAAATAAGAAGGGAAACCACTGCTTTACTCTCGATATGGGTTGGAAATTAACTATTTATAAAAAACTTCATTTCAGCAGACAGACCTGGTAACCAAGCAAAAACACCAAAACTCAGACTGGAGGTGGTATGGATGAAAAAGATTTTTGTGCGAAAATGAACAAATACCAATCCCCAAAAAGTGATGCATATACAAAATTGAAGTGCAATTTTAAATAATACTGTCAGAACACTAGATAATACCATGACTATTATATTTGTCTTTTTTATCTTCTGATTTGTAAATATTCTGTCCTGGCAGTTTAACAACCTTTTATACTTCCTGATTACTACAGCTATCCTGGGGAAAGGGGAGCAGGGAGAGAATTTATTAACTCCTTTGTACCCTGGGGGTGGGGAAAGGGGGGGCTAGACCGAATCCTGAGGGGCTGTGCTGAATCCTAAAAGGCTGTAAATAGCCCCAAGATCCCCAATACAAAAAGGCTAAAAGAACAAAAATCAGGAAGCATAATTCTAATCAATACAAGAGCTGTATTTTAAGTACCCACTGCTGTAAGTTTTGTATCAATAAGGGGAGCCATGGGTCCAACAGAAAAAGCTCATTTCTTGAAACCTTTAAAATAAAAATTTGGAAAGCAATTTGAAATCCACAGATTCTTATACATGCCAAACTCACCAGTTTGTTTACTGGGAAGAGACTTACTAGAGCCATTGAGAGCTGAAATTAAATTTGAACAAAACAAAATAAAATTCAAAATAAAAAGGAGCAATTGACTGAGATTTTAAATCTTGCCCTAATAGAGACTCAAAGTTCAAGCAGCATATATGAAGGACTAACGGATCAAAGTATGAGCTTCGAAAACTCCAAGAAGAGCAAAAATAACAGTGTCAACTGAAGTAAAAGTTAAATTAGGGGCACAGCCAATAAAGATTAAACAATATCCCCTAAAATAGAGAATCAGGAAAGGATTCAACACAATATAGAAAAGTTTATTAAACATGAGTTATTAAAAAAAAATATAAATCAAAATATAATATTCCCATCCTACCAGCAAAGGAACCTCATGGGAAGTATAAAATAGTGCAAGATCTTAGAGCAATAAATGAGATGGCTGGGGGCTTGCACCCCATAGTGGCAGATCCATGTACACTGCTGACTAAATTGACACCAGAGCTAAAATAGTTTGCTGTCCTAGATCTGGAGGATGCTTTCTTCTGCCTGCCTTGGAGCCCTGAAAGTTAATCACTATTCGCTTTTGAATGAGAAAATCCTCGCACGACAAAGAAAATCCAAAATAATATGTATTGAATGAACTGTTAACATACTAAACTGTCTCAGATTGGTTGAGTACTAAGAGCTGTGCAACAGGTCTCCTACCTCAATTGCAAGGTCGCTGCAGGACAATGAACCCTAAAAACAGCAAAGAAAGAAGCTGTCTGCCGGACTCCTTGGCCACCGGAGAAGGAAGAGCTCCAAACATTGCTCCGAGGGACCAAATAATGTCGTTTGTAGATCTACAGCTATGGATTTCTGGTGGAGCCCCTGTGTGAACTCATGAGGGTGAGTCCAACATACTCACTTGGAGTAAAGAAACTGACAAAGCTTTTCATAAGCTAAAACAAAACTAATGAGGGCTCCAGCCCTTGATTTAAATCATTGGCTTTCACCGCAGCACTTTCTGAAATACCAAGCCTCACTGAGTGACCAAAATAATCAATCCAGCTTTTTCTTCAAGAAGCCACCAAAAATACAGTTGCACATGACTGCTTAGAGACAATAAGAGCAACGTACTCAAGCCGACCAGACTTGAAAGAAGAACCCCGGAAAGATGCTAAAGACTTCTGGTTCACAAAAAAAATTTCGTCTAGAAAAGAGGACGTAAAGATAGATATGCAATAACCACGATAAATGAAGTAATAAAGGCAAGAGCCCTCCTTGTCAATACCTTAACTCGAAAAAAAACCAGATTATAACACTCAGTTGCCAGAAAAGTTGTTATTATGCATCAAAAGGCTAACCAAAAAGGGTGTTACAGGCCTTGAAAGAAGAAATGCCATGAATGATCGGAGGCAAAAAGGGCAGTAAAAGCAGAAGAAAGCAAAATCCAGTATTTGATCCCTGACAGTAAAATTTAAATTCAGTTGTCAAAGACAGAGCCTAGATACTCTAAAGAAGACTGAAAGTTAATCCAGAATTTAAAAGGAAAAATAGAAAAAATAATTATCTACTTGTTTTTACCATATAATAAACTCTTATTCAAAAACTTATAGAAACTTGAGACTTTGTTTATCACACTCCGCTTTATTCCGAAAAATACTCACATTATCCAGGGTCCTACAGGGTTCACATGCTCTAGCTATATCTTTATCCCGGCCCTCCCATCTTCAGGTATCTCACACCCTGGATAACATCCTCCTTCTTTGTTTTCCTCTATGCAGCTTTCTGATATCTGCTGCTCAAGGGCACACATCTGCTACTGAAGAACACAGGTCCCCGCCATCCGGCACGCAGGCCGGATTGTGCAAGCAGACCTGAAGCAGTATGTTATGTCCTGCATCATCTAAGATTCTCTCAACAATGGTCTTTGGGACTCACAGAGTGGAGAGAGTGGTTGGCACAAATTGGGATTGCGACATTGGTCAGATTTCTGGTTTTAGTGATGGGCATGGCCCTTATTTGCTATATGATTAGCCACTTACTGTCTTCTGCTTTGTCCACGTTCTCTTCCTTTGTCCTCTGTCTGAAGATCAGCACAGCTAAAGATGAGCCATATGCCCAACCAACAGTAAGGAATGTCTGAGCCATGTGATGGTGTGGAGGACCAGGCATAAGCATGTTTTGTCTTAAACATTCTGACTGTTGTGACAGGAAAGTTGCGGTTGGAAGAGAGGGTCCCATGGAGGTAGGGAAGCGTTGATCTGAGCCAACTTCCTGCTCTGCCTTGAGACTTGTGCTCAGTGTGCCTGCGTCAACTACCCCACCCCACCCCACCCCCCTGACTCACTTCCTGGAAGAGGGCTCAAAGGGTTGGTTGTGCATGCACAAATGGAGTGGCACAAAAAATCTAGTTTACATAAGAGGATGCACCGTGTTAACTATAAAAGGAAGTGGATGGGGCCCCCTCACTCTCTTTTTTTCCCTTTTAATTTCTCTCTCTTGCGCACTCTCTTTGTTAACTCCAGGTCTGGACTATCCACATGGCAGGACCAGCGTGGGGTCTGACGTGATATTCTTTGTTCTCTCTCTCTCTTTTCTCCCTTTATTTCTCTCCTCCCTTGCTTTGTCTGGACAAAGCACAGCTATCATATTCTACCTTGTACTCTGTACTGAAGTTTGTTTTGGGAGCGGGAAGTTTGTGGAAGTGTTTTGTGGCTTGTGAGCCAGAACCTTTGATAAGTGTATTGTAAGATTTAAGGGCTTCTCAGCCAACACTTTTTTGAATCTAAACAGTGGTCAGGTTGCCGGAGTTGAGGCAACTGTACAATAAAAACATGTGATAAACAAAGTCTCAAGTTTCTATAAGTTTTTGAATAAGAGTTTATTATATGGTAAAAACAAGCAGCCGGCTGGGTGACAGAAATGGGACCAGTTTCCCAAATCTGCACACCCCTACTACAGGGTACATTTAGTATTTATCTTAGCTACTTCATGCATATTAATGATATCATATACATATACATTCTACAGGTCTTTGCTAAGTATTTAATATATGGGTTTTCTTACAGCTAAAGCTAAAAGGGTTATCTCTACAACCAGTCATAATTCATGCATTCTTGGACGAACAGGCGCCTAAAGATTTAAAGTTCTACTATATTTTATCCTTAGGATAGTAAGGAGGTTTTAGGCCTCTTGACCTTGTGAGGGTCTGTTTTATTTCTTTATGGGGGTGTAATTAAGTTTTACAATCCGTTTGTTTTATTTTGATGTAATCACCCATTTGTTTCACGAATCACGATTATTTATATATCACAGAAAGGACCTCCGAGATCATCAAGTCCAACCCTTGATCCAACACTGCCACGCTTACTAGACCATGGCACTAAGTGCCACATCCAGTCTCATCTTAGAAACCTCCAGGGACAGAGAATCCACCACTTCCCTGGGCAGTCCATTCCAATGCCTGATTACCCTCTCTGTAAAGAATTTCTTCCTAATATCCAACCTAAACCTCCCCTGGCAGAGCTTAAGACCATGCCCTCTTGTCTTAGTTGCCTGGGAGAAGAGACCAACCCCCACCTGGCTACAACCTCCTTTCAGGTAGTTGTAGAGAGTGATGAGGTCTCCTGCCGTGGTTTGACTCAGGTCCAATTTTCAAACCCCCACAAATTTGCTCAAATGTGAGAGAAGTTTCCAGACAGGCAACAGACTCAGCATGGGGAAATAATATCAAAATTAATTGTTAACAAAATGGGAACTATAGAATAATATATACAGCAATCCTAACTAATCCTCCTATGATGATAAAATCATGTATTTACAAAAATCACCCCTTCTCCCCCCATAAAGTCCAGGAGGAGAAAGAAGTCTCTCCTTCACTCTCAGGGCTACATTCCGATTCTTTGTAGCTGGAAAATTTCTCTCTCTCTCTTCTATAGGGTGCAGGGGATCTGCCCCCACCTCTAGCCACTCGGCCACACTACCGAGGGCTCACTATGGTCTTTAGGGGAACACCTGTGTCACCATGTCTTCACCACAGGTTATAGGGACTTAAAGCTTTAAGTCTTTATTCCCTGCTCCATGGAGGTTCCTTCCACGAGGAGTTTCAGAGACCCCCCTAAGCAGGATTCACCCCTCCCTGGGTCAAAGGCGTCTTGGGGTTTCGGCTCAGTCCATACCCCAAGAACGTTCCAGCTTAGCTTCTCTCTCTCTACTCATCCAGCTCCCAGACGCAGGCTTCTCTCTCTGCTCGTCCGGTTCGTTGCTGCTCTCTGCTTCGGTTGCTCCTGCAGACTCAGGGTCTGGCTCCGTGCCATGCTCTGCTTCTCTGGGCAGCTTTTCTCTCGCTCTCTGGAATTCTTCTGATCTCTGATTCATGATCATCGCTGCCCCTGCTTGCAGTGGAGGGGAAACGGCAGGGAAACCGCCACAGCCCTGGCCCCCTGGTCAGGGCCGTGGAGCCCAGGGGGCCGGCCCTGAATTCAGGGTTCCCCCTCGGCCACCCCTCGAGTCTCTAATGCTTTCTGCACAACAAAAGTCTCAGTGAGGGGCCCGGCTCGGCTTCAGTGCCATGCCTGACCCCCAGGCCAGGGCCAGGGGAAAAGCCCCCGGCCCCCCTCAGGCCATACGGCCCACTCTCTCCTCGTGGTTCTAATTCCAACTGCACAATCACCTTCTCTTCTGGTGTATCAAAATATGTCATTTCGCAGAGGCGTTATCAAGCTTCCGATTGTCTCAGCACTGGAAATCCACCCCTGGAGCTACTCATTTTTCAGCTCGGGGGGGGGGGGGGCTCTCAAACCACGACACTCCCCTGAGCCTCCTTTTCTCCAGGCTAAACAACCCCAGCTCCCTCAGCCTCTCCTCATAGAACTTGTGTTTGAGTCCCTTCACAAGCCTTGTTGCTCTTCTCTGGACCTGCTCCAGCATCTCAATATCCTTCCTGAATTGAGGGGCCCAGAACTGGACACAGTACTCGAGGGGTGGTCTCACCAGTGCTGAGTACAGGGAAGAATCACTTCCCTGCTCCTGCTGGCCACACTGTTCCTGATACAGGCCAAGATGCCATTGGCCTTCTTGGCCACCTGGGCACACTCTGGCTCCTGTTCAGCTTCCTGTCAATCCAAACTCCCAGCTCCCTTTCTGCCTGGTTGCTCTCCAGCCACTCTGTGCCCAGTCTGTGGGGCTGCAGGGGTTGTTGTGACCAAAGTGCAGGACCCGGCACTTGGCCTTGTTGAACCTCATCCCATTGGAATCAGACCATCTCTCCAGTCTGTCCAGATCCCTCTGCAGAGCCCTCCTGCCTTCCAGCTGATCGACACTCCCCCCCAGTTTAGTGTCATCAGCAAATTTGTTGATGGTGGACTCAATCCCCTCATCTAAATCATCAATAAAGATATTAAACAGGTCTGGACCCAACACTGATCCCTGGGGGACACCACTAGTGAACGGCCGCCAACTGGATGCAGCACCGTTCACCACCACTCTCTGGGCCTGGCCCTCCAGCCAGTTCCTAACCCAGCACAGAGTGCACCTGTCCAAGCCATGGGCTGCAACTTTTTCAGGAGTATGCTGTGGGAGACGGTGTGAAAGGCTTTGCTGAAGTCTAGATAGACCACATCCACAGCCTTCCCCTCATCCACCAGGTGGGTCACCTGATCATAAAAGAAGATCAAGTTGGTCAGACAGGACCTGCCCTTCCTAAACCCGTGTTGGTTGGGTCTGATCCCTTGTCCATCCTGTAGGTGTTGTGTGATTGCACTTAGGATGATCTGCTCCATAACCTTGTTAGGCACTGAGGTCAGGCTGATGGACCTGTAGTTTCCCGGGTCCTCCTTCTGGCCCTTTTTGTGGATTAGCGTGACATTTGCCAACTTCCAATCATTTGGGACCTCCCCAGTGAGCCAGGACTGTTGGTAGATGATGGAGAGCAGCTTGGCGAGCTCTTCTGCCAGCTCCCTCATCACCCTAGGATGTATCCCATCTGGTCCTATAGACTTGTGAGGATCGAAGTGGCTCAGCAGATCACTAACTGTTTCCTCCTGGATTACAGGGGGGCTTTTCAGCTTCTTATCTCATGTTGACAGGTTAGGAGGGCAGAGGCCAAGGCAAGATGGAGATCACGAGTGTTTATAGAGTCTGGCTGTTGTGGTCACTGCCTCTAGGTGGGACCTTTGGTTCACAGACCACTCACTGTCTCCCTAGCCAAAGTGAGGGATGCCACAGCCACTTAGAGACTCCAGGGGGCATGGTGTGGGTGGGCCATCAGGCAGACTTATTGATTGACAGCTCAGTCACATGGCTGCCATGTGCTCTGGGCCATCTTGGCTGCAGGCCTAGACTTAGCCCTTCCTACACACACACACACACACAAACAGACAACATGGTTTATTTGACCCATCAATCAGTCTGGTGAGATACGAGTCCAGTCTCTGACTGGAGCATTGTGTGGTGAGTTTGGACTTGGAGGGTGGGAGGTTTCTCATTTTTTTCCTGACGTAACCTTGACTTGGGCACCAGTCCCAAAGAGAGGGCTCTGGGGGAGGAGCAGAGGCAAATAAAGGGCTAGCAGGAAGGGAAGCTCCCAGCTTGCATTGGATCAATCCAGCTGCTGCACGTGCGCCGCTGCCACTGGAGCCAGTCAGTGCCCCCTGCCAGTCGTGAGTCACTGCAGCGCCCCCTGCTGGTTGTGGTTATAACTGCACCGAAAGAGAAAGTAGTACATAATTGTTTGAAAGCCTCTGTTATGATGTTGTTGTTTGTTCTGTTTTTCTTATATATAAATATATATTTTAGTAAAGAACTGTTATTCCATTTTCTACATTTCTACCTGAAAGCCTCCTTATTTCAAAGTTATAATAAATTGGAGGGAGGGATCTTCTTTCTGCCTTCCTTGGCAGACATTTTTCTTTTAAACCAAGACATGCAGCTGAAGCCCATTACTTCTGTTCTAGCCACCATCCATTTTTGCCCTACCTGTTTTTCTTTCCTAAGGAGGACAGGGAGAACATTTTATCCTTTTTCTCTTGACAGAAGACTGTGATGAACTTAGAGCCATATACATTTCTCCATACATTCCAGTGTGACATCAGTGTCCTTCTCAACAACCACACATTCTGACTCATATTTAACTTGTGACTCACAACCACTATAGAGCCTTTCTACAGGACCACTTTGGGATCATGTAGCTGCAAGTTATTGCAGAATATAATTTTGAATTCTAATGATGCTGAGGAAGAAGGGAAACACAAGAGCTATACCCTTCAGAAGAATTTTCCATGAAAGTCAGGATGAGAACTCTTGTGGAGATGTAGCTTTTTCTCAGCGTACCTTATAAGTGCATCAGTGGAGGTCTGAGTGGCTAAATATAAGCAGTATTTGGCCCATTTCATTACAATGGCTAGAAGATCAGGACTGCAGCCAAGCTGGAATGTGAAAAAAGAAATTTCCATACACATTTAGAAGCTACAAGTGCTATAGAGATTCAAAGATAAGACTGAAATTAAATAGCAATTTTTTAAGGAGTTGACATGACACCTGGCTCTGCTTTTATCTTCTTACTTATTCCAGTCTTGTTAGAATGTAAGAGCTCTGAGAAAATGAGTGGGCTTTTTTTTAATTATTATTTTTCTTCTCCAAACTGCAGGATTCCCAGCATTTTTAGGCAGTCTGGAAACACATATTTTCCAGTGCCACATCACACTTACATGTATTTACCAGATTACTTTTCCAATTCCAAAGAGTGTATTCAGCTGTCTTTTCACTACCAAGACAAAAACTGTTAACTTTTGTTCATGTAACACCATAAGCACACAAAGGCTTTGGAAGCTGAACCATTGGAGGAAGCCTCAGTTAAAAATTTAAATAAGGAAAAGACATAACAGGAAGGCTGCCAGGCTGTTAAAGGAGTATGTAAATAATACTAATGTCTGGCAGCATTAACAATCCCCATGTCATTCAGAGCATACAGGTTTACCTCTCAAGGCTGTAGGGGATTAATAGGACATATAGTAGATCTGGTCCAGGACACAAAGAAAACCCCATCTACTTGGAGTGAGCTTTTCTGTTGCTATATCCATGTGCTATATCCTAACATTATCCTAATAGAGCAAAAGGGATGAGACAGAGCATATTTCCTAGTCTGTTAACAGGACCTTACCTTCCTTGTCATCTTCCAGGTCAGCAAGAGTTGGCGTATTAAGGCAGAGTGTACATAGAGGAACCCCCAAGCCAACATAGCTTTGAGACTATTAATCATCATCAAGCCCAGGGGCATTTGGGTGTCTGCAGTAAGACAGATGATTAATGTGTCAAGCATTCTTTTTCCTCCACACGCCAACTCAACCTCTTCTAAAACAGAGTGGGAGAAGAGATGGACCTAGCAGACCTAGACACTTAACCAAGTCAGGCTCCACAGGAGCAATAATTAGGCTTTTTCAAACACAGAATCACACAAACAGGTGATGCGACACCATCTCAGAGCTGTGCAGGTATAACTGCTATTGGTGGAGGGGCACAGAACAGATTGCTCACAGGCCAATTTGGTCTGCAAAATGTCGGTTTATTACAAGAAGAACACTCATTATATACTGCTACTACACCCGGACATGTGATTCTTCTTCACACAACATTGGATACATAAGAGAAACATACTTTGTTGTCCACTGCTAATTGGACCACAACAGGTGTCCATATGAACTGAGGGCACACGTTCACCCTCTTGAAACTCCACCTTAACTTTGGCAGGGAGCCTTCTTTGTTCTAACTTCAAAGGCTGAAGCCATATTAGCTACACAGTTCTTTTACTGTCTGCACCCAGCCATGCCAAGGCAAGGTCTACAGAAATGCAAAGGAAATTGTTCATACACGATCTCTATTCTCCCAACAAACTGCACTGCTGACTAAGTTTGTGCTGCAGCTGTTAGCCCAGTCCTGTCATAACTGGGTATTAAAAATCCTGGCTAGCTACAACCACCTCCTCAAAACTCTTTTCCCTACTGCTGCCCTTCCTACCAGAAACCACCCCATCCACTCACAGCTTATTGGGCAGCTCATCCTCTTCCACCCTATGTACCTGCTCAGGGTGCATCCTCTTGGTTCCCACTTTAACACAGGATTTCATCACGGTATCAGCATGTGGGTGTTCCTGAATGAATGGTTGAGGATTTGTCACTCTGCTTCTGATGACTAGTACTGTTACCAAACATAGAGTCAGCAAATGCCCTGTTCATCCACATGCCAGTGTGAAGGGCCTCAGAAGGCACTACTGGATGCTTGCTCAAACAAGACAGTTATGTGAGCTGCCTTGGTCTCTGCATTTGTGTGCCCTGAAAACAAAACTCTTCAGAGGTTACAGTACACTAAATCCCACTTGAAACATAATGGAACCCAGTGCAGGTGCTCATGTCAACTGTCTCTGAAAGGAAATTCCACTTGTTGAGGAAAACTGTGTTTGACACCCATCTCCTGAAGTGAGTTGTGTCCACAGCCCAGTTTGACAACCTCATTTGAAGGCAATGAGAGTCAGGATAGATAATAGTTGCAGGACTCCAGTGCAGAGTGAATGAACTGCCTGATTCTTGCCCAAAAAAGGGTGAACAATAAAGCTTGGTCTTATTTTCACTTTCACCACTGACTCCAGAAATAAGTCAAATGAATAGGCTTTAGTTGGCAGAAAACAAAACCAGGCTTTGACACATACATATAGTTTTTAATGAGAAAGAGGCATTATCAGAAGGTGACTCATCCTACTGATTTATGATAGAATAATGTGCTAGAGTTGCTTCTCTCTCCATGAACTACAGAGGGAGTCTAGGTACTAGAATTTTTTCACTTATACCTCCTTGCATTTTTGTCTCTCTATATTAGGGGAGGGAGTTAATTTTATTGGAGTTCCTGCCCCAGTATTTGTCTTTAAACCAAGACACAACTATATACCTATATCTGGGTGTCAACAGATGACCAGTGTATTACAGAATGTTATTTATGTCATGAAGACTTGTTTGGTTTCTAGTCAGTGTTCGGGGTACACATCTTCTGTGGAAAGTTCAGCACATGCAAGCAATATGCCCTGATGTGCAGTTATTTTTTTTCCTCACCAGGACATCTCTAAAATCTACAATCCCATGCAGAACTGAATTCATTTATTAGTTTAGAGGTCAGTTTTCTATGGTCACTGATCAAGCTGTCTAGCAGAAGCAAACTACTTCATTTTTTTGTGAGTTAAGGAATGGTGCTAATTTTTCATTCAAAATTACTTGTTGCAGGTGCTTTTGTTCAAACTAATGCAGGATCCCGACAGATGTGTATTGACTGGGCAGAAAGTAAGTTTGAAATTAAAGAGATTTTATGAAGGAAATACTATCTGCAATGAAATGAGGGTATCAGTGCACAGGAATGCCACTGTCTGTGGGGGAGGGAAGAAGGATCGCAGCACTGCACAAAGGGGTCTGACGAGGTTTGAGGTTGCAATGCAATGCCCCTTTACTGAAAGTGTGCGGGGGTTTTATGAGTTCCGGTGTGGAATGCACCAGAAAATGGGGTGGAGCATGAGACAGACAACCAGGGAAACGAATAGGGATAGGGACTCAGGCAAAGAGGGGGGAACGGGGGAGGAACCGGGGAAGGAAAGGGCGCTCCTCTCTGCAGCTTCTTCAGCCAATCAGAGGGGGAAGCAGGGAAACAGGGAAGCAAGCACCACAAGGCATGTCAGGACATGCCTGGGCAGTTACAACTGTAGGGGAAATCTTACAATGTATATATTTGTAAACACGTGGTAACTGTAAAGTCCATATAATAAAGCCCTTTCAATTGCCGTATGACTTTTTCCACTCCTGAAACCGCTCCCATCCTGATTCTTGCTCCTTCACACAGGAACACATGGACTCACCATTGGTCTTCATACTCCAGGTCATCTGGAAGCCATTGGGCATCAGCTAGAAGTTTTTTAAATCCTCTGGCAGTATTCAGGAGTTTTTCTGCAAATCACAGAGTCTTATGGGAAAATGCAGAACATGCCCCAAACCCAAAGAACAACTGAATATTGGTACAGAAATATTTACCACAAAATTTTTTCCTCAACTCCAAGATGACTCAAATCAGCTCAGATATCTCATCCTAAAACCTTGAAAGAAAACTGTGTATTTCTTGGGTTTGTGCTACTGTATTAAGATGATTTTTTCACAAGAGCAGTCAGTTATCACAAGGTTAATATAGGACTGTTTCCCAACTGAGCCAACATATCATCCTTTGACACTAACAGGTACTCCAAGATCACATATATAAGAACAATCAGCTTTTTCATATATATGGTTTACAAGAGTAGAGTTTTGTTTTAAGTGAAATCAGACGAAACTTACCTGTTCTACTAAAGCATGTATAATATTAGCACAAAGACTCTCTTCTGAGGGATTTCAGTTCCAAGTAGGTGAGGGAAGCATAGACTGAATAGTTGCACATACTCAGGCAGGTTTGATGATTCACTTAACAAACAATATGTGCGCAAACACACATAAGATCCAGTCTCACAATCCTGCTGGTCTGACTTCATCTCACCACACTTCAGCACTTGGCTGGGGATCCTAAACCTGCTTCCTTCTGAGCTAACAGTGAAAGAAGCAGCTCCAGTGAGCTGGTGAGAGTGCTTTTAAGCACCAGGACCCTTGTCCTATACCTATCTTGGTTGTGGAAGGAGTCTTTCTTAGACTCTTGAGCTAAGCAACAAATATGAGGAACAACGAGAAGTCCAAAGAGCTATAGAAAATTGCAGACACTACTCCTGGTGACAGGACTGGCTGCAGACCAGTAATCCTCTGTTCCTGTTGATGTGTCAAGAACACAAAATGAAACAGTACAGAAGCTTGTCAGTTTTAAAAAGACAAGCAACACACATGACTAAAGGAGATATATGTTGTTTGTGATGCCTTAAGCCCCTAATGGTTTTTTATTTTTCTAATATTTGTAAGACTTGTAAGTTTTATAAGTAAGTTTTAAAAGCAGCAACCTCCCCCCTCCCTTTTGTCCCTTGTTCCTTTCCCTCTCTCTAGCACCCTTGTTTATACATTCCTTAACCCTCTTACCCCATTCTATCCTCCCTATATCACTCATAGCCCCAAATCTAATAGAAATGTTTAGTCTTTTGTCAAGGCAAGGCCTAGACGGTTGACAGAACAGCATATCTGGGCCTGTATCGGGACGAAGTTGGGATGTTACTTTTTGGTCTGTGTTTGGCCCTAGCCACCTGCAGTTAGTTTATGCTTTCTCCTGCCAAGTCTTCTGATAAAGCAGTGAACTTGGCCTTGGAGGGAGAGCTTCTGTGTAAACTGTTTTAATTGGTCTGTTGTGATTGGTCAATTGCTCGTCAGGGGCAGTTGGAGGACAAAGTGATGAGGAGGGTGATGAAGTAAGCCCACAGACTCATTTGGGAAGACCCCCCCCAAATCACTGCGCCTGCGTGGGGGACTTTCCAAGGTGCTCACGCACGTGCAGGAGGGGTGCACTTACATAACAGAAGGGGTCGGATTCAGAGCCCTGACGGGGCAGTGCTGGCCACACCTCTCCGGGGCAGGTGCTCTCAAAAAACTTTATAAAAAGCAGAGACGCTTCTTGGGGGGCGGCTCTTCACGATGGACCAAGTTGCTTTCAGCGGGGACGCCTGCTTGAAGTGGGAACCTGCCACCCCCCATGAACCCGCAGCTGCTGCAGAGAGATTTCATTATTGGTTAGGATGGGTAAGACTTGTTTACAGGTGATACCTTGGTGAGTATGGGGGGAAGCCTTCTTCCTAGGGTCTTTTATGCACTTTTTCCTCCACCCCAATCCTTTTCCCTCAGGCGACTGTTTTGTTTTCTCCCTTTTTCCTTGTTTGCCACCTTTTCCTAATAAATAGCTATTATTTTTGCCAACTAGCAACGGTGTTTGGTTTATTCACGTTCCAGAATCTCTCGAACCTGTGTTTTTTTCCCTTGATTTAGTCCCTTCCCTGTTACATATTTGGAGACGAGGATGGGATTCTGGTCGTGAAAACTCACCGTTGGTAGGGGGCGGGGGTCCTGTAGGGACCCCAGATCTGGGAACGCGCTGCGGAGCACGCTGCCCCGAAAGCGAGGGTGGGCCTCTAACAGCGGCCTCGGGAAACGCGCCGCTTGTCATTAGCGGGGTCCCGGGGCGGTGGGTTTTTTTTGTTGTGTACTTTGTGACGCTGCGGAGCACGCTGCCCCGAAAGCGAGGGTGGGGCTCTAACAGCGGCCTCGGGAAATGCGCCGCTTGTCATTAGCGGGGTCCCGGGGCGGTGGGTTTTTTTTTGTTGTGTACTTTGTGACGCTGCGGAGCACGCTGCCCCGAAAGCGAGGGTGGGGCTCTAACAGCGGCCTCGGGAAACGCGCCGCTTGTCATTAGCGGGGTCCCGGGGCGGTGGGTGGGGGGGCGTTTGGTAATTTCTGTTACACCCCGCGCCGCGCTCGGCTCCCCCCCCTTCCCTCCGCCGCTAGCGGTTCCCGCGCCGCGCCCGGCACTTCCCCTCCGAGCCGCTCGCGGCTCCTCCCCTGCCGAGCTGGGCCTCTGTGGAGCCCAGTTCCCGGCCGAATCCTGGCCTCTGCCGCGTTCGACCCCTCCCCTGCCGAGCTGGGACTCTGCGGAGCCCAGTTCCCGGCCGAACCCTGACCTCTGCCGCGTTCGGCCCCTCCCCTGCCGAGCTGGGACTCTGCGTAGCCCAGTTCTCGACCGAGTCCGGCCTCCGCCCCCCCCCCCCTTGGCTTAGCCTCCTTCCCCTTTGCGTTTTGTGTGCATTTTTGTTTGTTTCGCTACTGCTTTTCCTGCTTCGCCCAGGAGCCCCGGCTCCCAGCAAGCGGAGCCCCGGCCCCTGCTGGCTCCCGCTAGTCGGGAGGGGGTGAAGTTTTTTTGGCACAGCTAGTAACCTTCCGGGATCCCCGTAGGGACAAACTCCGCCCAGAGGCTGTCACAATTGACGTGGTTGGGGAGGGAATCGGAAGGTCTGCTACTAATCCCAGGTCTTGCCTTCCCATCCCTATGGGATTGCCCCGGCCGTGCTGCCATGCCTTCCTTGTTCCGTATTGCGCGTGAGCTGGGCTGGGAAGCAGGAGCAAGAAGTCTAAGTATGAACCGGATAGCAAAACTGTTAACCTCCCAGAAACGGGATGTGGGGGGGCTCCTTTCATGGAGCGTGCTGGGGGGGGGGGGCCCAGGAGTCCTGGAGTGTTCCTTGAGGCCACCTAGAAACCTGTACTGGGGCTGCTCATGTACTGTGGAGGTACAATAGCCCGACAAAAATAATGAAATTGTGGGGGCAGTGCGACAATAACTGCTAGCCTCCAAGTCATTATGGGTTTAGGTTCCTGCAAGTTTAAAAATCATGTTAATCTTGGCTTCACGTGGTGGCTATTTAGTTCACGCGGTGGGCACGTGTGAACTGGGATCACAAACAGATACTACAGGTAGGTATTAAATTATCAGCATGGGAAGTATGGGGGGTGTGGTTTTGTTTGTTTTTTTTTTTTTTTTTTGTGTGTGTGTGTTTTCTCTCCCACAGAACCCCACTGGCTTCCGACATGTGTGATAAAGCTTATCATGAGCGGCAAGAATTCTGAATGGAGTTAAGGGGATGCTGAGCAGCATAAGACCAGCCTGAATATCATATAGAAGAAAGTATATCCTAAATATGGTTCATTTGCGTTCACTAACTTCTACTAACGGGTGTGATGATTCAGTCATCGTGTGTCTGTCTCTCAGGTGTCTTGTCCATACCCAACGTTGTGATCTGTGTAATGAACAATGATGAAATTAGAATCTTAGGTAGAGTTTTCCACTGATACTGTTCCTTAACTGTGTGAGCAGCGCAGGAGATCGCCAGTTTTGGAGCGAGTAGAGACCATAAACCAGCAAGTATTAATCTAGGCTGCAGGGTTAGCAGAGCCTAGAGCAAGGTGCACCACTATGCATCCAGGTACTCAGGAACCAGTTGCTGTACGGAAGCAGGTTTTGTGATACCTGGTTACAGAAGCTGCTAGTTACGTAACTAGCTAGAGGTTATGCTAATACAGGCTGTCAAAGGTACTATCCTTGGTGCAGTAATGCAGGCTTGTGCTGGGATGGGGTCCTTAGACCATCAAATAATTGCATTTGTATCTGCTATGACAGTAGTGGGAGTTGTTTGAGCTTTTCTGTGTTTTCCAGGATTTAAATCAGGAGTTGTCTATGTTGTTACCTTGCTGGTTCAGCTGTCATGGGGGGGACCTACTAATTTGCAACAGGTGCGGGCTTTAGTGGACACCGGGGCGGAGGTCACAATATTACACGGAAATCCTACTAAGCATAAGGGGGACTTGTCGTCAGTATGGGGACTTGGGGAGCATCCAGTCCAAAGTGTACAGACAAAAATAAAATTACAGGTTGGCGATTGGCAGCCGCAATTGTGTCAGGTCATGGTGGCGGCAATAGGAGAATACATAATCGGTATAGATCTTTTACAAGGTAACACTTTAACGATAGGTCAGCAGTTATGGACATTTGGGACCCCGCGGTGGTTAAGTGTCCGAGCAATTCAAGTGGGGCGTGTTCAGGCAGTTGCAGAGATACCTGTCGCTACACAGGTGGTAAATATCAAGCAATATTGGATAGCCGGTGGGGATGAAGCTATCCAACAGACTATCGATGACCTTTTGGAGGTCCAGGTGTTGCGTTGTTCACATTCGCCGTTTGGTAGTCCAGTTTGGCCGGTGGGGAGGCTTGATGGGAGTTGGTGGATGACTGTAGGTTACAGAGGGGTGGGGTAAGGAATTTTGGGAACAGATCTGGAATGCGCTGAAGAATCGTGACGTTCGTGTATTCCATGTCGATGCCCACATGAACCAGGAGATCGTGCCCTGGCCTTATGGGCACATGATAAGTCTGGGCACGCAGGGCAGGATGCAATGCTTGCTTGGGCAAGGGCCCGAGACATTCTCATGCCCCAGATAGCTACCCAGTAAGTGCTTAGCGAGGGTACTGTTTGTCAATTCTTGAGGGAGCGCAAAGTGCTCTCATTACCGCTAGGGCATTTGAAGCGCAGATCACGCGGTGGAGAAGTATGGCAAATTGACTTTCCTGGTCCGTTGACAGGATATCAAAGGCAGAGATATTTGCATAGCAGCGGACACCCATTCTAGCCTTATAGTAGCCGTCAGAAATGGTTTGCAGGTGGTCGGGTGTGGTACCAAGCCCCAGGTGAAAGGAGTCCTGTGACTGCTGAGATTGTGGCAGCCGATGATTCTCAGGCTGTTACCATTGCAATTGAAGGTCAAACAGAGGTTAAAGGAGTTCTCACTCCGCACCCGAGACGACGAGAGTGAGGGTGGGAGAGGGTGTCGACCTATAACCATTTTCCCATTCCTTCCGCATTTAGGTATCCAGGCGAGTGCGCACAGATAGTCCAACCATCATGAACATGCCTATTCCTGCAGTAAGCAAGCTGCATGTATTGAATAATGGTACACGTTTTTGTGTTTTATCTAGCAGGTTTCTCATTGCACCGGATCCAGGGGGTCACTCTGTCAAAGGATCCAAGAAGCTCAACGTCATGGACGTTATTTCCTGTTACTTGTGATAAAAGGGGGATAGTTTTCCTAATGATTGTCGCGCGGTACTTATATTTTATGTTTGTATCTTTGCAATTGATTGTGGCGTTCCCCTTCCCCTTTGGACTGATGTAACACCCTTTTCGGGCGGGCAACCTCATGCGAATTATATGGAACTAAGACCTGTGCCTGGTAGGCATGATGGTAATGAAAGGATTGTCGGTTATGTACCTTCCATGGGCTTCGGCCTGATCAAACCAGTAACATTGAGTGTTCTGTTTCATTTGTGCCATGATTTCACAACCTTCCGGAACCCTCCGGTTGTGGACAACTGTCTTTTATAGCATGGAGGCAAGAGGTACCTGCACTACCACTCCATGAGGTGGAGGGGTTCGATTGCAGTCAGGGGCTCGCTATGGCAGGATGGCTTGCCCCCGATGAGGCCTTGAATTTACAAAAGGAGTGAAAACTGCCCGTGGGGGCAATGATTAAACCAGGCGGTTGTCTGGTGCTAGACCACACTCCCAGTGTACGGGACCTGCAATGGCTCCCCATAGGCCCATAAAAATGGTGGCTGGCAGTCGACCGCTTCATACTATAAAAGATGTATCGAAAGTATTAAGTTGTCCCATGGTTCAAACCGAGTTCTAAGTTCTTTTATTGCAGTGCTTAAGCCCATGCAAGCGGACATACCGGCTCATCCGTTTCACCGTGATATCTGTCAACCGGAGACTGTCCAGTAACTAATCACCAGAACACACGCGGACCTCCTCCCCGGGGATGGACATGATGACCGGGACAGTCTTGTCGGGACTCTCTCTATTTGAGACTCACCGGTGCCATGGTCCAAACACAGACCACGCGGTGGCATGTATCGGGACGAAGTTGGGATGTTACTTTTTGGTCTGTTTTTGGCCCTAGCCACCTGCAGTTAGTTTATGCTTTCTCCTGCCAAGTCTTCTGATAAAGCAGTGAACTTGGCCTTGGAGGGAGAGCTTCTGTGCAAAATGTTTTAATTGGTCTGTTGTGATTGGTCAATTGCTCGTCAGGGGCAGTTGGAGGACAAAGTGATGAGGAGGGTGATGAAGTAAGCCCACAGACTCATTTGGGAAGACTCCCCCCAAATCACTGCGCCTGCGTGGGGGACTTTCCAAGGTGCTCACGCACGCGCAGGAGGGGTGCACTTACATAACAGAAGGGGTGGGATTCAGAGCCCTGACGGGGCGGTGCTGGCCACACCTCTCCGGGGCAGGTGCTCTCAAAAAACTTTATAAAAAGCAGAGACGCTTCTTGGGGGGGCGGCTCTTCACGATGGACCAAGTTGCTTTCAGCGGGGACGCCTGCTTGAAGTGGGAGCCTGCCACCCCCCATGAACCCGCAGCTGCTGCAGAGAGATTTCATTATTGGTTAGGATGGGTAAGACTTGTTTACAGGTGATACCTTGGTGAGTATGGGGGGAAGCCTTCTTCCTAGGGTCTTTTATGCACTTTTTCCTCCGCCCCAATCCTTTTCCCTCAGGCGCCTGTTTTGTTTTCTCCCTTTTTCCTTGTTTGCCACCTTTTCCTAATAAATAGCTATTATTTTTGCCAACTAGCAACGGTGTTTGGTTTATTCACGTTCCAGAATCTCTTGAACCTGTGTTTTTTTCCCTTGATTTAGTCCCTTCCCTGTTACAGGGCCTAAACCACAGAATAGGTCAGAAATTAGGTAACTATGTACCCTTTGTGCTCTGATGATGCTGAAGATGGGAGGAAGGAGGGGTCCCAAAATACACCCCAGACCCATTTCAAGGAGGTGGACCCGGGGCAGACCAGAGGAAAGGCCACAGGGTGGGCACATCTGGGATTGGATGGATGGTGTTATAAAATGTAATCTCTCAGGCACGGCCGGCGCGCGCGTCGTATACCATCTACTGCCTTGGCAAATAAACCCTTTCTTATCTCACCCCTAATTAACTGCTCCTGGAGATTTTTTTCAGCACAAAAATACACCGGCAACATTTGTAAATGTTTTGGAGAAAAAAGAGACTGAGAAAAACCAAAGTGAGTTCACATTTAAAGTATTGTCAAACTCAATACTCCAAAGGAAAGAAATGATTTGAAGAAATCCTTAAACAATATATATAAAGCACACTTTTATTACATCCAGGGAAATGCAAGGGGGTTTGCCCCCCCGTGCATGTCCGCTGAGAAAAGAAACACATAGCTTTTTATACAGTGGGTTTCAAAAGTTATCTATCATATACACTCTTTATGAAGTCTGCCTTATCTAAATAGACATTTGGTTGCCTAACTCCTATTCTTACTATTATAGAGTAGTTACATAAAGTTTTATCATTTCAAACAGCTTAGGTTACCCCCACTCCTCCTTCTGTCTCCCTTGCAATGCTACATGCTAAAAGTCTTTCCTGCTTTCCTGACAGTCCTTTTGTTTACGTAAGCTAGCTTTATCTTAATTGCCCACAATTAGGCAGCAACCTTCTTTCAAGCAGTTACAATTTGCAGTCACACTAACAAAGCCAATTTTTTTATTTTATTTCGTCTTGTCTTTATTTCATAATCAGACTCCAAAACTCAGGACAGTCTCCTATGATGCAGGTTCCACAGTCTCTGACTTGTATAAGGGCTGTACCACACTCCTTGTGAAAAAGTTTTCCTAATTACAGTCTGAACCTCCAAGTTGCAACTTGTGGTCATTCTCCCTTTTCAGTCCCATGTGCTTTTAAATTTGCTCAGGAACAAAGAAACAAATAAACTCCCTGAGGCTCAGCTCTGTCATAAAACCAGGGAGATGGACAACTTCTTTAAAATGTTGATCTGAGACCTGTTTATAATCATAGGACTCTGGGAGCTACACTTTACAGGGAAAATGGACAAATAACGTGAGATTTGCAACATAGTGTGTCTGATACTTTTGTGTTGGGATTTTCAGCCTTTTCTAAAAAAGGTGTATTTCTTTCATTCCGCCAGCTTTAAAGATATGCTGTTGGACATGGCCTGTTTGTGCAGTGAGTTTGACACTCAAAGCAAGAAAAGATAGAATTACAAACTTTAAGAACATTTAGAAGTGAGTAATGCTGTCCCTCTGTGGTAGTTTGGCTTAGGCCTTCCTTGGTGACCAGTTTGTAACCAAGGAAGGGTCCAGATGTACCCAGTATTCCCTACGATTTTTATGTAAGCTGGGCTATAAGAAGAAAGGAGGAGAGACCTTCGCTCTCTTTCCTTCCGGCGGCTTGGAGGTGCAGGTTCCCTGCTGTTGAGTCTGCCGTGTTGGGGAGCGAGGCCTGATTGGGCCTTGCCAACCTTGGGAGACAGAGGTTGCCGGCGATCATTCCAGAGCGACTCTCGGTTGTCCCAAGGAGAGTAGTGAGATATTTCTTTGCTAACTCTTTTAATTGTTAGATATTGGTCTACTAATTGGGATATATATATATTTTATTTTGGTTTTGTTCCTTTTCCCTTCCCCCTTCCCTTTCCCTTGTGAAATTGTATATATATTTCAATTGTATATAACTGTAACATAAGTGTAAATATATTTATATATATTTATATATATCACTTTAGCTGTCTCTCTCTCTCGTTTCGGGTTTTCTTGTTGTTTTTCTCCCTCTTCTCCCTGAGGTTTGGGGGGGGGGGGGGGGGGGGGACTTCTTGTGGTAAGGTTTGGAGACTTGGCAGGGAGTCAGCTTCAAACCATATCACTCTTATCTGGTGTTTCTGCCCGGTTATCTTTGGTTTGTTTTGGTTTTGCCACGATTGTTTAGGAACAAGTCTGGGAAGGGAGCCAAGTTGGTGCAATCATTGCCCATTGTTTGGGAACACTACCGGGAGAGCTGCCAAGAACCTTTTGTTTATATAAACATAGCTTTGTTTGGGAACAAAGGAAGGAAAAATATATAAACATGGCCTTTTTATTCATTTTCTTGGTTATTTTGGCCATTTTTATATATGTTTCTGGGTATCCAGTGAGAACTAACCCAGAAGGCATCTACCAATATCTACCTTTCCTTAATTGTGACATCAAAAGCCTAGTGACTGAGGTCCCTAGGATCAAAATTGGCCCCAATCCTTACCTAAATTGTTTGGTAACGGTTCTACTATTCCTAAAAGCCATGGAAGTGCTGTTTAACATTGGAAAGGTGGTGTGGTACTGCTTTCCTTGTTGCAGGAAAGGCCGAAACTCAAAGGGATTTGCTGGAACTTTGGGAAGGGCCTTGAGAAAACCAGTCTCTGGATGGCAAGGAATCTGGGCCAACTTTGGTAAATTGGTAGGGGGCGTGACACCTCCCATTAATTGGGATTTCACACCAGAGCAGGTGTTTGATCCCGATGAGATGGCACGTCGTTTGGCAGAAGGGTGTTTTTCTTACGAGGACCCAAATACGCAGTTTTTTGCTTTGTACTGGGGCCTGACGAGTGCCTATCAAGCTGCTGTGGACTATGCTCGGAAGGCTAAGGCTGAGGCAGAAACTCAAACCCTGCCACCTGAGACCAACGCCACCTCTACTACATGCACTGAAAGCGGAACCCAGACTATACCACCTGAGATACCTCTCTCCCCTGTAGTGAAAAGGAAGTCGTGGGTATCGGCGCCCGAAACTTTAAGCCTACGACCAGATGGAGAGCAAAATAAGTCAGAAGATAAAGGAGAGGGGACTGATACTGATGCCTGTGCCAGAACTCCACATCCACCTCCACGAACAGTACCACCCCTGAAAGTGGAAACTACAATTTTGCGGTCAATGATCCCAGAAGAACTCCGGGACTTACAAAGAGACTACACACGTCGACCTGGTGAGCGAATTCTAGCGTGGTTGCTCCGATGCCGAGACCATGGGGCTAGAGGTCACATATTGTCAACTGCTGAAGCAGAACAACTAGCTTCCATCTCCCGAGACCGTGAACTTGATCACTTAATTGCAGAGAGACCAGACCTCAGTCTTTGGGCTTGACTTGTCTTAAGTGTGAGACAAAGGTTTCCATTTAAAGACTATTTACCATGCCCCATGAGGAAGTGGACCAAGGTAGAAGACGCCGTCCAGTACCTAAGAGAATTGGCATTGTTGGAAGGTATGTATGATGACGCTCAATATGATCCCGTCGCTGATGACCCAGAGAGTGTCACTTGCACAATGCCCATGTGGAAGAAGATAATCCAGGGTACTCCTGCATCATATGTTCATACCTTGGCAGGAATAATGCTTCCAAACACGCACGAAACGCTTGTGGGTACGCTGTGTACGGTTCTGTGACATCTAAAAGAAGCAGTAGAATCTAGGAATGAATTTTCTAGAGACTATTTTGATTCTAGTTACAGACAAAGACCTGAGAGAGATGAGCATTACAGGCGCTCTGAATATGAAGATGACTACAGAGACCACAGGGACAGACGCTACAGAGACAGATCAGCAGACCGGTCTCGACCACGATCTCAATCTTGGTCTTGGTCCCGCTCGCAATCTCCTTCCGTCACACGCAGAAGGAGCGAAAACCCTAAGCATAGATCTAAGCGCAGTGAACTGTGGTCCTATCTGCGCGCCTGTATTGGGACGGAGCTGGGATGATATTTTTTGGTCTGTGTTTGGCCTTAGCCACCTGCAGACAGTTTATAGTTTTTCCTGCCAAGTTCACTGATAAAACAGTGAATTTGGCCTTGGAGGGAGAACTTCTGTATAAACTGTTTTAATTGGTCTTTTGTGATTGGTCAATGGCTTGTCAAGGGCATTTGAAAGAGAAAGTGACGATGACATGATGAAGGCTCTCCCCCAGCCTCAATTGGGAAAGACCCCTCAGGACTTACTGCACCTGCATGAGGGGATTTCCAAAGTGCTCACGCATGCGCAGGAGGGGTGCACTTACATAACCAAGGGGGTGGGATTGAGAACCCCTGACGGGGCGGTACTGACCACACCTCCCCGGGGCAGGTGTTCTCAATGAACTGTATAAAAGCAGACAGGTTTTCCTTGGTGGGTGTGTTCGGCTCTTCACGATGGACCAAGTTGCTTTTAGCGGGGACGCCTGCTTGAAGTGGGAGCCTGCCACCCCTTCGGAACACGCAGCTGCTGCAGAGAGGCTTTATTACTGGTTAGGATGGGTAAGACTATTTTATAGGTGACACCTGGGTGAGTATGGGTGTCGAGCTTTCTTTCTAGGGTCTTTTGTGCACTTTTCCCTCCTCCCTAATCCTTTTTCCTTAGGCGCCTGTTTTTTTCCCTTTTCCTGTTTACCACCTTTCATAATAAATAGTCACTTTGCTAACTAGCAACGGTGTTTAGTTTTTTCACATTCCAGAATCTCTCGAACCTGTTTTTCCCTGATACAGTAACCCCCTCCCTGTTACAGCGCCCATGGAGAAAACATGAGGAAGTGGGATGGTGAACCTACTTCCAGACTCGAGGCCAGAGTGAGAGAACTAAAACGCAAGGAAGCCGATAAGAAAGTTGTCTACGTAGTAGATGCAGATTTCTTCAAAAGAGAACTGAGATCTCCCATACGCAGGAAGTCTGGAGTCCATTTCCAGAATGACAAGAAAGCCTCTGACAAGCCGAAGCAAAGATCCGATGGTGAATGCTCCGACAAGAACCAATAGAGGGGCCCTGCCTTCTGCCAGGAGAAGGAGAGGGACGAGAAAGATAACAGAGTTTACTGGACTGTGTGGGTTCCATGGCCTGGCACATCGGATCCTCAGAGATACCAAACTTTAATAGATACCGGCGCACAGTGTACGTTAATGCCCTCAGGACATGTGAGCACAGAGACTGTTTCAATTTCTGGGGTGACAGGAGGGTCTCAAGAGCTGTCGGTGGTAGAGGCCGAAATAAGCCTGACAGGAGACCAATGGGAAAAACATTCCACTGTGACAGGGCCAGAAGCCCCTTGCATTCTTGGCATGGATTACCTCAGAAGAGGATACTTCAAGGACCTGAAGGGGTACCGATGGGCTTTTGGTATAGCCGCGGTGACTGAAGAGGAATCCAAACGATTATCTGCCCTGCCCGACCTCTCAGAAGATCCTTCTGTTGCAGGATTACTGCGAGTCGAGGACCAACGAGTGCCGACAGTCACTAAGACAGTGCATAGGCAACAGTACCGGACGAATCGAGATGCTGTGATCCCCATCCATAAGATGATCGGCAAGTTGGAAAGCCAAGGGGTGGTTAGTTGAACACACTCACCCTTTAATAGCCCCATTTGGCCTGTACGTAAGTCCGATGGCGAATGGAGACTGACGGTGGACTATTGTGGCTTGAATGAAGTCACGCTGCCATTGAGTGCTGCTGTACCAGACATGTTGGAGCTCCAATACGAGCTGGAGTCCAAGACAGCAAAGTGGTACGCCACCATTGACATCGCCAATGCATTTTTCTCCATTCCCTTAGCAGCAGAGTGCAGGCCGCAGTTTGCTTTCACATGGAAAGGTGTGCAGTACACGTGGAACCGACTGCCCCAGGGGTGGAAGCACAGTCCAACAATCTGCCATGGACTGATTCAGGCCACACTGGAGAAGGGCAAGGCCCCAGAACATATCCAGTACATTGATGACATCATTGTATGGGGGGACACAGCAGAAGAAGTTTTCAAGAAAGGAGAGGAAATCATCCAGATTCTCCTCAATGCCGGTTTTGCCATCAAAAAGAATAAGGTCAAGGGACCTGCCAGAGAGATCCAGTTCCTAGGGGTGAAAATGGCAAGATGGACGACGCCAGATACCAACAGATGTCATCAATAAGATTGTAACCATGGCTCCACCGACCAACAAGAAGGAGACGCAAGCTTTCCTGGGGCCCTTGGCTTCTGGAGAATGCACATCCCTGGGTATAGCCAGATTGTGAGCCCTCTTCACTTTGTGACCCATAAGAAGAATACCTTTCAATGGGGTCCTGAACAGCAGCAGGCATTTAAACAGATCAAACAAGAGATTGCACATGCCGTGGCTCTTGGACCAGTTCGGACGGGACCAGACATGAAGAACGTACTTTATACTGCAGCTGGAGATAAAGGTCCCTCCTGAAGCCTCTGGCAAAAGGTGCCTGGTGAGACGCGAGGGTGACCACTTGGCTTCTGGAGCTGAAGCTAAGGGGTTCTGAAGCCAACTACACTCCTGTGGAAAAGGAAATTCTGGCAGCCTACAAAGGCATACAAGCAGCCTCAGAAGTGGTTGGCACTGAAACACAGCTTCTCCTAGCACCCCGACTACCAGTCCTGAATTGGATGTTCAAAGGGAAAGTGCCCCCTACACATCATGCCACCGATGCTACGTGGAGCAAGTGGATAGCCTTGATTACGCAGCGTGTACGATTGGGAAGCTCAAATTGCCCTGGAATTCTGGAGGTTATCACAAATTGGCCTGAAGGTGGGAACTTCAGTCTGGCAGAAGAAGAAGAGCCAGTGAGCCGAGCTGAAGAAACTCCACCATTTGATCAGCTGCCAGATGAAGAAAGGAGTTATGCCCTTTTCACTGATGGTTCTTGCCGTATTGTAGGAAGGAACCGAAAGTGGAAAGCAACCACTTGGAGTCCCACCTGACGAGTAGCAGAAGCTGCCGAAGGTCAAGGCGAGTCGAGTCAATTTGCGGAACTCAAAGCTGTCCAATTGGCCCTGGACATTGCCGAACGAGAAGGATGGCCAAGACTCTACCTCTACACCGACTCGTGGATGATAGCCAATGCCCTATGGGGATGGTTAGACCAATGGAAGAAGATGAACTGGAGGCATGGAGGAAAACCCATCTGGGTTGCTGACTTGTGGCAGGACATCGCTGCCAGGGAGAAGAGTCTGAATGTGAGAGTCCACCATATAGATGCCCATGTGTCGCCGGAACAGAGAGATTTCTGTGAACAATTTTTCCTGCACTCTGTAGGCCTTGCTTGCCATGGAAGTGGCAAGCGTGTATTGTTTATACTTATAGACTGTGTGAAAATATGTGATGCTTATACCTGTTAGCTGTGTGTCTAATTATAAGGTTTGAGAACATAATATGTTTATAGAAAGAAAACCTTGAGAAACTGAAGATAATGAAACACCTGCAAATTTAGTAAAACCCTAAAAGCAGATTAATTAGAAAGAGGTTTCTATGCCAAGGATGATTTCAGATCGCGTGGACAGAACATCAGGTCCAATGAACTGGAGACATGAGACGCGTGCACAGACTGAGCTATCCAATCATCTTATTATGAGCATGTACCCTGAGCAAACTAAACTGTATAAAAGTTAACTGATTTAAATAATAAATTGACATATTGCTGATCCTAAGGGTCCGTGAGCTTATGTTCGTGCCTCCCCATCGATACCCATGTGTCCAAGAAGCGAGCTAATGAAGAACACGATAACAACAGAGACCGAGCTGGACAGATCGAAGTGTCACAAGTAGACCTAGACTGGCAGCAGAAGGGAGAGCTGTTTCTAGCTTGATGGGCCCATGATGTTTCCGGTCATCAGGGCCGAGATGCCACCCACAGATGGGCACGAGACCAAGGGGTGGATTTAACCATGGATATCATTTCTGAAGTTATCTGTGATTGTGAGACTTGTGCCGCTATTAAGCAGGCGAAAAGACTGAAGCCCCTCTGGTATGGTGGACGATGGGATAAGTATGGAGAGGCATGGCAGGTTGATTATATCAAACTGCCACAGACCCGCCAAGGTAAGTGCTATGTGCTTACCATGGTGGAAGCAACCACTGGATGGCTAGAGACTTTTTCAGTGCCCCACGCAACTGCCCGGAATACCATTCTAGGCCTTGAAAAGCAAGTCCTGTGGCGACACGGGACCCCAGAACGCATTGAGTCGGACAACGGGACTCATTTCAAACGCTTAGGCGAGGGAACATGGTATCGAATGGGTGTACCACATTCCTTATCATGCACCAGCTGCTGGGAAGGTTGAGAGATATAATGGACTGTTGAAGACAACTCTAAAGTCATTAGGTGAGGGAACTTACAAAAATTGGGATAAGAACTTAACCAAGGCCACCTGGCTAGTTAACACTAGGGGTTCTGTCAATCGAGCTGGTCCTGCACAAGCAGAATCCCTCCACATTGTTGATGGAGATAAAGTTCCAGCAATCCATTTGAGGGGAATGCTAGGGAAAGCTGTTTGGGTTACCCCCTGCCTCAGGCCAAGACAAACCCATTCGTGGGATTGTCTTTGCTCAAGGGTCAGGACATACGTGGTGGGTAATGAGGAAGGACGGAGTGATCCAATGTGTGCCTCAAGGAAATTTAGCCTTGGGGAAAAACTAATTGTATGTCCTGAGTTGTGTTTTTACAGGAAGGCAGTCACCAGATGAGAGAGAGAGAGAGACCTGAACTAAGCTGATGCTGGTATCCAATGATGAGACAGCCCAGAACGATGAAACAGCCATAAAATCAGAACCGTAGTTGTGACTGAGGAGACCAAAGATCAGAACTGAACTGAACTGATGTCAGTACCGATTTCCAACGATGAGACAAGTGCGCCAATAGACTAACAAGGACTATATATATATGTATATGTGTATATATACGTGCGGGATGTAGGCGAACGTGAGATATAGGTGTTACGTAACAATAGTATGGAATAAGGGGTGGAGAATGTGGTAGTTTGGCTTAGACCTTCCTTGGTGACCAGTTTGTAACCAAGGAAGGGTCCAGATGTACCCAGTATTCCCTATGATTTTTACATAAGCTGGGCTATAAGAAGAAAGGAGGAGAGGCCTTCGCTCTCTTTCCTTCCGGCGGCTTGGAGGTGCAGGTTCCCTGGAGTTGAGTCTGCCGTGTTGGGGAGTGAGGCCTGGTTAGGCCTTGCCAACCTTGGGAGACAGAGGTTGCCGGCGATCATTCCAGAGCGACTGTCCCAAGGAGAGTAGTGAGATATTTCTTTGCTAACTCTTTTAGTTGTTAGATATTGGTCTACTAATTGGGATATATATATATTTTATTTTGGTTTTGTTCCTTTTCCCTTCCCCCTTCCCTTTCCCTTGTGAAATTGTATATATTTCAATTGTATATAACTGTAACATAAGTGTAAATATATTTATATATATCACTTTAGCTGTCTCTCTCTCGTTTCGGGTTTTCTTAGTTGTTTTTCTCCCTCTTCTCGTGGTAAGGGGGGACTTCTCGTGGTAAGGGGGGACTTCTTGTGGTAAGGTTTGGAGACTTGGCAGGGAGCCAGCTTCAAACCATATCACCCTCATATAGGCTTACCTTGCCACAGATCAAGATATTATTCAGGTAGGTATTCACAGCCTGGCCTCAGAGGACTGGGTGGGTTTTGGAGCTGTTACAGAATTGCTTTGAAGAAACCAGAGGTGCCATATGTTTACAGCTTTCCAGTATTGTGCCACTGCTGAGACTACTTCCCCACAGCTACTAGAAAATGTAATGTTGAAAGCCCCATAAAATAGAGGAGGAGTATTCTGGTTACCAGTAGATAAGGAAAAAAACATGCGCACAGTTCATGTAGCTCTGCTTCACTCGGGCACGAATTTGCAACATCTCAAGATATGATGATCAGATTCTTCCCCATGTCTGCAGCTTGTTGTGGTGGTTTGAAAAACCTTTACTCTGAGGTAGTAATGGTTTGCCCCACTGATAATACTGGACCAATCAATAGTCCACATGCGCCCTATGGAAATTACATACCCACAGAAACGGAAGAGAAGGTGGTGAAGATAGTTTAGAAGGTAGGTAGCCATGATCTGAGCCACGAGGAGGCAGGGGGCCAGTGAGCCCCTCAGGGGGCCAAGGGCCCCCAGCCCCCAGCTGAGGTTACAGGAGACCCGGTATAGGGTCAAAGCTGGACCGGGTCCCGTAATCAAGAGCTGGAAGAGTTTCCTTACTGTCAGCAACAGCAGAAGACATTGAAAAGTGGCAGCGGAGCAGTCCTGAACAGAGATGGCTGAAAGCCAAAAGATAGCCAGTAGCAGCGAGATAACGTGAAGCCGGTTGAAAGACACAGAGATGTTCCTGCAGGAGGGAGAGCTGGCAACAAAACAGAGGTAAACTCAACAGAGCTGGTTTGGGGTAAGACTGTATTACTTTCCCAAAAACCAGAGACTTCCTGAAGAGGAGGGGTGGACTTCCAAACCCTTAGGGAGTCCCAAAATGCAGCAGCAGCTAGAGAGAGAGAGAAAGGAGCTGAAAAAAAACCCGGAGTCATCCTGAGATCTGAACCAGGACAGAATGTGGAGGAGATGGCCGTGCCCTCTGCTGCTGCTGCTGCTGCTTCTATCATGCTGGCGAGCTGTGACAGAGCAAAAGAGCTTTGGTAAGACTGAACTGAAAGCTGCCTTCAATGTTCTAACCCAAGAGGAGTGAAGATCTACAAGGAAATCCCCCGAAGGTTCGGGCTCGGGGTTGGAATTTCCACAAAGTAAGAACAAAAATCCTGACTGCCATACTTAAATCTGCTGCCTTGGAAAAAATGGAGGACACTAAGCAGTGCCACAAGAAAACTGAAATGAAGGAACTGTGTCCTGAGAAGTGACAGAAAGACTTTTTTCTTCTTGGACTTTTATTGAAGAAAAGGAGAAATTTAATTTAATGTAAATATATATGTGGGTGTAAATAAACCTTTGTAATATTTTCCCCTTCCCCCAATAACGAATGGTTGTGTTTTGTCTGAAAACTCTTCACATGAGGTGAAAAAGATATCAAGTCCATACCATCACTAAACCCTCTCACAAGGGCAAACTTGTGAGAAAGTTTGTGCAAACTTGTGCAAAAGGGAGGGGGGCTTGAACTTAGATATTGGATTCTTGGGAGTTTCAAACCACCACAATTGTACATATACAGTTATCTTCCCTGATGTCACCTCAATGCATCTATCCAGCAGAAGCTACCTGCCAGCTGCAATGTTGTCTTCTGGTCATTGGTGACTGGCACGAGCAGGAGAAGGTGTTGGCCTCTTCCTGTCCACATCCCCTCCCTCATCTAGGACTCGGGCAGCCTTTCTGTCTATTAAAGCCTTATTCACCATCACTTTATTACAGCCCCTGTCCCCTGAACTGTGGCATATACGCTGTGCAGAAGCCTCTAATCCACCCACAACCTTCACTCTTGTGCTTTAATTTACTTTCTATTCATTTATGCTGACAGACTGCTGCTGCTGAGTACCAGATATTAGTGGCTTTGCAGCTTGTAATAGGGCAGGTCACTTTACTTGCCCCATCAGCAATCTGGTCGCTAGCACAGTGCTTTCCTAACCCAGGTAGGGAAAATCTTCAGAGGCAACAGGTATTAAAGCAGAGAATCTGATACTGTAGAAACTTTGTTTTGATAGGAATTTATCATCCTTTGATAAGAGTCTTCTAATGGCTGAGGCCCTGGTGGTAAGTTTAAGGAGATTACTAAACCACATGGACATGTCTTTGGGACATGTGGGTTCTTCTCAGTCCTAAATATTTATAATTTCATACTGCACTTTCACCACTTCCAATTTCAAACTGTAGCTCTAAGCACAGTGACTATGGTTAAAACTATAAAGAAAATATGACAGACCTGCTACAAGGCCTCAGAAGAGTACAAATGTTTACACAGCACTTTCAGTCCATTTCAAATCCTCCAATTTTAACTAATCTACTGCAGCAGTAAAAATATATATGCAAACAACTCTCTTGACTTTAGTGCGTGTTCTCTAAGCAGGAGAACCAGATCCATTGGGATGACAAAATCTAAGACTTCAAAACTTCCACTGTAGTATTGTCTCAGTTTAACAAGACAAAAATGTTTGCTAAGGAAAAACCAAACTCCTCCCTCCAAGTTATAACTTTGAAATTAAGAGGCTTCAGGCAAAAAGATGTGGAAAAGAAAATAACAGCTCTTTACTAAGCATATATGTAGGCGAACGCCAGGATTACGAAGCCTGGAAAGAACAACTTTAGAAATGGGTCCATCACAGTGGCAGCTTCCTGGGATCAAGCAAAGCAGAAAAACAACAACTACTTGCATTTTCTATTGTACGGGTTCTCCCTGAGCTCTGTAATTTCCCCGACCCATGCGGCCCCATTCGGAACCATATTGTCTCCCCTTCCCGATCACGGACTCCGCCCCTGCACAAGCATGATAGGCTGTCTCACCCGTCTCTCCCCAGTCCCTGGTTCTGTTACTGGAACGTGGTCCTCCTGTATCTCCCATTGGTCAGTAAAGCCCTCAAGCCACTCCCTTCCCCCCGGACCTTGACCCAACCACGTTCCTTCTTCTTACCCTCCCCCTGAGCCCATATAAACTGCGGGAGTTTCGAAAGAAAGGTCTTTTCACCTTGGAGTCCAGAGAAGAAACTTGGCTGCTCTTTCCTCCTGCCAAGGAGGACTGCGTGGCTAAGTGCTTCTCCGGGAAACCTCCAGTGGGGAGTCCACATTCAAGTTCTGTTATATATATATATATATATATAACAAAACAGAACAAGCAACAATATCACAACCAAAACTTTCACCAGAAAACAATTAAGTATTTTTGGCCTTTCAGTGCATTTATAACCACAAACAGCAGGGGGTGCTGGCATGTCTCAGGAGACAGGGGCTGCAGTGACTCACGGTCACCAGGTGGTGCTGCTGGGCCTCCGAAGAAGCAAAAGCTGCAGTTACTCACTGATGGTCGGCGGGGGGCGTTGTTGGGCTCTGGGAGGTGCAGGGGGCCAAGGGAGCGATGCCGACCTCCAGGCGAGCCCCACGTGGCAATGGCGGGTCTCAGCTGCGGCAGATGGTCTGAGACCCCAGGACGAGCCCCCCACAAGGATTCTCTTGCTGTGTACCAGAGTGGGAGGGGGTTGGAAGCTCCTCCACAGATGGCACTGGCTTTCCGATGAATCTGAGGCAAGTCCAGGCAGTGGGTAGAGCAGGACATGAGGGATCAGAGGTGAGCCGGGACCTTCCCAGGGCCACTGCTATCCCCAGCAAGGTGGCAGCCAAGCCCCAAATCCCACGGGACCAGAAGAAGCCAGTGACCTGGCCAAATATGAACCCAGGGACTCCATTCCACATCACTCCCTGAGCCAGGGAAAAAAAGTAAAGTGAAGTCCAACTAGCAGAAAAAATACTCACCTCCCCCTCAAGTCTCCCAAAGCAATCCGGTTGGGATTTGGGCTGTTAGTTAACCCTTTTGTGTGTGGATCCGTTGCTGGCCATCCCTTCAGGCCAGGGGAACCCAGTCAGCTAGCCCCCTCCCCCCTCCAACTGGTCAACAACTTTCTTTCACAGTGATAAAGGGAAAAAATTCAAGCAGGATTTTTAAAAGGAAACCTATGACAAGTATCCAGTTAAATACTCCCACGAATCAGGCACAGCCCAATGTAACAAAGATAGCTGATTAAGAAAAGAAAAAAAAACACATATGGATAGGTCTTCTGCTCTAAATTCTCCTTTTCTGGATGAAAAGATCAATATGTGCATGTTTCTCCAAATGGCTGCCCTTCCCATTTTATTTTAGGATTCTCCCAACCATGTCCCTTGTCATGACTTTCCAAATGGTGGTGCAAAACACACAGGTGGAAAATGCTGTACCAGAGCAAATCTAGGGTCTAGAGGAAAAGGCCTCTATATAGAAAGCTTCACTAATATCCATTTCTCCCATCTGACAGAAAGGACTGACTGATCTGTCATATTATGCTTAGCCACATGATCCCATTGTGGGAAATAAATATGGCGGTTTTATTACAAGCAGGGATTTCCATGGTTACCTTGTGTTGAGATACCTGGAGGTCATTTTGTTTGGAGAGATTGAAGAGCCATTTTGTGGTCAGGAGCTGGTGGGTTGCTTGTTATTCTGTTCACTGTTCTGCTTACTGTTATAGTATGGAGGCGGATGGGAAAGTGTGTAAGGCAGTAAGACCAATTTGGGCTCACTGCCAAGGGACCATGCAGGGGCAGGAAAACAACCTGATAGGTGGATGGGAACAACTGATGAACTGCACCAAAAGGCAAAGATCACCTTTTAAGGAAGAAAAGAGCAAGGTCTGGCATGGGAGGAGCGAGGGAGTGACTATGTAAATCAAGAGACCTTAAAAAGGTTCGTCCGTCCCATTCAGGTGTGCTCAAATCTGGTCACGAATTCGATGCACCCAGCGCGCTGTTAATAAAGTTCTTTGTTTCACTTTAATTGGCCATCTCCAAAATTTTAATCAGAGATATTTCTCACACTATGGCTTCAAAAAAGTGGTCTTCTAACAGCAGAGTCACAGAAACAAGCCACTACTATATATTAAAAATGTCTTCTTAAGCTCTGTACTCCCCTGCTCAACTGGTAGTTTCCAGGTTGTGATCTCCAGCCTCATAAAATAAAATATTCCTAATAACATGACAGAAGTGGCTTAACCACAGCCCTGGCAAGCAGCTGTTTTCACTCCAGTCATCTAGTTACACTCATCAGCTCATAAAAAAAATATCCCAAGTGCCCAATACGGTGTGTGAACTCTATTATTTTTGTTTATTGTTCATAATATCCCCAAATAGTCTCCAAAGAAAGAACAGTCCATTGAGACAGACAAGAATATTAGAACCTTGCCAAGATCGAGATCAGTGCTAGATCCAGAGCTAAACCCCTGACATATGGCAATTTACTTAAACCACTGTTGAAACAATGCCTCCCAAGCAAATATCCTAAAGAAATGGACAGCAATCAAAGCATATTATGAGAAATAAAAAACTTTTTTTATAGACGTATCGCGAAGTTGTAAGATATCTAAGTCCCAGACTGGACCTGGATGTCAGGGAAATATAAAAGTCCTTAAAAAAATTAAAATCTTTAGGGGTCATGTGAGAATTTTGTACATAGGGGTTTCTTTTCTCTCTTGGGGCTAAGAACAAAGGAAGATCCGTCATTTTTGACAGAGGATGCCCAGCAGCCAATCGGAAAGAAGGGAAAGCTCCTTTTCAAAGAAAAGAACCTTTTTAGGCAAAAATGAATATATTAAGCTTATATGAAAAAAGGTGGGATTTTGTGAAACTATAAAATGTATGAAAATTAAACCCAAAGGGTCTTTCTCCCCAAAAAGCTCGGTGTGAGACTAGACCCAGCACACTGAATAAATTCTTTCTTTTGTTTCATGAGTTTTTGCCGTCTTTCTAAACTTAAAAGAGGAATTTTTCCCACAATATCATTCTAGAGAGACTTCTCTAAAAAATTGAATGAGTTTTATCCAATTTATGTGGAGAGAAGGAAGGGATTTATGTCATTTCTCAGGGCTTCCAAGTAGCAGAGCACATCAGCAACCACCTTTCTCTCTCCCTAACATCATGCTGTTTCATGATTGGTCTGTCCTAGCTGCCAGTGAATGCAAATGTTAATTTATGTAACATAATAAGACGTTCTTGTTGCACCTTTTATAAATCTGATCTGGGGGGCTCCCAGGAGATCACCTTGCTTGGATTTCCTGCCCCAAAAGGCACAGGGTTGGGGTAGACATGCCCCCTGTTGTCGGAGACAACAAGTCTGTCAGAAGGAAGTAAGAAGATGGAAGACAGGAAGTACAAAAATGGACTTCCTGTACTTTCCGCAAGTCATCATGACTCGACAGAAGCTGTGTCAGCATGAGTTTACTATTTTTCAGCCAATCCTGATGTATTTATACATAAAGACACCAATAGTAGATTGACATGAATATGGCCTGATGTGTGTGTACATGAAAATACCAATAGTAGACTGACGTGTATGGCCTAATATATGTGTATATGAAAGTACCAATAGTAAACTGACATGTGTGTTGTATAAAAAGAATAAATATCTGCAGCCTGTTGCAATAAAGGTCTTTTTCCAGCCTTCTTGCTATCCTGTCCCTGCTTTGGAAGAAAATTCTATGTCGCTTTGGCCGTCCCAACTTAACAGCGACACCCTGTAGCAGAGAACAGGACTTGGCAATTCTCTTGAGGATGGTGTTCAGTCAATCTTTATTCAGCATATTATAAGACCTCACAGGAGGTGAACGCTGTGTCAGAAACACTATCTATCTCTGTCATGGTTAAAGTAGGTTTTGGTATTCTATCCCCTTTTACAACATTTTTGGAAGACTGTCTTTTTAGGAATGAACCTCTCCCCCCCCTCCCCCGCTGGGGCTGAGCTGGGCGGGGGGGGAGGAAAAAGCACTGGGCGCAGTGGTGCACGCCTGTAGTTGGCAGTGCCGGATGGAAGTGGAATCCCCCTTCATCTTTGATGTTTTTTCTAGTTGGACGGGGCACAGAGAGGCAGCAGCCACCACCCTGCCTTCTCAGGGGTTGCAAAAGTGTTATAAGTAAAATCAGCACTAGGTTCAAATATCGTAGTAAAAAAGTTTTATTATAGATTTATATAAAAATCAAATAAGCAAAAACAGCGCTGGGTGACTTGATGAGCCTTCCTTGCTCATCCAAGGCACACTTCAATAATTTCCAATCTGCCTTTTATAGGTTTGTAGCTGCTTGTCTCTTTTAAAATCCCCTCCTTTTGTTCCGATTCCTCTGCTTTACGTCATCAGGTCTATCTGCGCAGGCTCTGTTCTGTTGCCAAGAGGCTTTACGCATGCGTTATCTTGTTGCTAGGAGACAAGCTCGGCTCTGTTCACTTCATCCTTTTGACGTAGTCAGCTTTTTCTGCGCATGTGCTATCTTGCCGCTGGGAAATAGTTCTGTTCTCTTTTTCGGTTCTTTTTCTTATTACATAACATAACAAAATATCACTAATTATTGTAACATAACATTATGGTTTGGGTGATATATAAATAATTGTGATTCGTGAAACAAATGGGTGACTACATTAAAACAAAACAAATGGATTACAAAAACTCCACTACACCCCCACAAGGAAACAAAACAGACCCTCACAAGGTCAAAAGGCCTAAAACTTTCTCACTATCCTAAGAATGAAATATAGTACAACTTTAAGTCTTTAGGCGCCTACTCGTCCAAGAATACATGAATTATGACTGGCTGTAGAGATAACTCTTTTAGCTTTAGCTGTAAATATAGTAGAACTTTAAATCTTTAGGCGCCCGTTCGTCTAAGAATACATGAACTATGACTGGTTGTAGAGATAACTCTCAGCTTTAGCTGTAAGAAAACCTACACGTTAAACACTTAGCGGAAACCCCCAGAATATACATGTATATGATACAATCAATATGCATGAGGTAGTCAAGACAAACACTAAATGAAACTATTACTTGAAACTTATAGAAACCTGAGACTTTGTTTATCGCAGTTTGTAATTACAGTGTTGCAAATATAATTTGATAAGCAAATTATCTCTCCTTTGGTCTTTATTGGCTATCACAAGAGGTCGTAACTGTTACCGAAACTGGCAAGCTGTAACTGTTGCCGGGTTTGCAAGAGGGTCAGAGCCGCTGGGAAGCCGCTGCTGTGCCTGGACCCACCATCTGCAGTTGCTGTCCACAGCAAGCCGCTCCAAGGCTTGTGCAATCACTAACCATTTTTTGCTAGTTGCTGCTGGGCGTACATGGTACCATTTCCGCAGGAGCAGGGTCAGAGCAGAGCTGAGCCGTGCCGGGGTTGGAGGCAGCCCTGTGGGAATGAGTCCCAGCCGAGCTGCTGGAGTCGCGGCTGCCTCAGCCCGAGAAAAAACAAAAGTGAAACTGACTTTGTGCACTGCTTTGCTGTTCCTGTCAGTCCACCTGCTAGGAGCTACCTCGGAAAGAGGGTATTGCAGCGGGTCAAAGTCGCTCCGGGACCGTTGCAAGCCGCTGGTAGCCATCGCAAGCCAAAGTTGCGGCTTTTGTTGCCGCTTTTGAAGCCAAGCTGAGGCAGGGACTGGGGGCAGCCATGCAGCTGGGAGTAGGGAACCCCCTACACTCACACTGCTGCAGTGCTAGGATCCACGCCAGCTTCTCGGCAACTTAACTCTGTATTGGTGGAAAAAGGAAGAGGTTTTAATAAAAGAGGAGGGAGTTCATTTACTGGAGTTTCCGCCCCAGTATTTGTCTTTAAACCAATACAACCTCCCAAAAATCCTCCAGCATCTACTGCATTATGCAACTTGAAGATTATATACTTTTCCTCATGCACTGGTTCTGGATCCACTTCCCTGCCTCTCCCATGGTCAGGGCCACAAGGCAGGTTCAAGATGGGTAGATCCTGTGCTCCTGGGGTTCAGGGATGGCAGGCTTTCCTAATGCTGAGGGAGGACATAAGGAAGATGGCAAGAAGGACCCTTGTGGATGTGCATGCTTTCACACATACTTTTGAGTCCAAAAGAGATATTATAGAAGCAACAAGGAGAACTTCTAGAATAGCCAGGAACCATCACCACAGTTCCCACTGAGATTTATATGCAGAGAAAATTTCTAAATTGTCTGGTAGCCTAAGACAGTCCACAACAGGAAATCACCAGACTGCTTGAGGGGTTTTTTATGGTTTTGTTAGAGAAAAATAAATCATTGTAGACAAAGTACATAATGAGAAACAACAAATTTCCCATGTAGAGCTGTAAAATATCAATGCTCCAGCAGCATGATGGGCAGGGTTCACTAGCCAGCCAAGGGTAGTTCAGACACTGCTAACAAGCCAATTAGAGAAACAGGCAAGATGATTCCCTTCATTTTTCTTGGTCTGCTGAGGTGCTGAGCTCTGGGACTCCAGCTCCCCTTAACAGAGTGCAATTTTATATTTTTTGAAAACCAAAACAATTATGTGAGTGACTCACTTCTCTTCTGGTTGAGGAAAAAAGAAAATGTGCTTCAGATATTGTCACTGTAGATACCAAAGTGCCTCCTAGCAATATATTACTATAGCACATACTTAAAAAAACTGCATGTGGAGAGGATTGGGGCAGTTGCCAACCTTATTTTAGGAGTGGGAACAGATTCATAGGATGATATACAGTTATTAGCACTGGTGTTCCAGTGATCTGGTAACTCTGCCTCTACTCCCCCTTCTATTGCTTGTCTTGCTTTCTTGGGCAAAAGATAACATCTTGGTTGGTCTAAATATCAGGAAAGGTGAAAAAATTATGTTTTTATTAAAATGTTTTGAAATGCTTGAAAATTTTGGGGAAGCAATGTTACCTACACTTGACAATCATAGATCTTAAATATTTTTGTGAGCATGCCAATTTCCAATAATAATAAAGATTGATTTCAGGTTTGATTTCCCAAAGTGTAAGACTTAGCAGCTCTTTCTGCCTGTCTGTCTCTACAGAAAGCCTTGGAAAAATCTCTTCTGTTCTCCTACCATCTTACTGCACTGCATCCTGTCATGAAGCTCACCTTTCCCTCCAGGGCCTCACAGCAGCTGATGGGCATTCAAAAAGCTGATCTAAAATTCCACTGTTGTATCCAATTAAATACTGCCACAAACTGGGCACAGTCCAATTTAACAGACATAGCTGATCAAGACAAGGAAAAAAATGCATATCGCCAGAATTATTAGAATATAAATTTAAACTTTCATAATTAAAAATTGTTGATTTTTATTTAAAAGTTTCTGAATACCATAGACTTTCTCTCAGCAGAAATGCCTTTCATTTGAAAAAGTGAAGTGAGACTGGAAAAATTGCTTCTAGAAAAAAATTAAAACAAAAATATCTTAAAAATAAATCCACCTAGTTGCTATGAAAAAACCAAAGTGATAAAAGTGAACACTGGGTACACTTAAACTTGCATTCAAATTCAAGTTGGATGAGTTTGAGGAAAAGTGTTACCGAATAAGTTATATTTCTTTAAAAAGGAGTCTATGCAGCAGTGGGGGAAAATGTTGGGACCTAAACAACAAGAGGAGAGATTTAATCCATGAAACAGATAGTGGCTGACAGGCGAGCTCTGGGTGATGTCCATGTGTTAAAAAAACAAATTAAAGTTTGGGACTTGACATGCTTCAGTGCTCTCAGACCTGGGGGAGTGTAGTGGTTTTTAGCTTAGGTCTTCCTGGTAACCAGGTCGAAACTAGGGAAGTGGCCATTCAGAGTATTCCATGCTATTTCTTTGCATAAGCAGAAGTATTAATACAAGGGGGAGAAAGTTAGTTCGTTAGACATCTTCCGGCTGGGTTGGAGAGAAGGGGCAGCCTTGCTGAGCTCCTGTGTGCAGGGGTGTGGGGCCTTGTAGGCCTTGGGAGGCGGTTACTTCGTTCTGACTAGTAGGAAAAGTCTGTTGGCGCAGTTCTGCTTTCTCAAGGAAAGTATTAAGATTCTTTGTTTACTAGCTCTCTATTAGCTGTGTATATCTGCATATATCTGTGTTTTTTCCCTGTTTTAGTTTTGGGGTGTTGGGGTTCTCTTTCTTATAGTGTTTTTATAACTGTAATTAAGTGTAAATATATATATAGATTGCTTTAGTTCAGTTTATTTCGTTTTTTATAGTTTTTTTCCGCTTTCCCTTTGCTTCCCAGTGTGACAGGGGGAGGGGGAAGGGGGCTCTCTTCACTGTGGTTCAGGGACTTGGCAGGGAGCCAACTCCAAACTGAGACAGGGAGGAAGTCAACAAAGCCTGGGAGAGAGAGATAGTGCTGAGAACTTGACATCAGGAATGCAGAATTTATAGACTACAAGGACATTTTGCAGAAACCAGAGATAGAGAAGAAACTAACAAAGACAATGCAGCAATTGTACTGAAATTCTCCCTATCTGGGAAAAAGATAATAAAAATACTGAAAATGTGGACTAATTAGCATGAGAAGCGAGAAATCATTAACCAATAGAAGATAGAATGCTAATTAATAAGATAACTATGTAACTTGTAGCCAATGGACACTAATTCCTTTGTTTGCTAAAATGTATAAATAATTAAAAGTTTTCATAATTGGCGTACATGATAGGTGGAATGATCCCCATGTACCTCAGCGCTGAATAAAGTAATGTCAACTTTCTCACCTAACAAACTGGTTGGAGAGTTTATTTCCCGGTTTTCGGTGACAAGATGTACAAGTTCATCCCGGGAGGGCTCTGTGAGGTTCCAAGTGCTTTGCACTTAATCATCATTGCAGGGCATACTGCAATTGCATGGACTGTGTTTGTGAAGAAAGATTATGTGCAGGTACCCCAGATACAAGGCAGTAGAAGGATTTAGGAAAAGTTATTTCTGAAAGCCGAGAACAGTAACATGACGGCGCAAGCACCAGACATGAAAAAGTGTGCATGCTGTTCTCCTCAGGACCTTTTTATTGTCCACCTGGCCCCTCCTGAAGGGGCCTTCAAGCATGTCTGTGAGAAACTTATCTTCTCTTGTACCAGGGAGTCAGCCTTTCTGGAATGCAGGAGGAGAAAATAAATAAGACTATTCCTGGGAAAATGTCTTTTTCCCAGGCAGCAAAACTTCCTTGAGTGACATAAAGCCTTGTGTCCACGAGTAAATCTTCCGGAGAGATTCTTCTATACTTACAGTTAGACTTCATCCCCAAAGCTCAAGAAAAAAAAGTTAAAAAACCATAATGTTTTAACTTGAGAGGGAGACTTCAGGGTTTGCCATTGCAACTGGAAACAAAAGCAAAGAAAAGCAAAGTCCTTCAGCATTAGTAGTCCAGTGTAGGAGTCGAGTTTCAGGAAGGGTGCCAAACAGCATCCTGAGAGATGTAGTTTCCCAAATACTCTATCACATGTGCAGTGAAGTGCCTTGGTGTGATTGGTTGTTAAGGTCACATGGTGTGACGTGTTAACCCATATATAAGCTGTTGCCTTATTTGAATAAAGAGAATTTGGTTGCTGAACCTCCGACCAGCTAGCTGGTTCTGTATGGTTTATTTACTTATTATATTAATAAGTCATAGTCCAGCTCAACTGTAGCTACTTAATTTTCACCATTTACTTTGACAATTAATTTAGTCCATTACTGCAGAAGGCAGGGAAATCTGAAGTTTTGTTTGGACATCTTTGGAGTGCTTTGGTTACAGCATTTCAAAGCTTGGCTTTAAAAGGATAGCTCAATTTTGAAAGAAAGAAACCCAATTTAGTTCAGAGAAGAAGCAGCACCTGAAAATGAGAGCAATAACATGTTCAAGAGAAGCAGTCATTTCCTCTCAACAGAAGAATGAGCAAATGTCACTCTGCTGCTCCCAGACCAGAGCTGGCTCACAGTCAGGGTGCCTCATACTTTCCAGCCCAGTTAAACCCAACACCTGAAAAACAGCTACAGGAAATCAGTTCACATGAACCCCAAAAAAACAGACATTTCTGTCTGACCACAGTTGCTGGCTACTGGACAAGTTTCTCTAAGTAATGCAGGTTGTGATGGGTTGACCCTGGCTGAATGCCAAGTGCTTACCAAAGCCGCTCTATCACTCCCCTCCTCAGCTGGACAGGGGAGAGAAAATATAACAAAAGGCTTGTGGGTTGAGATAAGGACAGGGAGAGATCCCTCAGCAATTACCATAACAGGCAAAACGGACTTGAATTGGGGAAATTAACTGAATTTTTTAGCAATCAAATCAGAGTAGGGCAATGAGAAATAAAACCACATCTTAAAAACACATTCTCCTCACCCCTCCCTTCTTCCTGGGCTTAATTTTATTCCTGATTCTCTACCTCCTCCCCCCAGCAACACATGGAGATGGGGAATGGGAGTTAGAGTCAGTTCATCACACACTGTTTCTCCAACATGAGTCCTTCTCACAGTAATGCCTCTGGGTTTTTTTGATTTCTAGCTTTTTATAGATTTTATAAGTCATCATGGCTAGGCTTGGTGAACGAAGATTTGAGAAGGACTCTACCCATGCTTGCTGCAAATACTCTGATGGCTAAAAAGACCAATGCGAGATAGACAAGTCTGGTTGCAGATCATGGCTACCTAACTTCTACAACTATCTTCACCACCTTCTCTTCCGTTTCTGTGGGTATGTAATTTCCGCAGGGCACATGTGGACTATTGATTGGTCCAGTATTATCAGTGGGGCAAACCATTACTACCTCAGAGAAAAGGTTTTTCAAACCACCACTCCATAGAGCATGACCTTAGGGAGGCGGTAGTCCTCCATCCTGGAGACGTGTCCTGCCCAACTGTATTAGGGAGGGTTCGAAATATACTGAAGCCTGAAAACCAAGACACTGTTGCAAGTTCAAATAAACAGATATTTATTACAAAGACGTAGCTGAACTAAACGGGCATCCGGGAGAAAGAGGACAACACGACACCCTATTCACTTAGGTGCCGGTCATGGGATGATCTTACCCACTCCAGATACTATAAAATCCTCGGCAGAAGCCGCGTTTTCCTAAGGGTTAGCAAGCTCCCACTTCAGCAGGCGTCCCCGCAGAAAAACAACTAGATCCTTTGTGAAGAGCAACTCCCCGCTCAGAAAACTTGTCTACTTTTGTACAATCTATTGAGCACCTCTGCCTGGGGAGGTGTGGCCAGTACCGCCCCGCCAGAGGTTCCCAATCCCACCCTCTTGGTTATGTAAGTGCATCTCTTCTACGCATGCGTGAGAACTTAGAAAATCCCCTAACGCACACGCAGTATGCTTTGGGGGTCTTTTCTAATTGAGTAGGGGGTCGAGCCTTCCTCCCCCCCTCATCACTTTCTCCTTCAAATGCCCTTGGCAGACAACTAGCCAATCACAGAAAACCAATTAAAACAGTTTACACAGAAGTTCTCCCTCCAAGGACGAATTCACTGTTTTATCAGTGAACTTGGCAGGGAGAACTATAAATTACTGCAGGTGGCTGGGGCCAAACACAGACCAAAAGTATCAGCATAAATTCACCCTTGTACACCAACGCAGCTGTGTTCTCAGCAACATGGCCTCAATACTCGTAACTGCTGCCTGTTCAAGAACAGAAGCATTAGTCATGTAATCTGTCCAGTGGATGTTTAGGACTGTACGGAGGCAACGCTGATGGAAGAGTCACAAGTGGTGGCGGTAAATGATCCATGATTCAGACCCATATAAAAGAGTAGACGGTACAATGGCTCTGTAAACACTAATCTTGGTACTTTTCTGCAGGTGTTTATTACACCAAAATCTTTTACAGAGTTTTCCGAAAGCACTGTATGCCTTTGCTAACCTGTTGTCTATCTCTCTCTCAATCTTACCATCTGAGGAGATGATGCTTCCCAGGCAATTAAACTACTGGACTGACTTGAGCTCTGATTGGCCAATGATGATATGGGGATGAGGGAAGGCTTCCGAAGGTGCAGGTTGGTAGAAAACTTCTGTCTTCTTCAAGTTGACTTCCAGCCCAAAAAGTGCAGCAGCCTCAGCAAAGCAGGATGCTAAACGCTGCAGAGCTGCTTCTGTGTGGGCAACGAGAGTGGCATCATCAGCAAAAAGCAGCTCACTGACAAGATGATTTAAAGTCTTACTATGGGCCTTCAGTCACCTCAGGTTGAATAGGCTTCCATCGGTATGATATCGAATGTAGATACCGTTTTCTTCGTCAAGGTCTCCCATGGCCCTTTGGAGAATCATGCTGAAGAAGATTGTGAATAGGGTTGGTGCAAGAACGCAACCTTGTTTCATACCACCGGTTATTAGAAAGGGCTCAGAAAGTGCATTGCCATATCTGACCTGGCCATGCTGATCCTCATGGAGTGAGATGATCATTTTAAGGAACTTGGGAGGACAACTTAAACGTTCCAAAATCTGCCATAGACCTTTTCTGCTCACAGTGTCAAAAGCCTTGGTGAGGTCAACAAAGGTTCCATAGAGACCTTTGTTCTGTTCCCTACACTTCTCTTGCAGTTGTCTGAGAACAAATACCATGTCTATGGTACTCCTGTTGGCTCTGAAAACACATTGGCTTTCAGGTAGAATTCCTTCTGCTATAGTAGATATTAGTCTGTTCAAAAGTATTCTTGCCAGGATTTTGCCAGCAATGGAGAGCAGAGTAATACCATGGTAATTTGAACAGTCTGATTTAACTCCTTTCTTCCTATACAAGGTGATGATGACTGCATCATGTAGGTCTGATGGTAGTTCGCCTAGTTCCCAACAGCTCACCACAAACTCGTGCAATTTAGCATGGAGTGCATGTTTCCAGACTTCAGGTGGAATTCCATCAACCCCAGCTGCCTTGCCAGTTTTCACCTGCTGTATGGCCTTGAGGGTTTCTCCCAAAGTGAGGGCAATATCCAATTCATTCTTTACCGGTTGCTGTGTGATGTACTGAATTGCTGAGTCTTGGACTACACGGCTAGTACTGAAATGTCTGAAAGTGTTCAGACCATCGATTCAGAATGGAGGTTTTATCTGTCAGAAGTGTTTGACCATCTGTACTAAGTAGAGGACTTTGGACCTGATATATAGGCCCATGCATTGTTTTCAGGGCCTCATAGAATCCTCTGGGATCACCCGTGTCTGTGCATAATTGAGTTTTTTCAGCTAGATTGATCCACCACTTGTTCTGGATGTCACGGAGTTTCTGTTGGAGCTTGCTGCAAGCAAGACGAAAGACTGCTTTTCTTACGTGACAGGATGGCAGTGCAAGGTGTGCTTGTTGAGCAGTTCCCTTCTTCCTCAACAATTCCTGGATCTCTTGATTGTTTTCATCAAACCAGTCCTTGTTCTTCTTGAAGGACAACCCTAAGGATTCTACAGAGGACTGCTGGATGCTATTTTTAATATGGTGCCAAAGTGTTTCAGGAGAGGCATCTATGGAATCTATGGAATGATTTTCCCGCCTAGTTTGAAGATTTGCCTGGAATTTGTCTCTCACTGTGGCTGATTGGAGATTGTTGACTTGGAGTCTTCTCCTTGGGATACTGCCCCTTTTAGGCTTGAACTTAAGATTGAAGTTAAGTTTACAGCACACAAGTCAATGGTCTGATTGGCATTCTGCACTAGGCATCACGCAGGTATGATGGACATCGCGGACATCTCTCCGTCGCACCAAGACATAATCGATGAGGTGCCAATGCTTAGATCTAGGATGCATCCAGGTTGTCTTCAGACTATTTTTCTGCTGAAAGATAGTATTAGTGATGATGAGCTGTTTCTCCGCACAGAATTCTAGCAGAAGTCGACCATTATCGTTGCAGTTTCCAACACCATGCTTGCCTAATACTCCTTTGCAGGCTTCAAAGTTCTTTCCTACTCTGACGTTGAAATCACCAAGGATAATGATCTTGTCATCTGCAGGAACCTTTAGGGTAAGGCGGCGCAGGTCGGTGTAAAATTTATCTTTTTCTGCAGGGTCAACTTGGAGAGTTGGGGCATATATACTAAAGAGAACAACATGTTGCTTGTTGTGTAGTGGAAGGCGTAAGGAGAAAGTGCGATCAGAATGACCTGTTGGCAGATTTTTGAGTTTAGGGACAATAGAGTTTTTAATTGTGAAGCCAATTCCTGAAAGATGCCTTTCAGTTCTGGGTTTACCTGACCAAAAGTGTGTGTAACCGGCACCATGTTCTCTAAGGCTGCCTGAGAGCAGCGATGTTGATGTTGAGATGTGATAGTTCGTGAGCAATTAGGGCAGACCGATGCTCAGGACGTCCAATATCTGCAGAATCAAGCATGGTTCTGATTTTCCAGCATTCTAGAGTCAATTTGGGTACACCTTTGGAGGCAGGTGTATATGCCTTTGTCTTTTGATCTTTGTGTTTACCGCATTAGAAGAAGATGCCCGTTGGTTGTGATTAACCAACCGAGTGAAGAGGGAGATGAGCTTTGGTTAGGCCACCTTTTCTAGGCCCCTCTCCATGTGGAGCAAACAGTGCTCTCCTTGAAAAAGGCTTCTTGGTCATTCAGGATGCTGCCCAAAGAGACTGTCATCTCCGGTCAGTCTCTAACGACCAATGTCCTGAACCGCCTGCATGCAGGGTTGGGTCTGCGGCTACCAGTGCATCTTATCACCTGCCATTTCGACCCTCGCCTGTCGCTACAGGGCTTTACAAATGTGGATGTCACCCTCGAGCCTGCGCAATGGATTTTTTAGGTGAGACACAGCATGCGCAGAACTAGACCCACCCTTTAATCCTAACATTCATCTGTCAGGGCCTAGCAAGCTTGGACGCTGACAGCGAGATCCTTAGGACGTAGGTTTGATTAGAGTGACCTTCTCTTAGATGGATGGCCTTACAGGGCTAAGCGAGCTCCATCTGCCCGGGTTTGGAGTTAGAGTTGTCCTTCTCCTAGGATGACTGCCAGAAGGCTAGCGAGCTCATCCTGCCCATGGACATAATTTTATCTAACCCTTCAGTTTGGACCTGTCTGGCATGGCAGACCTTACTGAAGGCATGTACCATCACCAGCATAGCTCACAATCGCATAGGGGTACACAGGTTTCTTTCCCACTCATAACAGTTAGGGCAAGTCTCTCACTCCCTACTTTTCTGCCACCCATCTATACTCAAACCCAGGGAAATACCCAGGAACAACCCTTTGTCCTGACCACCCTTTCAGGACTCAATAAATAAATCCAAAACAGACCGAACCTGGGCAGTAGCCACAGGTGAACCGAAGACAAACCGTTCCGGCCTCCACACCCACCCAGGGCTCGGGCTCCTCTCATGGCCCCAGCCCGGCCAAAACCCCCCAACCCCCCAGAAGAACCTGCTATCCACCCTGGTCTTATCCTCCCCCCATCGTGTTACCACAGATCTTCACTAACACTGCTCACCTGCAACACTCCATACAGGGCTACCTGCCCTGCCCTGCCGCTGGTCTGAGGACCCCCACGGGTTGCCGGACACCCCTCCTCTCCCCCAAAACTTGGACTGGCAAACCATAGTTCTTTCTCTCATCTCCCACGAGGGCACAGTTCCTGCCGGTGGCCGCGCAGTGCACCCATGGCGGCCGATGCGGCCGTGGTGTGGCCCCGGTGGTTGGCGTGGCCCCGGTGGCTGGCACGGCCCCGGTGGTCAGCGCGTGGTTGCTCCGCATGACTTAAATGTTGTGGATGTGCTGGGTTAGTATTGTGATGGAATGTTTTTCCACCGCTGTGTTGCCCTTTTGAATTTTTGCCAAGTTCCCCTATTTTGTCCCCTAAATTACCAATAAAAGTACCTCTTGGGCACAAGTCTGTGGCTTATTCTCTTGACAATATCTCAAGGTATTTAAGAGCCCTATATATATTTTTAAGTAAAACTCCTGGATAAGCTCATGAGCTTGTGGCTTGTCTGAGTTTAATGTGACTGAAGTGTTTTGCTAAAGAGGATGAGTTATGAGGAAGACCAAACTTCTCCCTCTAAGCAATTGTAAATCCAAAATTAAGAGGCTCCAATTGAGGAAGTATGGGGAAAGAAAAAAAAATAACAGCCCTTTATTACAGGATATATGTGTATTGGCAGAACAACGAAAGAATGCAAAAACAACTAAACAATAATCCTGTACCCAAAAAATCCCCTTCAAAAAGGAAACAGTTCAGTACTTTCTGCCCTTGGGGGCAATTCTAACCAGGGCCAGCAGGGGACACTGTTGGGCTCTGACGGTCACCACGTTAGGCCCCAGTGCACAGGAGATGCTGAAAATGGAGATTCCCCCCCACACCAAGAAGGGGAAAGGGAAAGGGGAAAAGAGGGCTCTTCCCATCAAACTCACCTGTCTGCGGCTGGCTGTGGCTGAGATTTCCCCCCTTTCATCACTGGATACACGTCGCTGTCAACATGGGAGCGGAGGAGAGAAAAGGGCGACCTCCTCCCCAGAAGGTTCCTCTGCAGGTGGGTCAAACCTCTCTGATGAAGTCCGAGCAAGTCTGGGCTGTGGGGCAAGAACAGGGCACAGGAAAACGGAGGCAAACCGGGGCCAGAAAACAGCCAGATGACCAGGTCGAAAACAAAGTGAACCTCGGACCCCTCCAACACACACCTTGCCTGAGTTAAGGCAAAAGTGAAGTGGTTCCTGTTTCCGAGGAGAGGGGAAAAAAAACAAACTCATAACCCCTCCCCACACTCTTCAGAGGGCCATCACCTTGGAATGTGGATCTGCTGGTTAGCTCTTTTGTGTGGATCAATCACCCAAGGCAAACCACCCTCCCTCATTCAACATCTTTCTTTTACAGGTATGCAGGGGAAAGGAAAAAAAAATTCCCCCTTAGTTTTTTTAGAACAAGTAAACCTATGACACGGCTCCAGGGCCAGAGTGTTACAGCCTGTCATCAATGTTGAAGACAGAAGCAAAGAAAGCATTAAACACCTCTGCCTTGCCTCTGTCCCTGTTTGTGAGGTGACCATCCTTATCCTCTAATGGGTCGATGATATTTCTAGACTGCCTTTTGATATTAATGTATTTAGAAAAGCTCTTTTTATTGTCCCTGATGCCTCAGAGTTTTTTGGATTTTTTAACTTTTGTAGATTTTAGAAGTAGTTGAGTAGTAAATGTAGATTTTAATGTAGCTGTATTATATTCCTTACCCTTAGCATATAGTGACACATACCCAACCCTGTTACCCCATTTCATATCAATCCCTTTAAATTCTGTTAACATGTTGTACTAGGGTGAATTTATGCTGATACTTTTGGTCTGTGTTTGGCCCCAGCCACCTGCAGTAATTTATAGTTCTCCCTGCCAAGTTCACTGATAAAACAGTGAATTTGTCCTTGGAGGGAGAACTTCTGTGTAAACTGTTTTAATTGGTTTTCTGTGATTGGTTAGTTGTCCGCCAAGGGCATTTGAAGGAGAAAGTGATGAGGGGGGGAGGAAGGTTCAACCCCCTACTCAATTAGAAAAGCATACTGCGTGTGCATTAGGGGATTTTCTAAGTTCTCACGCATGCGCAGAAGAGATGCACTTACATAACCAAGAGGGTGGGATTGGGAACCTCTGGCGGGGCGGTACTGGCCACACCTCCCCAGGCAGAGGTGCTCACAGACAAGTTTTCTGAGCGGGGAGCTGCTCTTCACAAAGGATCTAGTTGTTTTTCTGCAGGGGCGCCTGCTGAAGTGGGAGCTTGCTAACCCTTAGGAAAACGCGGCTTCTGCCGAGGATTTTATAGTATCTGGAGTGGGTAAGATCATCCCATGAATGGCACCTAAGTGAGTAAGGTGTCGTGTTTTCCTCTTTGGTTTTTTCTCTTTCTCCCGGATGCCTGTTTAGTTCAGCCACTTCTTTGTAATAAATATCTGTTTATTTGAACTTGCAACAGTGTCTTGGTTTTCAGGCTTCAGTATGTTCGAACCCCTCCCTAATACACGTGTTTAGTCTTCCTTTCAAGGTAGAATTGTAGTAAAACACCTCTGTTTAAGAACATCATACCCTAGGCCTGGACCAGGAGATATCACACAGACACAGCAACCTTCAAGCCTGGAACTTTGGAGGAGCTCCAAAGACTATACATGCTGTGAAGAAGATGAAGGTGAGGAAGAAGGGGTCCCAAAGACCCCAAACCCAATTCCCAAAGGGGCGTGTTGGGGGGCAGAACCTGGAGGTGGCTAGATCTGGGATTGGATGGACCTTATTATAAAATCATATAACCACTGTCTGGGTGCACGTGTGTTGTGTGTATTCCCCTGGACCTGAGGTCTAATTAAAGGACCCACTCTTTTTATCTTATACACTAAATTGGCCTGGAGGTTTTTTTCTCTGCAGTCTCTTTAGGCAACATCCCGCACAGCATTGGCAGCTTCAACTCCACTTGAACTTCGACCACATGAATTTTCTCCATACAGTGACAAGTAGCATCTCTGTATTCCTCCCATGTCACCTGACCTTACTTCTGCTGGTCATACACTTTCTTTTTCTACCTTAGCTCCAAGAGAAGATCCCTGCTCAGCCAAGTCGGCCTTCTGCCTCATCTGCTTGACTTCTGATATTTTGGAATTGCTGCTCCTGTGCCCTTAGGAGGTGGTGCTTAAAAAGTGACCCAGCACCTTCTAAAGCAGTTTCCCAGGGGAACCTTACTCACTAGTTCCCTGAGCAGACTGAAGTTTGCTTTCCTCATGTCCAGTGTTGAAGTTTGGCCATGAGCATTGATCTGCTTGAGGGTAGGAAGGCTCTGCAGAGGGATCTGGACAGGCTAGATTGATGGGCTAAGGCCAATTGTATGAGGTTCAACAAGGTGAAGTGCTGGGTCCTGCACTTCACTCATAACAACCCCCTGCAGCACTACAGGCTGGAGGCAGAGTGGCTGGAGAGCTGCCTGTCAGAAAAGGATCTGTGGGCATTGACTGACAGCCAGTTGAACATGAGTGTCTCAGTTTAACAAGATTACAACTTAAAAATTAAGAGACTTCAGGTGGAAGTGTGGAAAAGGAAAAAGAAACAACTTTTTATTAACAAAATCTGATAAAACAACAAACGGTGCAATCAAAAACTTTCAGAAGAAACAAAACAAAGTCCCAAATCCCCAGGTGTGGGGGAGAAACCTGCGGCAACCCGGGGAGGAGGGGAGGGGGGGAAGGCAGGACTGTCCCAGCAGTTCAAAAGCTGCTCCCAGCCACGTGTGCTTGCAGCCAGAAATGAAGAAGTCCCCTTTCCCACAGGCAGTCTTGAAAGCAGAATACCTTGCTCTGAGATGGGTCGTTCTCTGTGAGGTGTCCCATGGGGAAAAAGCTTCCTCTCAGGAAAAGAGAAAGAGGCACCTAAAAACCGGACTCCCGCTCTGTCTGGTCCCGGACTAAACTCAAAAGCCCCCGAACAAAGGACTGTCCCCCAGCTCTCCCTGCGGCCACCGTGCTTCCCTGTGAGACCTTCCCCTCTCCCCGCTCCTGCACTGCCCCACATGTCCAGGTCTGCTCCGCCCCCACCCCCTCCTCAACTCCCCCCATCCTGGAAGAAACAGATGGGGGGGGGGACGGGACACCAGGGAAGAAAAAGAAAATTCCAACATCTCTTTTCAAACCTATGACAATGAGGCAGCGTGTTCCCAGGTGGTCAAGAAGGCCAATGGCATCTTGGCTTGTATCAGAAACATTATATCCAGCGGGACTAGGGAAGTGATTGTCCCTCTGTACTCAGCACTGCTGAAGCCACACCTTGAATCCTGTGTTCAGTTCTGGGCCCCTCACTGCAAGAAAGACATTGAGGTGCTGGAGCATGTTTAAAGAAGGGCAATAAAGCTGGTGAAGGGTCTAGAGCACAAGTCTTATGAGAAGTGGCTGAGAGAGCTGGGATTGTTTAGCCTGGAGAAGAGGAGGCTCGGGGGGGACCTTATTGCTCTCTGCAACTACCTGAAAGGAGGTTGTAGCCAGGTGTGGGTTGGTCTCTTCTCCAAGGCAACAAGTGTCAGGACAAGAGGAAATGACCTCAAGTTGCACCAGGGGAGGTTTAGATTGGATATTAGGAAAATGTCTTCACTGAAAGGGTGGTCAGACATTGGAATAGGCTGCCCAGGGAAGTGATGGAATCACTGTCTCTAGAAGTGTTCAAAAGTCATGAAGATGTGGCACTTGGGGATATGGTTTATTGGTGAACATGGTGGTACTAGATTAATGGTTGGATTCGATGATCTTAGAGGTGTTTTCTAACCTCAATGATTCCATGATTCATGAGACTTCCCAAAAGAAAATTTAAAATAAGATAGGTTCTAGTGCTGCAAACTCCTGAGTAAGACATCTTTCTGAATGAGACACCCTTTGTTATTTAAAAGAAACAAACACTAAACATTGGTAATGTTTCCTGGAATTTGTAGTTCAATTCTAATTAATATGGTGGCACAAATTACATGCTTTGGACTACTTCACTGGGAGAAAAAGTGTGAAATTCCCAGAAGGAGTGAAGAGATGGAGAAAAGAACCAGAGAAAAACATCACTGTAATGTACTGGAGTGCACATTGCTATATTGCACAATACAAGTCATTAGAGATACAGACAGAAAAACTAAAAAAACCTCTAACATGAACCAGGAAGCACCTTCCATGTCAAAGGGATACTACAGAGCCAAACCCGCATTGTCATGTCTTGCTGCTGTAAATAAGACACCCCAAACAGTTTATTTGGTGTCATGGGTTGACTTTGGCCAGATTCTAGGCACCCACTAAAGTCACTCTGAGCTGGGAGAGGTCACACAGGCAAAACAGACTCAATGTGGGGTTAATACTAAAATTTATTACTAACAGGATGAGATCTAAAGAGTGAGAAATAAAACAGTCTTAAACACACTTTCCACCCACCCCTCCTTCCTTCCATGTTCTCCCTCCTCCCCCCGCATCACTGCAGGGAGACAAGTCCACCTCCTCAGGCAACAGGTCTTCCAAATCTGCTGTCCCATAGGTCACTCTTCCATGGGCTGCAGGAGGACAGTCTGCTCCACCATGGTCCTCACCACAGGTTACAGGGGGGGCGCCCAGCTCTGAGTCCTTCCCCTGCTCCGTGGGGTCCCCGGTAACAGTCCTTGATGGACCTCTCCAACATGGGTCCACCCCTCAGGCAGTAGTTCTTCCATATCTACTGTCCCAAGGGTCACTTCTCCATGGGGTGCAGGGGGGGATCTCTGCACCCCAATGGTCCTTCATAGGATGCAGTCCTTCATAGGGTGAGCTGTACCGATGTGAATCCCCCACAGGGCCATGAGTCCTACCCAGGAATAACCTGCTCCAGGGTGGATTTTCCTCTCCACGGGCCACAAGTCTCTTGAAGGACTCCGCTCCATCCTGGGCCTTCCATGGGGGTTAACGGCCTTCTTCCATGCATCCATCTGCTCCAGCATGGGCTCGACTGCACCGCGGCGGGTCGCCCCGTCCCGACCCTGCTCAACTCGGCTGAGGGGGAAGGGAGGGCAGTGCCTGCCGGCAGGGGCCACTCTGCCACCCTGGACTAGCCGGCAGGGCACCCCCGCCCCACCCCTTGCAGTTCACCTTGGGGGTTTTGGTGCTGTCGGTGCTGTTCAGGTCCTCGGGTTGATGCCTTAGAGTCTTTTTGATTTTTTGATTTTTCTAATTTTTATAAGATTTATAAGTAGTTATGTAGAAAATGTAGGTTTTAGAAGCAGCAGCATTTATTCCCTTACCCTTAGCACAGTAACTACACACATATCCTAACCCTTTTACCCCAAGATACAGCCAAGAACTGGGTGAATGTGTGCCCTTTGTGCTCTGAGGTAGATGAAGTGATGAAGGAAGTGGTCTCAAAAAGACCCTAGCCCCAGTTCCCAAGGGGCAGATCGGGGGTGGATCAGGGCAAAAGCCAAGGGGTGGAAAAACCTGGCATTGGACGAACAGTATTATAAAATTGTAACACCTGAGGCACAGGGCATGCATGTGTCTTGTAACTTCTGTGCCTTGGAGGCACAATTAAATCCTTTTCTTATCTTACCTCTAATTAAATTGCCGTGGAGTTTTTTTCCTCAGCTCCTTTAGGCATCAGGCAGGACAGGTTCCAGCACGGGCTGCTCACAGGGGAGGCCCGGGGGCTACAGAGCTGCTCTCCGCGGGGCTGCACGTCCCGGCCCCAGCCCCGGTCCCGGCCGCCCCTTTGCAGGGGCCGCTGCTCGGCTTCGCCAGCACTGCCGAGAGCAGCACGGGCGGCTCGGCAGGAGCGCCGCTGCCTGCTCCAGGCTAGGTGCCGAGAGGCCCGGGCAGGGCTGCCGCTGCTCCCCCCCCACCGCGGCGGGGGAGGCAGCGGGGCCACCCGGGAGCTTCAGTCAGCTCTCCCCTACTGGAAATTCTTCTGCACAACCAACTTGTTCTTAAATATGTTATCACAGAGACGTGATTATTGGGTCTCCCTTCGCCAGGAGCAGGAAGTACCTCCTGTAGCCAGCTGTCATTGGCTTCATTAGGGGAAAACTTCTAGCAGCTTCTAACTAAAGCCACCCTATGTAGCCCCCCCCGCTACCAAAAAACCCACCCACCTCAACCCACAATATTTGGCAACATTACTTTTGAACATAGTTAACATCATGCAGATCTCATACATGTGGGCATGGGTGGTGAAAATGTGCTTAGGGCTCGTAACTTTTTTTAGAGAGCCACTTCAAAGAAGTATTTGCCATAATGTCACCGAAAATTTGGAGTAAAAATTTCTAACGCTGTAATTTGGGTATTAGAAAACGTCATTACTTTATTATGGCCAGGTTATGTGGTGGTTTGAAACTCCCAAGAATCCAATATCTAAGTTTAAGCCCCCCTCCCACAATTTGCCCCAGTGAGAGGGTTTAGTGATGGCATGGACTTGATATCTTCTTCACCTCATGTGGAGAGTTTTCAGACAAAACACAACTATTCGGTATTGGGGGAAGGGGAAAATATTTACAAAGGTTTATTTACGTACATATATATATTTACATTAAATTAAATTCCTCTTTTCCTTCAATAAAAGTCTAAGAAGAAAAGAGAAAAGTCTTTCTGTCAGTCCTCAGGCCACAGTTCCTTCATTTCAGTTTTTTGTGGCACTGGTTAGTCTTTCATTTTTTAAGGCAGCAGATTTAAGTATGGCAGTCAGGATTTTCGTTCTTACTTTGTGGAAATTCCAACCCCGATCCTTTGGGGGATTTTCCTTGGAGACCTTCACTTCTCTTGGGTTAGAGCATTTAAGGCAGCTTTAAGTTCAGTCTTACTAGTGCTCCTCTGCTCTGTCTCAGCTCGCCAGCATGGTAGCAGCAGCAGCAGCAGCAGAGGGCAAGGCCACCTCCTCCACATTCTGTCCTGGTTCAGATCTCAGAACGACTCTGAGTTTTTCAAATCCTTTCTCTCTCTCTCTAGCTGCTGCTGCATTTTGGGACTCCCTAAGGGTTTGGAAGTCCACCCCTCCTCTTCAGGAGATCTCTGGGTTTTGGGAAAGTGTTATAGGTTAGAGATTCAGGAGAATTTTTCTTTCCCCTATCCGTCCACTGTACGAAAGATGTAATTTGAATGGAAAGGGGGAAGGGAGTTAATTAGCCTTACAAAAGAACTAGCTAGCCAGGCTGCATTCCTCGCTGATGGCCCATCAGAGGCTGGGGGGAGAGAGGAGGAGTTTCAGGAGGGGGTGGCTGGCTCTGCTCGGAGGGGGAGAGGGGCAGACGGTTGAGTTCTCTGAGTTCTCGCTCTGGGACGGAGAGGGGGCCTGGAGACCTGCCTTTCTGGCTTCCTGTCCTGGTCAGCTCTGACTACTGGCTTCAACTTGCCTGAGAGCTGTCTCTTGTCTCCAGCCCGGATCTGCTGTGTTTTCATCAGAGAGTTGTGTGCCCACGGGGAGAGAAGGGAGGAGCTTTGAGACACCGTCATCTGAGACAACAGTGAGTCCTGTGGGAGTGAACTGCTTCCCTTCCCCTTTTCTTCCATTGGAGGAAGGGTCCCCCATTTTTTTTTCAGCTTCTCCTGCAATCCGAGACCACCCCCCAGACCCCCTTTCCACGTGGTGACGGCCAGAGCCCAACAGCACCCCCTGCAGGTCAACACAGAGAACTGTAGGCCCTGCACCTCCAGCGATCCAAAAGCGCCCTGCAGGCCATGATTAGGACTGCGCTAAAGGACAGAGAAGTATTCGTTCAGACTTTTGTTTTTTTGGTTTTTTTTCTAGGACTTCTGTCAAGGTTTTTTGTGTTCTGTTACTGTTTTTGCCAACATACATATATCTTTTAATAAAGGGTTGTTATTTCTTCTGTTTTTCCACACTTCCTAGATTAAAGTCCCTTAATTTTGAATTTACAATTCTTCAGAGACAGAAGTTTGGTCTATCTCATAACTCGTCCTCTTTAGTAAACATTCCAGTCTCCTCAGACTGTGACAGAAAGTGATACAGTCTTACCCCAAAACAGCCCTGTTGAGTTTTCCTCTGTTTTGTTGCCAGCTCTCCCTCCTGCAGGAACATCTCTGCGTCTTTCAGTCGGCTTCACGTTATCTCGCTGCTACTGGCTATCTTTTTGGCTTTTAGCCACAGTTGTCTCTGTTCAGGACTGCTCCGCTGCCACTTTTCAATGTCTTCTGCTGCTGCTGACAGTAAGGAAACTCTTCCAGCTCTTGATTACGGGACCCAGTCCAGCTTTAACACTATACCAGGTCTCCTGTAACCTCAGCTGGGGGTTGGGGGCCCTTGACCCCCAGAGGGGTTCACTGGCTCCCTGCCTCCTCGTGGCTCAGATCATGGCTACCTACCTTCTACAACTATCTTCACCACCTTCTCTTCCGTTTCTGTGGGTATGTAATTTCCGCAGGGCGCATGTGGACTTTTTATTGGTCAAGTATTATCAGTGGGGCAAACCATTACTACCTCAGAGAAAAGGATTTTCAAACCACCACAATCATTATAGCCACATACGTGCCTTTGAAGACTTTTCACATATTTATACATTTTTAGCAAACAAAGAAATTTATGCTCATTAGTCCTAAGTTACATAATTCTCTTCATTAATTAGTATTCTATCCTCTATTGGTTATTGATTTTTCTCTTCTCATGCTAATTTGGTCCACATTCTTTATTCCTCTTATCATCTTTTTCTCAGAGGGGGAGTCTCCAATTTTCAGGCTGTGATGTTTTTGTTAATCTCCTCTGTATTTCTGGTGAGTCCAACATATCTTTGAAGGGCCATAAATTTAAGATCCCAGATATCCAATCTCCAGCTCCCTAAGGTTTTCTTTATTGAAGCTTATCAAAGCTAGTCCAGAGAAACTCAAAGCTTTGTTGGTTTAAAGATCAAACTGACAAGAGTCTGTGTAAAGAAACCTAGCCACCCGCTACCATTAATTAAAAATTTAGGAAAGTTATATAATTTCCAACAATGATAGTTGATCATCAGTAGTTTCACCTTTTGAATGCTCTCATAGAGTAGAGTGATAGTGTTATCCTGACCTCACAACTGGATAACAAAAATACCCAAAACATAAGCCAAGAAATCTGATAATAAGTCAGTAAGAAAACACCAGAGTTTGGAAATGAAATCTTGTCCTCACTGAAGCCCATGGCAAAAAATCTACCTTGATCTTTTATCTCATCTATCTGAGTAGCTATCTAAAAACATGCAATTAGTGATACATTTAGGTTACCAGATGAAATTCATTTCTCTCTGCTAGAGAAGATGGGTGAGATAATTACAGCAGCCATTTTTGGCTTTAAAATTCATATGAAGAAATTCTGGAACTGCAATTTGTAATGTTGTTATATGCAAGGGTTGGGATAGATGTCTTGCTTTCCAGCCATACAAATATGAAAGTTCTGTGCCCCAAGATGCTGACAGATGAAAGGTGTGATACCAAAATCCTTTACACATGCAAATATTTTCACCAATTGTTTTGCGATTCTACTGCCATGCATAAAGTTTTGTCTGAGAAGCCTTATTTTCAAATGTTGGCTGCTTTGCTGTGAGACACTGAAAACCTGAAAGAGTTAATGTCTCAAACATTTGGCAGAAGAGAAAAGGAATGTTACCATGCCAACGAGATAAAGTTCAGTTAGAAAAGAGGGTCTTTCAGAGGCAGGATAGCTCTTTTCTGGGACCAACTTCCTTATCTTGGGTAACTATCTCTAAAAACAAGTTTGAGACAGCATTGCACTTGTGTCTCTGACAGGGAGGAGGGGAATTGAAACCATGGGACTCCCCAACCCCCTTCTGAAAAGTTCGAGAATAACAACGCATGAGGACTAGTCTATAAATAGCACAACTGAGAGAGGTGGGGTGTGCACCCACCATTCCTAGGAACCAGACCAGAAACAGCACTGGAACCCTGGGTGGTGATTTGGATCTTTTTCTCTACCTCTATTTTCCTATCTTTCTTTCTTCCTTTCTTCCTCTCCTTAAAAGTTTAAATCACTGCTGCTGCCAGCCTTTCAGCCTATCCATCATAAGTTTAAAAGTTTAATTCACTGCTGTTGTTGGCTTTTCAGAAAAAGTTCAATCTGCATGCTGTTCAGAAATGTTTAAATCATTGCCACCACAGGCTGTTCAACCTATCATAAAGTTTAAATCGTTGCTGCCATAAATAAAACTTTCTAATTGATTGTTTGGCTTCATTTCTCCTTAATTTAGTGCAAGGGTACCCCTAATATCAACTATCTCAGAGTAAACAGTCCAGGACTGCCCTCAAGGGACCCGACATTTTGAGGCTGTCCCATAGCAGACAGCCCAGGATCACCCTCTCTGGACCTGACACTTGCAATCCTGCTGAACTTCAAATGGAATTGCAGGGATGCAAGAAGGCTCAAGATCTGAGCAAAACTCAGAGATGGCAAGCAGGTCATGTTGAGGAAGAAGTCTCAGGGTAGGGGAATAAGCAGTAGGATGACTATTTATGGGAAGCTGATCCTGAGCAGATTCAAAGATTAGTCTTTTACCACTTTTGATGTTTTTGAAGTCAAGAGACTCAGGATTTTTGCAGTTGACTCAAATGCTAGAAACAGAGTTTTTGCATGTGTGTATAAGAAGCACATCTATGTAATCCTGGAGGAGGGACTTTGACAAAATTTACCAGATACCGTGTGACTGGGATTCAACCACTAGCACCATGGTTGCCAACACTGCAGGTACCTGGACCTTGCACTAGGGGTTGCCCAGTGTTTCTCAGTTGCTGCTGCAAGCACCTCAGGGTGTTACCAAAATCAGTTGATAAACTCCCTAACACCAATGTAGCATTAAGAAGCAGACATTCTTTATTACAATGCTGGGTGCAAGGGGAATAGCTATACCTAGCTTGCATGCTGAGTATAGAAAAGCTCCAGTTTATATACTATATTTTACATACATATTCATTGGTTTTCCCAGAAGAACCATACATATGATAATCATCTCCCCAAAGTAATTACCATCTCCCCTCCCATCAGTGCATGAGTTTTTTTGTCCCAGTGGTCTCTCCGGGGGTCTCTGGTTGTTGCCAACCCTAAAGTTATACCTGACGGTCCAATAAACTCAATGGTACCTCCCAAATATGGAGTTGAGTTGGCATAACTGGTCTAGTTCATTAATCTGTGAGTCCTTAGATCAACAAAGTGTTCTTCATCTAACAACAGGAAGTGGGGAGGAGTGAAGCGAGCAGCATCTGGTTTGAGACAGTCTTGGTGAGGGCACCGAATTGGGGAGTGACATTCCTAAACCACGACAGCCTTAATTAGCACAAAGGTTTGAGATAACAACAGAACTGACCAGAGTGTGTTGGAAACAATTTTGATCTAAGCATTTGTTGTATTAGGTAAGGAGCCATTTGTCACAATGTTGCTTGGTCTGTTCATGTGGGTGTGGTACCTAACCCTGTATATATTCCTGTATGTGCTCCTCCTGATGTTCTTTTTCAGAGCAGGAAGAGGGATCAGGATTGCTTTGTTGCTGTGTGATATCAGTTTATGACATGGTAACATCAACGACAATGAGGGTCATTTGGGACATCTGTTAAGTGTTGCTCCCCTGCCCTTACCTTGGGTGCTACCTTTTGGACTCCATTAGTAATCGTACCCAACCTGTGGGGGGAACAGGGGAGTATGATTTTCCCCAGCCTTTCACCTCCTTTTCCTCCTTCAGGCCTGTTATAGCTTTTGAGAATTTTGAATTCCCTTTGGATGTTAAGGAAAGCATGTTCTTGTTGCTAAGTCTGCCAGGTCTCCACAGTGCAGTCTACATCATTGTTCTGGTTTGAAACCCAATGGGAAAAATTACCCCACTCAATCTGCCCCCCTCTCCCCCACCCCCTTCTGACAGTGGAGGAAACACTAGGAATGACCACAAGTTGGAATCACAATTTTACTGAAAAAACTCACAATAACCACAACAATATCAATAAAAGAGGGCACAAAAGAGAGAGTGCTCTATCCACAAAAGGGTATTCATCACCAAACAAACAAAAACACTCCCCAAAGAGAGCGCCAAACTCAACAATGGGTACAATCTGTAGCTGCAGGAATATTAAGAGAAGGAACTTCAGGAGTACTGTCACAAGAGATAAGAGAAAAAATAGCTAGAAACAGTTCCACTACACAATTTGAGAAAAATTACCCAGCATGGTGGCAGTTAGTGAACTTCACTTACAATCCTCAACACGAACAAATTGAAGCTTATATACTCACTATCAGTGCAGCCAAAGAAAAGACCATCTTTCCTATCTTGGCATTAGGAGCTATACATCAGAACGTTATTGTCAGACCCATAGGCCATAATGTTTGGGCAAGTTATGATTGCACCAAGGAAAAGTGGCAGTTAATCAGTACTGAGGCATGTACTCCTAAGGGGCAATTAGGATATATCTGTGAAAATGCTGTAGTAGAAAATGAAGATTGATGCTTAGATACTGAACATAGTGTGTGTACCTTTGAGATTCTTCCCCGTGCTAAAACCCAATCACAAGTCTATTACGTAGGAAATGGACGTGCATGTGTTAGGACTTTTTGTGTTAATTTTACCATAGATAATTGTCATGAAGTAGCAAAGGGTACTAATTTTTGTGTGTGTAATTTTACTCAAATCAGGCTGTGACACTGATTATATTGTTCCAGTGACTACTAGACAACTGATTGAAGCTGATTATACAATGTATCGTGATGTGCCGAAATTGCAGGTAGGAATGGACATTAATCTTTTTAAAACAATGCTTAGACATCCTGATATAGAGAAACTGGTCCAGGAAGTGAACAGAACGACTCAGCGCATGCTCTGGCAAGTGGAACATGACACTGAAAATATAAAAACCATTTTAACTAAAGTGGAACAGGTAGGAGAGCATCATTGGTGGGACATCTTTACAGGGTACTCCCCTACAGCGATACAAATGTTTCACTATTTGATACATCCAATATTGGTTTTAGTAGCAGCTATAATTCTGCTATCCCTCTTAAATGCTTGGTTGTGGTACAGACTGAGTACCATAATCAAAAGGATGCAGATAATGTGGGCAGTGATGTATACCGATCAAAGCCCTTTGGAACTTGACGAAAGAATTTGCAAGTCATAAGAAAAGGGGGGGACTGAAAGAGGAAGCCAGGCCCAAAAGAGTTAACTGAGAAATCTGGGCCTACTAAGAAGCTACCAACATCTAAACAATCTGTGCTCATTCTGTTCTGCCTACTGGACCAAAACTTAAAAGAATGGTAGAAGAAACATTTAATATGCCTAGAGGCAATAAATTAGGATGCAGTAAGATAAAGTAGACATTTGAATAGAAGAAACAGGTCTGGAGCCAAGGCTTTCTCCAAGCTTCAGTGAGCAGGTCAAGAACAATAGAAAAGTAGGAAGGTCAAGCTGAGGAAGAGCGGATCTCCCACCAAAATTGAGGGCCAAGAGAAGCACCACCCCAAGCTCCACCTGAGCTCCGCCTATACTCCGCCTGTTATTAATATGTATAGATAGATGTTGTAATCATATGAATATGCATTTAATCTTATATGAAAATTGTATAAAAACCACTGATTTTGTGTGAAACCTTTGAGCAAGTTCTCTGTGGTGCGAACCACGCTTGCTCCCGGAGCTGTCAATAAATACCTTTGCTGCTCAAAGATCCAAAAGTCTCTGAGCAGTTCTTTATACCGGATTTTTCGGATTCAGGGGAATGATGATGGCCACATGGAGTGTGTGCACTGGACCTCATCTGGATCTACAGGGGACTGCTCATTACTTGAATCCCTACAGATTACCTCTAGCACAGCTAATTCTCTCAGATACTGGATACCTTTCTCCATGGCATTCCACCTCCTTGGGTACACTACTAGGTCATCCTTGAAAGAATACCTTTCCCTCACACTTCACAGGAGTTGCCTCCAGAGGCTGAGAATTTCTGTCCTCTTCCCAATCCTCTTGTTAATGCCCACATCCTGACACAGGGATCCAAGTTGCTTGCCTTCCCTACCGTCTAGTTTCATATTGTGACCCATGATATCCCGGCATCAGAGCAGCAAAGGTCACTAGAGGCTCTCCCGACTGGTGGCTGAAATCTTTTTGCATATCTTGCAGCTCACCCTGGGATAGGGATCAGGTGATTATCTCTGGACCTGCCTCTTCTTCCTGTTGTGAGGGCCCTGCTTCCTCTTCATCCCTCACTAAGTGAACAGATTTGGTCTTGCATTTCTTCTTCTGTATAGGGGTGACTTCTATGGGCATGAGTTGTTCCTCTGGTTTGACTGCAGTCTGAGTGGACACAGTTCCTGTTAGTCTGCTTTCCTCCTCCTCCCCCTGAGGGTGCTTTCTAATAACGAGAAGTGCCCGATAAGCAGTAGCCAGGGCCCAGCACACCGTAATAAGTTACTCCTCTCTGGAGTTGCCACAGCATTCTCCTTGCAAATATTCTGTCACTTTACCAGGGTCCAGTAGTTGTTCAGGGGTGAACTTCCAAACCATCGGAGCAGAGATCCCCCAAAACTGGCCCATTTTTTCCCACATTCCATGCCACTCATGACTATCCACCCTCAGGGCAGATCTCTAAATAACCTCCATAGAAATCTATGTCCTGACTCTAAACATCATTGTCATGGTTATTGAGAAAAGGGGTGGAGCTTCTAGCACTGTTTAGTTCCATACCATGCACGTCACGGCTGGGGGTGTGGTTTTTGGCAGGAAAAACTGTGACACTGGACCAGAAGTGCGCCATCTTGCCTCGCTCCAGCAGAGGGACTGTCCCCATCAACTCCATTGGACTCGATCCCTCTGTTGTCCATTGGTCCTCCCTCCTGTTTTCTACACAACTACTGATCTTTTTGGTGATGAAGTGGACAGCAATGCACCCCCACTGGTACTGCTGCCCATGGAAAGCTGCAGAGGGATCCGAGCCCTGCTGGGTTCTGTGGAGTGAGCAGCTCAGTTGCATAACTCCTTATTCAGACAAAATAGCTCTCCAGGTTTTGTTTTGCCCTGTTTTCCATTGTTTCTGGGCTGGGAGGAGGATGTTAAATTGCAGAAATTCATTTGCCACATTGCTTTTGCTCTCCCAAGCTTCGTGGTCCAGTGCGAGGGGGCCACCTTCTTGCCTTTGTTCTGGGAAAGTTTGGATACATTGAACAGCAAGTGCAAACTTTTTATTGATGCTGCCAGCATAGCCAGCAAACTTGGTAAAATCCTCTGCAGTGTGGTTAGCTACTAATGTCAACAATCTGACTGCCAATGATTGTGTTTCTGCCAAAGTGAGCAAAGATGATCTTAAAGGGACTTTGAGTTTTCCCAAATCAGAAGTGATGGCACTTAGTTTATTCACTAACACTTCTTGGTCTATGGTGTTTAGTACACCTAATCCTGCGTCAAACCATCCGGCTACATCTCTTTGGATTCTGGTACGATGGGATCTGGCATTCCAGCCCTTAAGACTCTGCTGAATATAGGGTTGACAATCCTTTTGTATGTGTGATATGTTTACTTGAATGTTTATTTGGACTCTTTTCAGTGAATATGTATGCAATTGCCAATCAATTTTCAGTGCTTTACTTATTACTTTTACCACTTCTGCACAAAAGTGTGCACCTCTATATGAAGAGATGCCCTTGGGTACTCCAAATCGTGGTATAATCTCGTTTAACAAGATTTTAACCACTTCTCTTGACTTATTTGTTCTACATGGGAATGCCTCTGGCCAACCAGAAAATGTGTCAGTCAAAACTAATAAATAACGATACCCCCCTTTTCTTGGGAGTTCAGAGAAATCAATCTGCCAGATCTCACCTGGGAAGTGTCCTCTTTTTATTTCCCCTGGATTAATTTTACTTTTGGTGTCTTGATTATTTTTCAGGTAAAGTTCACATTGGGATGTGACTCGCTTTATTGTGGTAAATAAATTTGGCCCTGCTACTCTAGTCTTTAAGTGTTGATAGAGTGGATCCAAACCCCAATGAGTTTTATCATGTTCTGCTTTCGCAAATTGCCAAATTTTTCTGGTAACACTAGTTGACCTGTCTTCAGTTGACCCCATCCGTTGTCTAATAGCTTACCTCCATTTTTATGTATCCACTGATAATCTGTTTCCTGATCCTCTACCTGTTGATCTGTGTCTAATCCTTCTGGCACTAAAGCTGCCACTGGTTGTTCATTACCTCTTGCAGCTGCTAATTTGGCTTCTGCATCAGCTTTTCTGTTTCCTATTTCTGGAACAGTGTTGCCTTTCAGGTGTCCCCTGCAATGCATTATAGCCACCCGTGATGGGAGTTGGACGACTTCTAACAATCGTAGGATCTTCTCTGCATGTTTAACAGCTTTTCCTTGGGCAGTCAATAGTTCTCATTCTTTCCAGATTGCTCCATGGGCGTGTACAATGGCAAAAGCATATTTAGAGTCAGTCCAGATGTTGATTTGCTTTCCCTTTGCCAGTTCAAGAGCTCGGGTGAGAGCTATTAGTTCTGCTTTCTGGGCTGAAGTTCCTTGTAATGGTTTGAGACCCCAAAATCCAATTCTCGAGTCCAAGCTCCCCTCCCACATCTCACCCCAGTGTGAGATGGGTTTTCCAGACACCACACAAGACTCAAAATGGGGGGAAGGGATTATATTACAATGACTTTACAAATAAATATTTCAATACATCATATACAATCATAACTATCTTTTCTATGATAAAGCAGTATTTACAATGGATCAAATCTCTTCTCCCTCCAAATAAAAGTCCAGGAGGGAAGAAGGAAGAGATCCTTTCCACTCTCAGAGCAGCAGTCTCTCTAGGGCAGCAGTCTGTCTCTCTCTTCCATGCAGCAGCTGTAGCTGGATCACTTTTTCCAAATACACACAGGGGGGTGTCTCCAAGCCCCTCTCGGTCCTTCGACTCCAAGCGAGGGTCTTTCTCTTCCGTGGGCTGTATTCACCGGGACAAAAGTCACTTCACCACGTCATATCACGAAGTACAGGAGTCTTCGTGACGGTCCCTATCTTCAGGGGATTCAAGATCCCTTGCAGAGCTCCTGTGCTCTGTCTCAGCTCTGCTAGCTTAGCAGCAGCGGGGGAGCAAAGCCCTCCTCCGCATTCCATTCGGCTGTCCCAGTCCAGATCCGGGATGCCTTGAGCTTCTCAGCTCCTCTCTCTGCAGTGCATGATGCATTTTAGGACTTCCATTCAGTAGGATTCCATCCCCTCTACTTAGGAGAGGTCACAAAAGGGTTTTGGGGGGTTTTGGGGGGGTTCGGTTTCAGTTCTTACCCCACAGCTCTGTCCATAGAGATTAGTTCTGCTCTGTGCCGGCTCTCTTTCTCTCCTTGCAGGAGTTCTTTCTGCGTTGCTGCATGCTTGTCTTTGCTGCTTGTTCTCTTATCTCTTGGTTCTTTGCCACTGTTCTCCGGTCAATGCTGTTCTGCCGCTGCTCCATCTGCTGCTCACAGTGAAGAAAAAAACTCCCAGCTTCTCAACTACAGATACTTAGCCCAGTCTAACACTGTTCCAAGTCCCTGTAACCCCCCAACCAGGGGCTGGGGGGGGCATAGCCCCCACCAGGCCCCTTCCTCGTGGCTTAGAACATGGCCACCTCTTCTCCAACAACAACTACAACCTTCTTTTCTGGTCTGGGTGATATGTTTATATTTTGCAGAAGCGCTCATTGGCTCAACCCCAAGGGTAACCACCCCCTGGGGGTTTACCATTTTATAACTCTAGGGGGAAAACTGTTTTTTCCCCTACCACATTCCTGTAGGTAAAGGTTTTGATTCAATTACCTGTTCTGTTGTGGTTACGGCGTAGCCAGCCATCCTTATGCCTTGTGTGGTGGGGAAAAAAAGTGTTTTTTCCCCCTGGAGTTAAAAAAAATGGTAACCCCCGAGGGGGTGGTGTCTCTCTTGATGGTGACCCAATCAGCGCTCCTGCAAAATTTAAACATATCACATCAGACCGGAAAAGAAGGAGGATGAGGTTGTTGGAGAAGAAGTGGCCATGTTCTGAAGCCACGAGGAGAAGGGGCAGGAGCCCCGCTGGGGGGCCATGGCCCCCCAGCCCCCCGGCTGGTGGGTGCAGAAACTTGGAAACAGTGTTAAACTGGACTGAGTTCTGTAGCTGAGAGTTGGGGGAAGTTTCTCCACTGTGAACAGCAGCAGGAGCAGCAGCAGAAACAGCACTGAGTGGAGAACAGTGGTAGAAAGTCAAGAGATAAGAAGCAGCAGAAACAAGCATGCAGCTAAGCAGAGAGACAGAGAACTCTAATGGAGAGAGAGAGAGAGAGAACTAAGCTCTACGGACATAGTTTTGGGGTAAGAACTGACTCAAAAACCCCCCACAACCCTTTTGAGACCCCTCCTAAGAGGAGGGGGTGGACTCCTACTGGATGGAAGTCCTAAAATGTAACATGCAGCAGAGAGAGAGGAGCTAAGAAGCTCAGAGACGTCCTGGAAGCTGGACTGGGACGGTCAGATGGAATGCGGAGAGGGTGACCTTGTTCTCCCCCCGCTGCTGCTGCCAAGTTGGCAGCCTGAGACAGAGTACAGGAGCTCTGATAGAACTCTTGAGGCAAAGACTTTCAACTGAAAGCTGATGTTCTGACTCAGAGGTAAACCCCCTGAGGAAAGGGACCATCACAAAGACCTCTGCACTTCGTGATATGACATGGTGAAGCGAACCTTTGTCCCAGTTATAACACAGTCCAGGGAAGAGAGAGAGACCTTCACTTGGAGTCGAAGGGCTGAGGAGGGGCGAGAGGAGACTCCCTTTGTGTATAATGGAAAAAATGATCCAGCTACAGCTGCTGCATGGAAGAAGAAAGACTGCTGCCTTGAACGTGGAAAGGATCTTTCCTTCTTCCCTTCTGAACTTTTATTGGAGGGAGAAGAGATTTGATCCAATGTAAATACTGGTTTATCATAGGAGAGATAGTTAAGATTATGTATATGATATATTATAATATTTATTTGTATAGTGATTGTAATATAATTCCCTTCCCCCCATATTGAGTCTTGTGTTGTGTCTGGAAAACCCATCTCACACTGGGGTGAGATGTGGGAGGGGGGCTTGGACTCAGGAATTGGATTTTGGGGGTCTCAAATTACCACATCTTGCTTTACGAAACTGCTACCATCTGAGAATCAGTCGTCTGCATCTTGGAGTGGTTCTTCCTTGAGGTCTGGATGGCTGGAGTACACTGCTTCAATGGTCTCCAAGCAGTCATGCACAACAGGTTCTGCTGAGATTCTTCCATCTAGGAATGAAGCTGAGTTGACAATATTAGTTACCTGAATGGTTACATCATCTGATTCAACCAGGATCACCTGGTATTTCAGGTGACAACCAATGGTTCCCTTTCTGTTCCAGCACTGCTGATACAGTATGGGACACCAACACAGTCATTTTCTGTCCCATAGTGAGTTTTCTGACTTCTTCTATGTTTACAACCACCGCTGCAACTGCCCTTAGACAAGTAGGCCATCCTTTGCTTACCTCATCCAACTGTTTGGAGAAGCAGGCCACTGCTCTTTTGTGCGGCCCCAGTTGTTGAGCCAGGACCCCTAAAGTCATTCCTTGATGCTCATGCGAGAACAACCAGAAGGGTTTCATCACATCAGGTAAACCCAACGCCAGAGCCCTCATGAGCTCTTGCTTCAGTCGTTTGAAGGCTTTGTCTGCCTCAAGGGGTGCAGATTATGTGATCCTTATTTACTTTCTGCAGGTCATACAAGGGCTTTGCAATTATCCCATACTGATATATCCACAAGCGACACCAACCTGTCATTCCTAGAAAGGCTCGGAGGTCTCTCACCATTTCTGGTCTGGGCGTCTGGCAGATTGCTTCTTTCCTCACTGTCCCCAGGGATCGCTGTCCTCCTGACACTTCATATCCCAGGTACATGACTTTCTCCTGGACCAGTTGAGCTTTCTGTTGAGAGACTCGATAACCACTTAAACCTAAGAAATTTAAGAGAGATATTGTCCACTGAATGCAGTCCTCTTTTGTTTCAGTTGCTATTAGGAGATCATCCACATATTGCAGAAGAACGCCAACTCCCAGTGGCTGTTACCATAGTTCTAGCTCTTTGGCTAGCTCGTTACCAAAAAGTGTGGGACTATTCTTAAAACCTTGAGGCAAAACGGTCCATGTAATTTACATTTTTCTCCCTCTGTTAACAGACCTCCATTCGAAAGCAAAGATCTTTTGGCTTTCCTGTGCTAGGGGTAGACAGAAAAAGGCATCTTTTAAATCTAACACTGTAAATCAAATCAAATTATCCCTTAATTTAGTTAAAAGTGTATAAGGATTTGCTACAATAGGATGTATAGTCTTAGCTATTTCATTTCCTGCTCTTAAATCTTGTACTAACCTGTAGGTCCCATTTGGTTTCTTCACTGGAAAAACTGAAGTCTGATTCACACTCTATCAACAGCCCTAATTTCAAAAAGTTTTCAATTATTGGTTCAATTCCTTTCCTATCTTCTAGCCTCAGTGGATATTGTTTCTTAGCCACTGGCTTAGCTCCTGGTTTTAGTTCTATTTGAATAAGAGTTGCCCATTTTGACTTACCTGGTATGTCAGTCCACACCAGGGGGTATGCTTGATTTGTAATTTGATCATTGTCCTTCTTGTTTGATTTTGGTTCCATGCAGCTCATAGCCAAACTCAGAGCTGCCAATAATTGTTCTTCCTTTACTTTGAATTCAATCTTACCTTGTTTAAATTCTATTATAGCTCCCAGATTTTCTAATAAGTCTCTGCTCAATGGAGGTTTGGATGAATTTGGTAAGTACAAAAACTGATGTTTTTGTTTCCCAATTTTAAATTTTAGGGGTTTCAAAAAGAAAGCTTTTGCTGATTGGCCAGTGGCACTAACAACTTGTACATAGTTATCACTCTTAGGTATCAATTCTTGATTTAAAACAGAAAACGTAGCTCCAGTGTTGATTAAAAAATCCAATTTTTCTTCTTTTTCCTCTAGCAGAATTGTAACCAGCGGGTCTGCTAGGGATAAACCATCTGGTCCCCTTCATTCACTACTCTGGTGGGCTACGACAGCCCCTCTTGGATTTCTATTTGCCCGGTTAGGACACTCTCTCTTCCAATGCCCCTTTTGCCTACAATAGACGCATTGATTTTGACCCACCTCTGCTTGTTGGAGGGGTAAACCTCCCCTCCCCCGTGTTGCCTGTCCTCGGCCACGACCCCTGTAATACCATCCTGCTGTTGTTGGATTCTGTGTTAAAACTGCAACCACCACCTTTGTGAGTCTTCTATCTTCCGTTTTCTCTCTGTTGTTGTACACTTTCCAAGCTTCATTCATCAACACCTCTAAATCTTTATTGGCAGGTGCGGTGGTTTGGGCTAGGCCTTCCTTGGTGACCAGTTTGTAAACAAGGAAGGGTCCAGATTTACCCAGTATTCCCTACGATTTTTACGTAAATCAGATTATAAGAAGAAAGGAGGAGAGGCCTTCGCTCTCTTTCCTTCCGGGGGCTTGGAGGTGCAGGTTCCCTGCTGTTGAGTCTGCCGTGTTGGGGAGCGAGGCCTGATTAGGCCTTGCCGACCTTGGGAGACAGAGGTTGCCGGCGATCGTTCTGGAGCGACTCTCGGTTGTCCCAGGAGAGTAGTGAGCTATTTTCTTTGCTAACTCTTTTAGTTGTTAGATATTGGGTCACTAATTGGGATATATATATATTTTATTTTAGTTTTGTTCCTTTTCCCTTCCCCCTTCCCTTTCCCTTGTGAAATTGTATATTTTAATTGTATATAAGTGTAAATATATTTATATATCTCACTTTGGTTGTCTCTCTCTCGTTTTGGTTTTTCTTAGTTTTTTTTCTCCCTCTTCTCCCTGAGGTTTTGGGGGGGGGGGGGGGGGGGGGGACTTCTGGTGGTAAGGTTTGGAGACTTGGCAGGGAGCCAGCTTCAAACCATATCAGCAGGGTGTTCTATTTTCTGCAACCTTTTTCTAATATCAGGATTACTTTGTTCCATTAATAACCCCACCAACTGTAGTTTACCTTCATCTGATGATGGATCTAGGGTAGTGTATTTTCTCATGGCAGCTCTCAGTCTATCCAAAAATTCTGTGGGGGTTTCATTTTGTCCCTGCCTTACGTCATACAAGGCTGCCCAATTTACTGCTTTAGGTATAGCATTTTGTAATTCCACTTTAACTAAGTCTCTATATTGGACCAGCAGCTTGTAATGGTCTAGGTTGTTTGGGTCCCAATGGAAAAATTTGATCTATGTTCCCTGTTAAGACCCCTGTTGCAATCTGTCCTTCTACATCTCGTCCAGCTGTTTCTATTACAAGTTCTTTTTCCGTTTCCGTCAACTCTGATAACATCAAATCTATATCTGCCCAATCAATATCCTGATTTTTTGCAATTAGTTCAAATCTCTTAGCCACTTTCTCAGGATTTTCCCTAAAACACTTAACTTCCTCTCTCCAGCTATTCAAATCAGTTGGTGAAAAGGGTGCTTTCACTTTTGTCTGAGTACCTGTAGGTGTCATTACGTGGCGCAGGGGTACCAGCGTGTGGCTCATCTCTGCTGTTTGAGCTCTTGTCCTGACCCCAGTCTTGCTCCTAGCTTTCTGTTCCGCAGTATGACCGCAATGGATGCTACTCAGTCCTTCCTCAGGGTCCTCTACACTCTCAGAGTCCTCTGCCCCTAGTCCCAGTTCTGGTCCTCTAAACTGTGTCAGCTGCAGTTCCTGAGGGTCCATAATACTTTCCTCATCACCATCTCTCTTTCCCAGCTTAAGGCACCTTTGACGTATACTATGTGCATCACAGCAATGCTTTCATGGCTTACTATTTTTCCGATTCTTTTCCAATGCCAACACAAGGGGATTCTGGAGGGCTACATTAATTCCACAACTTTTCTGCCACTCTGGCTTGTTTCTTAAAGTGAAAAACATGCCAGCATACATCACTTCGTCCCACTTTTGTTCTCTGCAGAGGAATAACATAAGCTGCAGGATTGTATTGTAATTAATACTCCCCTGAGGGGGCCATTTTTTGCCATCATCTAAAATATACAGGGGCCAACAGTTTTGGCAATATTTTAAAAAGGTCTTTTTACTCAGGTTTCCCCTGGGAGTTCCTCCCAGATCTTTCCAGTGTTTCAATATGCATCCCATGGGAGTCTTGGAATTTATCTCCTTACTTATTTTGACTCCCATTGTGAAAATAGACGATTAAATCTAAAATATCCTAACAACCACAACTATTATACTCCAAACAATATCCACCACTGAAATCCAAATACCGCTTTTCGACAAAAACCTCCTAAATTCACTAGTTTTACAACCAACTTGAACTAATACAAAAATCCACAAGATGTCACTCTTAGACCACAAATATGCCTGGCTTCTACAATAAGCCTGTATATCCACACAAATCCACAAGATGCCGCTGTTGACCACCAAATTCACACTCTAACAAATCTGAGTACTTTTAGGAGACACGAAAATCTAAAAAAACCCACACATTCTATGACTCTAAATGTTTCAAAAGAAACACTTGCCTATGAGTTCTGCAACAGTAATATCAGGCACACCTAGTTTCCGCCAAAGTCTGATTAGCTCCACATCTAATACAATATAAATTTAAAGTCCAATCTAATCTTATTTCCTGGGTAGGTCGGGATCCAAGAATGTATTTCAAACAGTTATTATATAAAGCACGCACATACAACGAACAATTGCAAAATGGACAGATCTTAATTCTAGGTTTCAAGTTATGTGGTGTATTCACAGTCAATTTTTCAGACCCCCTCCCCATACAAATTTAACAAGATATTTCTGTAGTTGGTTTAGGATGGGCAAACACTTCAGGAGCTCGATTTTGCTTCCAACACAGAGCAAGAAAACACAAAATTAGCAAATCAACATAAAACACACAAAATACTATGACAACTGCTATTTTCCAAGAATACATAATAGGCGCCTTAAAGCATAGACAAAAGAACAACCAAAAGGAGACTTAGATGCCTTGTTTCTCTTGAAATAAAAAATATTTGGCCAAATACAAACAAAACGAGAACATACCATCCCAAAGGGGATATTCCCCAGGAAGAGCGTCCTCTCCTGTATCCCCACAAGAGACAGCGTCCCACCTTCAGCTTATGGGAATACAGAACCAGAATAACCAGAATCAGAATAGACAAAACCAGATGTAAATACCTTTTAACAATAGGCAGTGTTCTTGTCCAGCCCCCGCAAGAAGCCACCAAAGAAGGAAGCACCTTCGGGTAAAAAGACTTACCTGAGGGCGCCCAAGGGGTTCCCATCCTCCGAGGGATTCCTCAGTTGGGTGGAGAAGTATTGTCCTTCCACGGTCACCAAATGAATCTGAAAAATCCAGTATAAAGAACTGCTCAGAGACTTTTGGATCTTTGAGCAGCAAAGGTATTTATTGACAGCTCCGGGAGCAAGTGTGGTTCGCACCACAGAGAACTTGCTCAAAGGTTTCACACAAAATCAGTGGTTTTTATACAATTTTCATATAAGATTAAATGCATATTCATATGATTACAACATCTATCTATGCATATTAATAACAGGCAGAGTATAGGCGGAGCTCAGGTGGAGCTTGGGGTGGTGCTTCTCTTGGTCCTCAATTTTGGTGGGAGATCCGCTCTTCCTCCAGTGAGTCTGGGGGCTTAATCTCATCTTCCTCAGCTTGACCTTCCTACTTTTCCATTGTTCTCGACCCACTCACTGAAGCTTGGAGAAAGCCTTGGTTCCAGGCCTGTTTCTTCTATTCAAATGTCTACTTTATCTTACTGCATCCTAATTTATTACCTCTAGGCCTATTGTATGCTCCTTCTACCATTCTTTTAAGTTTTGGTCCAGTAGGCAGAACAGAACAAGCACAGATTGTTTAGATGTTGTTAGCTCCTTAGCAGGCCCAGATTTCTCAGTTAACTCTTTTGGGCCTGGCTTCTTGTTTCACGCCAACTCATTGGCATTGATGTCAATGAAAAAAGGAGAACAAACAGTGCTTCAGGTGACTACCCAACTCCAGCAATATGAAGATCATCTCTTTTCCTCCCTACTGACCTGTTCCTCAGCTGTGGAAAGACTGTCCAAGACTGCAGACAGATTCAAAAGACTCAAGCAAGTTAGAGAGGGAATGTTCCATGCCCTGCCAGTATGGACCAGAGTCTCTGCTATTGGGAGCAAGTGCCCTCCTGCTTGAGAGAGATACACCACAAAGTAACCTCTGGTTTTATCTACATGACCACAGGGAGGACATGAGGAAGTGGGATGGAAAATGCACCTCTGCCCTAGGAGCACAGGTAGGTGAGTTGAGAGGAAGAACAACCACCATAGGAAATTCTTCAAGGATAAATGTCTCTCCAGTTTCCAGTGGGCAAGTCCTCAGACAGAATAGGAGGGCTGATGCTACTTCTGATCCTCTTGAAGGGACTTCCACTTCATCATATTTACAAGAAGTGAGCAACGAGTACTACGATCAGAACTGCTTCCAGTCAGGTTGAGGAAAGGTACAATTGGATCTATTCGACTACGTGGATTTGATGACCTGGCCCATCAGACTCAGAAGAGTATAAGGCTGTAGTTGACACCAGCACACAATATACCCTGATGCCATCAAGATATGTAGGGGCAGAATCCACCTCTATTTCTGGGGTAACAGGGGGATCCCAACAGCTGACTACTGGAAGCTGAAGTGAGCCTGACTGGGAATGAATGGAAAAAACATCCCCTTGCGACTTGCCCAGAGGCCCCGTGTGTATCCTTGGCATAGATTACCTCAGGAGAGGGTATTTTAAGGACTCAAAAGGACATCATTGGGCTTTTGGGATAGCTGCTATGGAGACAGAGGAAATTAGACAGTGGATGTGGGGAGGCAGGGTTGACAAATGGAAGATTTTGAGCAAGGAGGAAGGGTGAGCTGTTTAAGGATTTCTTTGCTCAAGAGACCTTTGGCACCTGGAAGGTTAAGACTAGGAGAAGTATAGTATGGGAACTGTAACATTCTTTCTTTCCCTCAGGTTGTTTTTTCCAAAACAGATGAAGTTTTTATCAAAGAAGATAATTGCAGGTTGTTTAAAACTTCAAAGCATTCTTTCTCACAGACTTGGGGGGAAGTGAGATAAGAAGATAAAGTTAAAACTGTAAAAGAACAGCTTAGTGGGCATCTGCATATGTGTCAGGCCTTTGATATGTAAGACAGGAGACTAGCTCCTGTGTGTGTCTTTTTTCCACCTGACTGTGAATTCTTGCAGCTCATTGTAGCGTTTCTGATTATGAAAGTCTTGCAGTGGAATACTTTGCCTGGTCTCTCAGAGGACCCTTCTGCTCTGAGATTGTTGAGGATCAAAGAACAAAAGGTACCAATTGCTACCACAACAGTGAACCATCGACAATACCATACCAACTGGGACTCCATGACCCCCATCCATGAGATGATATGTGAACTGGAGAGCCAGGGAATGATCAGCAAGACTCGCTCACCTTTTAATAGCCCTATATGGCCAGTGTGTAAATCCAATGGAGAGTGAAGACTGACAGTAGACTATCGTGGCCTGAATGAAGTCACACCACCACTGAGTGCTGGTGTGCCTGACATGTTGGAACTTCAGTACAAACTGGAGTCCAAGGCAGTAAAGTGGTGCTGTTGGGATCCGAAACTCAGCTATCAGCAGAAAAGGAACTGATAGGATTATGTCCACGGACAGTAGGAGCTGGGAGAAACTCCTTACTCTGAGGAGTCTCATTACAAGACCTGTTAACATTCCACTATGTTTGATTGTCCTGTCTCCTTCAGCAAGATATGGAAAGACTTTGTGATGATGTCAGACGCTGTAGAAACCCTTTTGTTCTCTCCCCCCATGTGGTTACTCGCTTCAGGAAATATTAACCACTATGTGTAATTGTAGCAGAGAATTGTGTAATCCTCTAGTTAGCATAATCCATCCCCTAGTTAGCATAACTTGTCCTCTTCATTAACATATCTCTGCTCACCGGACCCTTATATTGTGAGTTGCGTGTTCAATAAATATTCCAGCTTCTACCCCCAACCTGGGATCGTTTAGTTTTTGACCTTCACATGGTGCCACCATCAACATTGCTAATGCGTTCTTCTCCATTCCTTTAGCAGCGGACTGCAGGCCACAGGTTGCTTTCATCTGGAGGGGCTTCCAGTACACGTGGAACTGACTGCCCAAAGGGTGGAAACACAACCCCACTATTTGCCATGGAGTGATCCAGACTGCACTGGAAAAGGGTGAGGCTCCAGAACACTCGCAGTACATTGATGACATCATTGTATGGGGCAACACAGCAGAGGAAGCTTTTGAGAAAGGAGAGAAGATAATCCAGATCCTCCTGAAGGCAGGTTTTGCCACAAAACAAAGTAAGGTCAAGGGACTTGCCCAGGAAATTCAGTTTTTAGGAGTAAAATGTCAAGATGGATGTCGTAAGACTCCAATGGATGTGGTTAACAAAATAGAAGCTACGTCCCTAGAAATCAGCAAGAAAGAAACACAGGCTTTCCTAGGTGCTGTGGGTTTTTGGAGGATGAATATTGAGGATTACAGTCAGATTGTCAGCCCTCTCTATCATGTGACATGGAAGAAGAACGATTTTAAGTGGGGTCCTGAACAACAACAATCTTTGGAAAAAATTAAGCAGGAGATTGCCCATGCAGTAGCCCTTGGGCCAGTCAGGAAAGGACAGGATGTGAAAAATGTGCTCTACACTGCAGCCAGGGAGAACAGTCCTTCCTGGAGCCTCTGGTAAAAAGCACCAGAGGAGAGTCGAGGACGACCCCTGGAGTTCTGGAGTTGGGGTTACAAAGGATCTTAGACCAGCTATACCCCAACTGAAAAGGAGATCTTAGCAGTTTATGAAGGGGTTTGAGCTCCTTCACAAGTGGTTGGCACCAAAGCACAGCTCCTCCTGGCACCCCAACTGCCAGTGCTGGGCTGGATGTTAAAAGGGTGATGCCTTAAGACCCTTTTAGGTTTTTTTTTGACTTTGCTAATTTTTATAATCTTTATATGTAATTATAGTCGAAGTAGATTTTAGAAGTAGCTATATTGTATTCCTCACCCTTTAGCACCCTTTAGTTTACACATTCCTCAACCCTCCTACCCCATTCCATGCTCCCTATATCAATCCTACCCCTGAATTCAGTAGAAATGTTTAGTCTCTTGTCAAGGCAAGGGCTATGCTGTTTAAAGAACACTCATATCTTGGCTGGAACAACAGAACAGAGTCAAGAACTGGGTGACCGTGTACCCTTTGTGCTCTGAGGATGGTGATGGTGATGGTGATGAAGAGAGGGTCCCGAAATGCACCCCAGACTCGATTCCTAGGGGGTGGGCTCCGGGCAGACCAGAGCAAAGGCTACGGGGTGGACACACTTGGGCTTGGACAGATAGTATTATAAAATGTAACATCTCAGGCACAGTCGGCGTGCATCCTGTAACATCTATGCCTTGGCACAAATTAAACCCTTTCCTTATCTCACCCTCAATTAACTGCTCCTGAGTTTTTTTTTTAGCATCAGCTGAGCTGGCATCAATGACTTTCATGTTATCTTGGAAATGGTAGCTGGAGTCTTTTTCTTATCATCAGGAAGTGGTAGCTGGTCTTTCCTCTTTAATTCTTATTCTATTTTAACTTCTGACTTTATCTATTGGTCCACACTTGCAGAATTCACAATTACAAAGCCACAAATCACCTATGGAGCTACTCTATGGTTTTACCTCCATATGTGACCAAATCTTAGCACTTTTACCCACTTGTCCAAAAGTGAGTGTTCCTCATCTTCAGACTGGATATATTCTGCAGGTGTCTGCAGGTCAGAGGGAGGATCCACTTGGATGTTTGCCTGCATATAGGGACAGTCTGCTTCTTCACCTTCAAGATTACTTTCATGAAGTATGTTCATCCTTCCTGGACACCTTTGTTTTTAAGGGCTGTTTCCCAAGGGACTCTCTGAATCAGCCTCCTAAATAGGTTGGTCTGCCCTCTGTAAGTCCAGGGTAGAGGTTTTGTTGATGCCCCTCCTTGTTTCACTGAGTATTGAAAACTCCATCATTTCATGGTCACTGTACCCCAGATGGCCTCCGACCACCACATCTCCGACCAGCCCGTCCCTGTCTGTAAACAGCAGGTCAAGTGGGGCCCCACCCTTGGTAGGCTCAACAAGAAGCTATCCCCCATACATTCCAAGAACCTCCTAGACTGCCTCTTCTCCACTGTGTTGAGTTCCCAGCAGACATTTGGAAGGTTAAAGTCTCCCACAGGAACAATTTTGAAACATCCACCAGCTGCTTGTAGAATAATTCATCCACCCTTCCATCCTGGTTGGGTGGTCTATAACAGACTCCCACCAGGACATCAGCCTTGTTGGCCTTCCCCTGATTCTTACCCATAGGCACTCAACCTTATCATCACTAACCTCAAGTACTCATCATCATGGCTAGGCTTCGTGAACGAAGATTTAGGAAGGCTCTATCCACATTTGTTACAAGCACGCTGGTGGCTTATGAGGCCAATACGAGACAGACATATCCGATTGCAAAAGGCACAGCAGAAAGACTCCTTAGATGGTATATTCTGCAAGACACGATTCTTTCTGCATTGTCTTTTCTCCTCGAGAGTGATCCTGTGTGCGTTCTCAAAGGAAACAGCTGCGTTATAGATGGTGTGTCTCCAGGCCTCCTGATTTGAGGCCGGAGTAGACCAGTTATGTTGATCGATATGGCCAAGGCTGAGATGTTGTTTCAGGGAGTCCTTGTATCTTTTCTTCGGGGCTCCTCTCTTGCGGCAGCCAGTGGCAAGTTCACCATAAAGCAAGATCTTAGGCAGGCGGTGGTCCTTCATCCTTGAGACGTGCCCTGCCCAGCACAGCTGTGTTCTCAGCAACATGGCCTCAATACTTGTGACTGCTGTTTGTTCTAGAACAGATGTATTAATCACATAATCTGACCAGTGGATGTTAAGGATTGTACGGAGGCAGCGTTGATGGAAGCGTTCTAGGAGACGCAGGTGGTGGCAGTAGATGACCGATGATTCGGAACCATATAAGAGAGTAGACAGCACTATGGCTCTGTAAACACTGATCTTGGTACTTTTCTTCAAGTGTTTATTTCGTCAAACTCTTTTATGGAGTTTTCCAAAAGCACTATATGCCTTTGCTAACCTGTTGTCTATCTCCCCATCAATCTTACCATCCGAGGAGATGAGGCTACCTAGGTAATTAAACTACTGGACTGATTTGAGCTCTGATTGGCCAATGGTGATATGGGGATGATGGAAGACTTCCTGAGGTGCAGGTTGATAGAGAACTTCTGTCATCTTTAAGCTGACTTCCAGCCCAAAGTGCTCAGCAGCGTCTGCAAAGCAGGATGTTAAATGCTGCAGAACTGCTTCTGTGTGGGCGACAAGGGTGGCGTCATCAGCACAAAGCAGCTCCCGGACAAGATGGTTTAAGGTCTTGGTGTGGGCCTTCAGTCGCCTTAGGTTGAATAGGCTCCCATCAGTACAGTACCGAATGTAGATACCGTCCTGATCATCGAGGTTTGCCATGGTCCTTTGGAGCATCATGCTGAAAAAGACTGTGAATAGAGTTGGTGCAAGAATGCAGCCTTGTTTCACACCATTAGTTATTAGAAAGGGCTCAGAAAGTGCATTGCCATATCTGACCTGGCCGTGCTGATCCTCATGGAGTGAGATGATCATTTTAAGGAACTTGGGAGGACAACCTAAACGTTCCAAAATCTGCCATAGACCTTTTCTGCTCACAGTGTCAAAAGTCTTGGTGAGATCAACAAAGGTTACATAAAGACCTTTGTTCTGTTCCCTACACTTCTCTTGCAGTTGTCTGAGAACAAATACCATGTCTGTGGAACTCCTGTTGGCTCTGAAACCACACTGGCTTTCAGGTAGAATTCCTTCGGCTATAGCGGGTATTAGTCTGTTCAAGAGTATTCTTGCCAGGATTTTGCCAGCAATGGAGAGCAGAGTAATACCACGGTAATTTGAGCAATCAGATTTAATTCCTTTCTTCTTATACAAAGTGATGATGACTGTATCATAAAGGTCTGATGGTAGTTCGCCTAGTTCCCAACAACTCACCACATGGAGTGCAAGGCCCCCATGTTTCCAGACTTTGAGTGGAATTCCATCAACCCCAGCTGCCTTGCCGATTTTCACCTGCTATATGGCCTTGAGGGTTTCTCCTAAAGTGGGGGCAGTATCCAATTCATACTTCTCCAGTTGATGTGTGATGGACTGAATTGCTGAGTCTTGGACTACACAGTTGGTACCGAAAAGAGTCTGAAAGTGTTCAGACCATCGATTCAGAATGGAGGTTTTATCTGTTAGAAGCATTTGACCATCAGCACTGAGCAGGGGGCTTTGGACCTGGTATGTAGGCCCATGTGTTGTTTTCAGGGCCTCATAGAATCCTCTGTGATAACCCGTATCTGCGCATAATTGAGTTTTTTTAGCTAGATTGATCCACCACTTGTTCTGGATGTCACGGAGTTTCTGTTGGAGCTTGCTGCAAGCAAGACGAAAGGCTGTTTTTTTTCCGTGACAGGATGGCAGTGCAAGGTGTGCTTGGTGGGTGGTTCTCTTCTTCCTCAACAATTCCTGGATCTCTTGATTGTTTTCATCAAACCAGTCCTTGTTCTTCTTGAAGGACAACCCTAAGGATTCTACAGAGGACTGCTGGATGCTATTTATAATATGGTGTCAAATTGTTTCAGGAGAGGAATCTGTAGAATCTATGGAATGGTTTTTGAGCCTAGTTTGAAGGTTTGCCTGGAATTTGTCTCTCACTGTACCTGATTGGAGATTGTTGACTTGGAGTCTTCTCCTTGGGATACTGCCCCTTTTAGGTTTGAATTTAAGATCGAAGTTGAGTTTGCAGCGCACAAACCGATGGTCTGTTTGGCATTCTGCGCTGGGCATCATGCAGGTATGATGGACATCGCGGACATCTCTCCGTCGCACCAAGACATAATCAATGAGGTGTCAATGCTTAGATCTAGGATGCATCCAGGTTGTCTTCAGACTATTTTTCTGCTGAAAGATAGTATTAGTGATGATGAGCTGTTGCTCTGCACAGAATTCTAGCAGAAGTCAACCATTATCATTGCAGTTTTCAACACCATGCTTGCCTAATACTCCTTTGCAGGCTTCAAAGTTCTTTCCTACTCTGGCGTTGAAATCACCAAGGATAATGACCTTATCATCTGCAGGCACCTTTTGGGTAAGGCGGCTCAGGTAAGTGTAAAATTTATCTTTTTCTGCAGGGTCAGCTTGGAGAGTTGGGGCATATATACTAAAGAGAACAACGTGTTGCTTGTTGTGTAGTGGAAGGCGTAGGGAGATAATGCGGTCAGAGTGACCTGTCGGCAGATTTTTGACTTTAGGAACAACAGAGTTTTTGATCATGAAGCCAACTCCTGAGAGATGCCTTTCAGTTCTGGGCATACCTGACCAAAAGTGTGTAACCGGCACCATGTTCTCTGAGGCTGCCTTCCTTGTGAAGGCGAACTTCACTGAGATCAGCAATGCTGATGTTAAGACGAGCCAGTTCATGGGCAATTAGGGCAGAATGATGCTCAGAACATCCACTATCTCTAGAATCGAGCATGGTTCTGATATTCCAACATGCTAGAGTTAATTTAGGTACACCTTTGGAGGCAGGTGTATGCCTTTGTCTTTTGATCTTTGTGTTGACTGCATTAGAAAAAGATGCCCGTTGGCCTGCGGTCAACCAACTGGGTGAAGGGGGAGATGAGCTTTGTTTAGGCCACCTTTTCTAGGCCCCTCTCCGAGTAGAGCAAGCAGTGCTGTCCTTGAAAAGGCTGCTTGGTCGTTCAGGGTGCTGCCGCAAGAGACTGTCATCTCCGGTCAGTCTCAAATGACCAATATCCTGAACCGTCTGCATGCAGGGTTGGGTCTGCGGCTTCCAGTGCACCTTTCACCTGTCGTTTCGACCCTCGCCCGTCACTACAGGGCTTTTTGAATGTGGGTAAAGCCTTCAAGCCTGCACAATGGATTTTTTAGATGAGACGTAGTATGCGTGGAACTGAACCCACCCTTTAATCCTAAGGTTCATCTGCCGGGGCCGAGCGAGCTTGGACGGTGGCAGTGAGGTTTTCAGGATGTAGGTTTAATTAGAGCGACCTTCTCTTAGATGGATGGCCTTACAGGGCTAAGCGAGCTCCATCTGCCTGGGTTTGGGATTAGAGTTGTCCTTCTCCTAGGATGACCGCCAGAAGGCTAACGAGCTCATCCTGCCCAAGAATGTATTGTATCTGGCCTTACAGTTTTGACCTGTCTGGCATGTACCATCGCCAGCATAGCTCGCAACCACATAGGGGTACACAGGTTTCATTCCTATTAGAACGATTTGGGCAAGTCTTTCATTTCCTACTTTACTATCACCTATCTATATACAGTCTCAAGGAAATACCCAGGAACAACCCTTTGTCCTGACCATCCTTTTAGGATGTAACAGAGCAAAGCAAATATATCCAGAACATGTGTGGTAGTTTGGTCTGGGTCTTCCTTGGTGACCAGTTTGTAACCAAGGAAGGGTCCAGATTTACCCAGTATTCCCTACAATTTTTACGTAAGCCAGGCTATAAGAAGAAAGGAGGGAAGGCCTTCGCTCTCTTTCCTTCTGGCGGCTTGGAGGTGCAGGTTCCCTGCTGTTGAGTCTGCCGTGTTGAGGAGTGAGGCCTGGTTAGGCCTTGCCAACCTTGGGAGGCGGAGGTTGCTGGCGATCGTTCCAGAGCGACTCTCGGTTGTCCCAAGGAGAGTAGTGAGATATTTCTTTGCTAACTCTTTTAGTTGTTAGATATTGGGCTACTAATCGGTATATATGTATATATTCTATTTTGGTTTTGTTCCTTTTCCCTTCCCTTTCCCTTGTAAAATTGTATATATATTTCAATTGTATATAACTGTAACATAAGTGTAAATATATTTATATATATATATTGCTTTAGCTGTCTCTCTCGTTTTGTTTTTTTCTTGGTTGTTTTTCTCCCTCTTCTCCCTGAGGTTTGGGGGGGGGACTTCTTGTGGTAAGGTTTGGAGACTTGGCAGGGAGCAAGCTTCAAACCATATCAACATGCCAAACCTGGGCAGTAGCCGCAGATGAGCCAAAAACAAACAAACCAACCATTCTGGCCCCTGTACCCATCCAAGGTTGGGGTGCCTTTCATGGCCCCAGCCCAGCCGGGACCCCCAACATTCTAAAAGAACCCATTATCCACCCTGTCCGTATCCTTACCCCACTGTGTTACCACATATCTTCAGGCGCACTGCTCACCTGCAACATTTCATATAGGATTGCCTCGCTCACACTCCCACCAGTCCAAGGACCCCCACAGCCCGCTTGACACTCTTCCCCTCCCCCAAACCTGGAACGGCAAACCTCTGTGTGCTCCGAAGCTCCCCTCTCCTCTTCCACGGGGGCGCAGTACCCACCGGCGAGGTTCCCCCTCTTTCTCTCCTTTCTCCCACCGAGGCTATGGCGGGGGCCGACTGCGACTGCGCCTGGGGGCTGGAGTCCCCGGATCTCCGCCGCACGTTGCGCGGGGGTTGCTGGGGTCCCTGGACCTCCGCCGCACCCCTCAAGTTCTACAGAGACTCTTTAACATACAAAGCCACCCCTCCACCTCTCCTACCTTGCCTATCCCTTCTGAAGAGCATGTAGCCATCCATTGCAGCACTCCAGTTATCTGAGTCATCCCACCACATTTAAGAAAGACCGCAGGGATATTATATGGTTTAGGGTTACAACAATTAAAAAAGACAGGACTTGATTTTTTACTAGTTAATGTATTAAATTATAAATCACAAAAAGAGATAATCAAAGAATCACAGAATTGTTTGGGTCAGAAGGGACATTTAAAGGTCATCTAGTCCAACCTCCCTTCAATGTGCAGGGACATCTTCAACTAGATCAGGTTTCTCAGAGTCCTATCTGCCCTGACCTTGACCAACTTCTTTTAGGTAGTTATAGAGAGCGATAAGGTCTCCCCTGAGCCTTCTTTTCTCCAGGCTAAACAACCCCAGCTCCCTCAGCCTGCTCCTCATAGGACTTACTCTCTAGACCCTTTACCAGTTTCATTGCCCTTCTCTGGACACACTCTAGCACCTCAATGTCTTTCTTGAAGTGATGGGCCCAGAGTTGGACACAGTACTTGAGGTGCCTTACCAGTGCCCAGTACAGGATGATGATCACTTCCCTGGTCCTTCTGGCCATGCCATTTTTGATACAAGCATAATTCCATTGGCCTTCTTGGCCACCTGGGCACACGCTGGGTCATGTTCTGCTGACTGTCGAGCAGCACCACCAGGTCCTTTTCCGCTGGACTGCTTTCCAACCACTCTTCTCGCAGCTTGGAGCACTGCATGGGGTGGTTGTGAACCAAGTGCAGGACCTGGCACTTGGCCTTGCTGAACCTCATGCCATTGGCCTTGGCCCATCAATCCAGCCTGTCCAGATCCCTCTGCAGAATCTTCCTACCCTCCAGCAGGTCAGCACTCCTGCCCAACTTAGTGTAGTCTGCAAACTTACTTAGGGTGCATTCGTTCCCCTTGTCCAGATATTAAAATAAGTATATTAAACAGGGCTGGTCCCAATACTGAGCCCTGGGGAAAACCGCTGGTGACCAGCCACCAAGTGGATGTAGCACCATTCACCACCACTCTCTGGGATTGGCTATCCAGTCAGTTTTTAACCCAGTGAAGGGTGCACCTCTCAAAGTTGTGGGCTGCTAGCTTTTCCAGGAGAATGCGATCTGGCACGGTTGTCCCAGGGTGGCAGTCAGGCAGCGACGATCCCAGGGTGGTGGTGGCAGCAGCAGCAATGGCAGTGCAGGCAGTTTCAGCACTCTAGCGGTGGCTACGGCACAGGCAGTGGTGGCGTCGGCGTCGGAAGGGACCAAGTTCCACTGTGGGGGTTTTTTTGGGAGGACAGTCCACACCACTTCAGTGACTGAAGCAAGATGGCGTACTTCTGGTTCCTGGTGCAGCTTTTCTGCTGTCCCGGCCAGGCAGGGATGGCTTCAGGCCATGACTGAGACCCCAGAAACAACTTTTATAAGCGGCGAAGCCCCCTCCTCCCCTCCAAGTGCCTGCACCAGGAGGGCAGGACAGCCCCCTTCAGAAGATGTAATGGTATGAATATTCATCGTAATGGTATGAATATTCATCACTATAACTCTCTTCCCTGGCATGTAACCATAACACCCCCTCCCTGGAAATGTTCAAGGCCAGGTTGGATGGAGCTCTGAGAAACCTGGTCTAGTGAAAGGGGGTTGGAACTAGATGATCTCTGAGATCCCTTCCAACCCAGGCCATTCTATGATCCCATGAGTCTACATCCATAGCCTTCCCCACATCCACTAGGGGAAGTCACCTGGTCAAGCAGGACTTGCCTTTCCTAAACCCATGCTGGCTGGGCCTGATCCTGGAAAGCCCCAGACCAGTTTTAAAAAGAAGGATCTATCCATCTAGTGTTAATTTGGTGTTCTCTGCCATGGGCTTCTGTGGCTACCCATGTGTACATGTTCAGGAGGTCTTTAAGACTAGCAGGACTTCCCTGATAGTTGGCAGGTCTACCAATACTGGCTGACCCAGAAAATGTACAGGGTTCTGGGGATCGTCAGTCCTTTTGCTTCCAGAAGGAGTAGTAGGTGCCTTGGGGAAAAATGCCATAAAGTCACAGAATATGCCAAGTTGGAAGAGACACACAAGGAAGTCATGGATATCCATTTACTCCCCACTGGTCATTGACTTTTGTTACAACATTCCACAGTCAGTCAGACCACCCTGAATCCTGAGATCTCAAAACCTGTTTTAGGCGATCATTTGTCCTTTCTACTATCCCATTGGCTTGTGGATAGTAGGGGGTGTGGAACACCCACAGTATTCCTTCAGTTTTTGCAGGCAGAAAGAACTGTTTCACATGCTCTTCGGGTGATGGACCATCCTCTACTTACTGCCTCTCTTAACAGGTCTTTCACCCCAGAGTGGCCACGCTTGGCATGAAGCCATTCCAATAGATTTCCCCATTTATCTTCTTGTTCTGCTTCTTTTCCCTCAGCTAAGACAGTCAACTGAGTGAGGGAGTCTACTTGGTTGTTTAAGAGGTGGGCTGGATGATTCCCCTTCTGATGGGCTGCTACCCATCCAACTGATACAGTTTTAGATCTTGCAATTTTCAGGATTTTCTCCTGCTTCTCCTTTTGCCATACCAGCACCTTATTTACCTCCAAATGATTTTGTTCCCAAAAAGGGACCCACTCAGTATACCCTTGAAATACTGCATAGGAGTCTGTATAAACAAAGACCGGCTCCTTCTTATCCATGTCTCTCACAATCACACTGCAGACTGTTGTTAACTCTCCCACTTGAGCACTGCCCTCCCCCTCTGTTGTGATTTGATCCCATGTCGACATGCAAGGCTACTGCCCTTTATTTTCAAGTGTTCCCCTCCCTCTTTGAAGAGGCATCTGTAAACCAGACATAAATCAGAGGAATAAGGAGGTCCAGATTTAATGGGAGAAAGTGAAGGGGTTTCTTGAAGCTCAGTCTGAGTCGACTCTTGTACAGAGAGGGTTTATGGTGGTCCTTCCTCCACTCTGTGAACATGACAATAATACTCGATCTGGGCACACCACTTCCTGACAATCTCGCTTTGTGCCACCCCGATGGGGGGGGGGGGGGGGGGGGTGAGGTGTGTGTGTACCTAAGATGACAGTCTTAAGGACCGTAAAGGGTCCTTGCAGTATTCTTATTTGCTGTCTCATAATTTTGTCTGCTTCCTGTAGGGCCAAGTTCACAACAAACAAGCCCTTTTCCTGTACAGAGTATCGCTTTTTAGCATCCTTAAAGCTGTGTGAAAGAAACTGGATTGGACAAATGGGACCCTCTGGTCCATGCTGCCACACATGAATTGACAGTCCATGGATGGCAAAACCCCACTCAACCTGTAAAGGGTCCTCTGGATGAATGGGTCCAAGGTCTTGATATATTCCTGCCTCAAAACCCAACAGCTTTAGGGTTTCCTCATGGACTGGAGTCCAGTCCCAAGAAGCTCTTTTCTTGGTTAAGTCATACAAAGGTTGGGCTATGATAAAAAAATCAGGAATATGCTTCCTCCAAAACACTAATAATCCTAAGGCATGCTGGAGTTCCCTTTTGCTCCCAGGAATTTTCACCTCTTCCAGGATAGCTAGTGTGTCAGGGGTAATGCAGATAGCTCCTCGTCTCCACTAGATCATGGCACTCAGTGCCACGTCCAATCTGCGTTTAAAAATCTCCAGGGATGGTGAATCTACCACCTCTCTGGGCAGCCCATTCCAATGCCTGATCACTCTCTCTGTAAAGAATTTTCTCCTGATATCCAACTTAAATTTCCCCTGGCGCAGCTTAAGCCCGTGCCCCCTTGTCCTATTGCTGAGTGCCTGAGAGAAGAGACCAACCCCCACCTGGCTAGAACTTCCCTTCAGGTAGTTATAGACGGTGATGAGGTCACCTCTGAGCCTCCTCTTCTCCAGGCTAAACAACCCCAGCTCCCTCAGCCTCTCCCCATAGGACTTATGCTCCAGTCCCTTCACCAGCCTTGTTGCTCTTCTCTGGACCCGCTCCAGCACCTCAATATCCTTTCTGAACTGAGGGGCCCAGAACTGAACACAATACTCAAGGTGTGGCCTCAACAACGCAGAGTACAGGGGAAGGATCACTTCCCTGCTCCTGCTGGCCACACTATTTTTGATACAGCACAAGATCCCATTGGCCTTCTTGGCCACCTGGGCACACTGTTGGCTCATGTTGAGCCAACATATTCATATGTTCATAGCTTCATCCATATTCTCTGTTTTGAGTCCCCCGTCCTTTATATTTACTGGGACCATTTACATATTTCTCTTGTGGTATCTACACCCTTCTCTGCCCTGGGGCCCTTTCCCCTCCTTGTTTATTCACTTCCTCAATCGTAGCTATCATTAACTGAATCTTCTGCTTTTCCCACTCTTCGTCCCTCTGAATGTACACTTTCTGAGCTTCCTTCAATAGCTCATTCATGTCTTTCTCATTCCAGTCCTCCAACTTTTCTAATTTCCGTCTAATATCCGGCCACAAATGAGTCACAAAAAAAGCTTTCAGCAATTGCTGCCCTGCTGGACTGTCCAACTGGACCCTCAAATACTGTTGTATGTTTTTCTTTAATCTTTCTAACCATTCAGCTGGTGACTCATCCTTGGTTTGCTTTTTATCAAAAGCCTTAGCAGTATTGTATCCTCGAGGGGCTGCCTCGAGGGGCTGCCTCCTTAATTCCTTTAATAATGCAATTACGATAATCAACCATATTCTTTCTTCTCCCGTCAGAATTCTGGTTCCAATCTGGGCATGCAATTGGCATTTTTTGTTCTCCGTCCTGTCCATTTATCCCCTGAGGGTGCTCCTGGTCCCAAACATGGATTCCCATGGTTCTAATCATGTTCCTTTCTTCTACTGAAAACAATGTTCCCATTATAGATTGCATCTCATCCCACCTGTACATATTTGGGCCTCAAAATTGATCAAATTGTTCAGCTAAACCCAATGGGTCCTTGTCGTGGTTTGGACCTTGTTTTCCCCCAGAGGCGAAGGAAAGTGGTAGACCCCAAGGGGTGGAAACCCCTAGAAGTTTTGAAGTTCTGCCCAATGGGCGCTCCTGCAGAAATGTAAACATATCACAACCAGACCGGAAGAGAAGAGTTGTAGTTTGGTTGTTGTAGGAGAGATGGCCATGTTGTAGGGCCACGAGGTAGGGGCTCTGAGCCCCTTGGGGCCTCTGGCCCCCTCCCAGCCCCTGGCTGGGGGGCTGCAGGGACCTGGAACAGCATAAAGCTGGGCTAGGTGCCTGTAGTTATGCCGGGAGAATGTTTTCTCCATGGGCACAGACAGCAGCCGGGACTGACCAGAGAAACGGTGGCAGAGAGCCAGGACTGATAAGGACCTGAACTGAAGGAGCAGCAGAAACATGCAGCACCGCAGAGAAGACTCCTGGAAGACAGAGCCAGGAGAAAGAGAGCCAGCAGCTGAGAGACAGAGTTTGGGGTAAGACTGATACCAGATTCCCCAAAACTCCCTTGGAGACCCTCTTGGAGAAGAGGGACATGGACTCCTATTTAGGAGAAGAGTTTTAGACATGCAGTACCGGAGAGAGAGGAGCTGAGAAGCTCAGAGCGTCCCGGGAGCTGGACCGGGACGGCCAGATGGAATGCAGGGGGAGTTGACCTTGGCTCCCCCCCCCTTGCACTGCTGCCACGGTGGCAGCCTGAGAGACAGAGCACGGAGCTCTGCAAACGGGAACTTGAATCCCCTGAGGAAGGGACTTTCACGAAGATGCCCCGGCATTTCGTGATATGCCTGTGGTGATGCGAGTCTTGTCCCTGCTGGCAGTCCACAGGTGAGGCCTTCGCTTGGACCGAAGGAGAGCCGAGGGGCTTGGAGACCCCCTTGTGTATGTTGAACAGAGATCCAGCTACAACAACCCAGTTACTGCTGCATGGAGGACAGAAGAGGAACTGCTGCTTAAGGACTGGAAGGGATCTGTCCTTCTTTCCCTCCTGGACTTTTATTTGGAGGGGAGAAGAGATCTGATCCATTGTAAATACTATATGTCATGGTAGAGATAGTTGCAATCGTGTGTATAATGTGATATGGTATTTATTTGTACAGTCATTGTAATATATTCCCTTTCCCCCACTTTGAGTCTGGTGTGTTTTGTCTGGAAAAACCCATCTCACATTAGGTTGAGATGTGGGAGGGGGGATGGAGCTAGGGAATTGGATTTGGGGACTATCTCAAACCGTGACAGTCCTCTAACAATTTTTTCATTTCTCTCCGAAATTCTCATACTTCAGAGCTGGTTAGTGGGGCATTTACATATCCCACACCCTCTTGTATTCCTTGCATTGGAACCTCTCTAAGGGGATAGAGCTTTTCAGGTGCTTCTAACTCCTGTTCTTTCCTGGTCCTTTCCCATGTCTGGGTAGGGCTTGGAGGAGGGGTTGTGTCTGGGTTTCGTGCCCCATTGCCTTCATTCTCCTCTGGATTATAGGGAGGAGGATTTTCTGGGAAATTCTCTGAGGGGTCCCATTTTGGGCCCTTCTTTTTCTTCTGGCTTTTATTAACTCTGTTATAGAGACTGGGAATAGTCCTATAGACCCCACCCAGCATGCAGCATAATTGCTCTCTTTTGAATTAAAAGGCTCTTTTGCATTTACATAGAGATTCAATGCTCTACAAATCCAACCCTCGAACAAGTCAAATTGAGGCCAATAGAGATGGTCTTTCCTTATTGGCCCTTTCGTCCATTCGTACATGCAATACGGTGGCCTTATCCTTTCCCCGCGTTCACCTCATCTCTCCCCAGGAATCTAACATCTTCCCCAAGAGACTATCATAAGGAATATTGGGGTCTTTCCTTACATCTTCTCTCTTTCCCACAGCCTCTTTGCTTGCTTTACCCCCCATCACATTTTTTTAAATTCACCTCACTCTGGGACCTTCCCAAACCCGGGCTCTGCCATTGCCAATCTCAAGGGGAGGAGACCTCCACGCAGAGCCCCACAGCACTCCCCTTGCTGCACCGCTGAGTCCCTAAGCACCCCTACTTGCTCGGCAGTGGAGCAATGCAATGGCTTCCCAGAGGGTCATGTGTCTCTCCCCCGCCTTTGTCCTGCCGGGGGCTCTCAACCACCCCCCTTTCCCAGCCCAGCCACGGGGCAGTTCAACGGCCTCTCAAAGGGTCATATGTCTCCTTTGTCCTGCCGGGGGGGGGGGGCTCTCAGCTACCCCCCCTTCAGCCACGGAATGGCGCAGGGGTTCCCTTATTCAGTTGGGGTTGCCCACAACCCCTCTCCCACTGCCGGGACACATGGAGAGCTCTTTTACTTCAGCCTACTTCTTTACCCTAAGGAGTATCTCATTCAAACGACACAACAATCGCTTCGTTCTTTCTCCGGTCAGTTCCCTCGTGGAGAGAGTGGAAACGCTGTACTTCAGAACTCTGCTCTCACTCTGTACCCTAGGTACATCTCAAACACGCTCTCGCACACTCCTTCCCCAACCGCCCAGCAAAATCTTTAAAATAAGTCCTTCAGTTCCTTACTGGGTTTTGTGCACAAAGTTTAACGCTTTTCCATAGATTCCATCCGACTTTCCTTCCGCTTTCTTTTGTTTCACAGCTCTCCATTCCGGGGATTTCTTGCAGCAGATGCTCAGGGCGGGGGTCGGCGTCCTCTAACTGCTGAAATCAGCAGAGTGCGCTTCCCAGGGGCGGAGGCCCCCCCGTCGGAGCGACGAACGCTGGCTCCCCCTATGGGCCACCAGAATCCCACCCTTTCAGGTCTGTTTAATATATTCATTTTTGCCTAAAAAGGTTTTTTTCTCCAAAAAGGGGGACGTTCCCCTCCTTCCGATTGGTTGTAAGGCATCCCCTGTAAAAAATGATGGATCTTCCTTTGTTCTCAGCCCATGAAGAGAGAAACCCCGTGCTCAAAAATGGCCAAATGGTCCAAAAGGTTTTAATTTTTAGGAGCTTTATATTTGCCTAGAAATTCCCTTATCCCAGCTGCAAGGAGCCCTGGCACCAGGCCCAAGTGGGGACTGAATACCTTACAACTTCACGATATGCCTATAAATTTTCTAAAATTTGTTTGTAATAAAAACCGTATTTTTATTTCTCATAATTTGGTTGTAAAGGAAAACAGATATGTAGCTGTTTTGGTTGTTATTATCTATAGAAGTAATACAGCAACATAAAAGCATAAAAATAACATTTAAGAAAATGTATAAGGAAAATAAAGAGAAAGAAAGGGGAAAAGTAGAAAGATATATAGTCACCGCCTGTTGGATCCAGCAATGAGACTTGGTAGTTGCAATTTTGATGTCTCTTGGTTGAAGTGATGGTCACAATCTTGTGGAAGTGATGGTCTTGATCTGTAGGGGGTAGGGGAAGTCCCCAAAACTCAAAGATTTCATGCCTAGTACCTCCCCTGAGGCAGGGAGTTTTACACTAGATGATGTAATACTGTGAGTCATGGGATGCTTTGATGGTCTAAGTCATTACAGCTGCCTTTTATGTCAATGCAGTTGAGCTCATTATGGCCCATCAGCCCTTCAGGCTACATGTGAATGTCTCGGTGCTTCCCTGGATGGGAGTTATCACAGGTGAGTCATTTGTGTAAGGAAAAAGTCAAACCCTTGATCCAACACTGCTGTGGTTCATTTGCCCATTCCTCATCAGGCTCTCCTCCCTACCTGTTTAGCTGAGATTGACCTTCAGAACTGACCCATTAGATAATAATTTCTGTGGGAATGTTTCTGAGCTCAAGAGGAAGAGCTGTGCTGAAAGGGAAATAAGCCTTTAAAGTTGGATTTCAAAGCTAGAGCAGATTTGCTGGTGGGACTTGTGACCCCATCAGGGACCCACACTGGAGCAGCCTGTGCCTGAAGGATTGCAACCCATGAGAGGGACCTGTGCTGGAGCAGTTCATGAAGAACTGCAGCCCATGGGAAGGACTCACATTGGAGAAGTTTGTGGAGGACTGTCTCTTGTGGGAGGGACCCCATGCTGGAGCAGGGGAAGACTGCGAGGAGTCCTCCCCTTGAAGAAAAAGGAGCAGCAGAAACAATGTGTGATGAACTGACCACAACCTCCATTCCCCATCCCCCTGCGCCACACAAGAGGAGGATGAAGAGAATTGGGGATTAAAGTTAAGCCCAGAAAGAAGGGAGTGATGTTAAGATTTTGTTTTATTTCTCATTATCCCACTGTCCTGGTTTTGGCTGGCATTTTCTTCTTAGTATCTGGTACAGTTCTGTGTTTTGAATTTAGTATGAGAATAATGCTGATAATACTGATGTTTTGGTTGTTGCTCCATAGTGCTCACTCTAAATCAAGGACTTTTCAGTGTCTCATGCTCTTCCAATGAGCAGATGCACAAGAAACTGGGAGGGACCATAGCTGGGACAGGTGACCTGAACTGGCCAAAGGGATATTCCATACCACAGAATGTCATGTCCAGTATATAAACTGGGGGAATTGGCCAGGAGGGGCCAATCGCTGCTTAGGGATGGGATGGGCATTGGTCAGTGGGTGGTGAGCAACTTTATTGTGCGTTGCTCATTTCTCTTGCGTTTTATTCCTCTCTCTCTCCTTTTCATTGGTATTGTTATGATTAGTCTTTAGTGTTATTATTCTATTTTATTTAGTTTGAAGCTGGCTCCCTGCCAAGTTTCCAAACCTTACCACAAGAAGTCCCCCGCCCCCCAAACCTCAGGGAGAAGAGGGAGAAAAACAACCAAGAAAAAAACGAAATGAGACAGCTAAAGCAATATATATATAAATATATTTACACTTATGTTACAGTTTTATACAATTGAAATATATATATACAATTTCACAAGGGAACGGGAAGGGGGAAGGGAAAAGGAACAAAACCAAAATAAAATATATATATATCCCGATTAGTAGCCCAATATCGAACAACTAAAAGAGTTAGCAAAGAAATATCTCACTACTCTCCTTGGGACAACCGAGAGTCGCTCTGGAATGATTGCCGGCAACCTCTGCCTCCCAAGGTCAGCAAGGCCTAACCAGGCCTCGCTCCCCAACACGGCAGACTCAACAGCAGGGAACCTGCACCTCCAAGCCGCCGGAAGGAAAGAGAGCGAAGGCCTCTCCTCCTTTCTTCTTATAGCCTGGCTTACGTAAAAATTGTAGGGAATACTGGGTAAATCTGGACCCTTCCTTGGTTACAAACTGGTCACCAAGGAAGGCCTAGACCAAACTACCACAAGTTATTAAACTGTTTTTATCTTAATCCATGAGGTTTCATAGAATTATAGGATATCCTGAGTTGGAAGGGATCCACAAGGATAATTGAAGTCCAACTCCTGGCCCTGCACAGGACCATCCCCAAGAGTCACACCATGTGCCTGAGAGCATTGTCCAAATGCTTCTTGAACTCTGGCAGGCTTGGTGCTGTGACCACTTCCCTGGGGAGCCTGTTCCAGCGCCCAACCACCCTCTGGGGGAAGAACCTTTTTCTAATATCCAAACTTAACCTCCCCTGACACAACTTCAGGCCATTCCCTTGGGTCCTGTCACTGGTCACCAGAGAGAAGAGATTGGTGCCTGCCCCTCCACTTCCCCTCCTGAGGAAGTTGTAGACTGCAAAGAGGTCTCCCCTCAGTGTCCTCTTCTCCAGGCTGATACAGCTGTTCCCACAGTTGTGGTCCTCTGAGCCAGAGGACTGTACAGCCCTAGGTCTATCAGTATTATTAAAGAATGAGGCAAAAAAGCCACTGAATGCCTCTGCTTTTTCTTCATCCCTATTAGTCAGGTGACCATCTTCAACAAGGATCAGCTCAATGTTTCTTTACATGTCCTCTTGCTATTAGCATACTTTATAAAACCTTTCTTATTGTCTGACCCAACACTGGCCAGTTTCAACTCTAATTGAGCTTTGGCCTTGCATATCTTCTCCCTGCATATATGAATCACAGCTCTGTAATCTTCCTGCAAGTGAGCCTGACCTTGCTTCCAGAGATCATACAATTTCCTTCTCCTCCTGAGTTCCAAGAGGAGTTCCCTGTTCAGCCTGGACTGCAGTGATCATGCACTGGTGGAGTTTGCAGTCCTGAGGCATATGGGACAGCTGAAGAGTGAAGTCAGGACCCTGAATTTTATGAAAGCACACTTCCAGCTCTTCAAGGAGTTAGTCGATAGGATCCCTTGGGAAACTGCCCTCAGGGATAAGGGAGCGGAACAGAGCTGGCAGATCTTTAAGGATGCCTCCTATAGAGCGCAAAAGTTCCTGGCAAACTGGTAAAAATGGATGAGGAGATGGCTGAGGTACTTGTAGTGGGTTGCCCCTGGCTGGATGCCAGGTACCCACCAAAGCTGCTCTATCACTCCCCTCCACAAGTGGACAGGGGAGAGAAAATATAACAAAAGGTTCATGGATTGAGATAAGGACAGGGAGAGATCACTCACCAAATACCGTCACGGACAAAACAGACTTGAATTTAGGATATTAATTGAATTTATTACCAATCGAAATCAGAGCAGGATAATGAGAAGTAAAACAAATCTTAAAAACACCTGCCCCCCACCCCTACCTCCATCCCAAGCTCTCCCTCCTCCCCCCCAGCAGTGCAGGGAGACAGGGAATGGGGGTTACGGTCAGTTCATCACACGTTCTTCCTGCTGCTGCTCAGGGAGAGGAGTCCTTCCCCTGCTCCAGCGTGGGGTCTCTCCCACAAGAGACAGTTCTCCACTAATTTCTCCAATGTGAGTCCATCCCACGGGCAACATTTTTCCACAAACTGCTGCAATGTGAGTCCCTTTCCATGGGGTCAGTCCTTTAGGCACAGGCTGCTCCAACATGGGTCCCTCACAGGATCACAAGTCCTACCAGCAAACCTGCTCCAGTGTGGGCTCCTCTGTCCATGGGTCTGCAGGTCCCTGACAGGACCCTGCTCCAGCACGGGCTTTCCACAGGTTCATAGCCCTCTTTTGGGCATCATCCTGCTCCGGCGTGAGTCTCCTTCATGGGTTGCAGGTGGATCTCTGCACCCCTGTGGTCCTTCATGGGCTGCAGGGGCACAGCTGCCTCACCATGGTCTGCACCATGGGTGGCAGAGGAATCACGGGCAGCAGAGGAATCTCAACTCCGGCATCTGGAGCACCTCCTGCCCCTCCTTCTCCACTGACCTTGGTGTCTGCAGAGTTGTTGCTCTCATATATTCTCACCCTGCTCTTCTCTGGCTGCAATTACTTCTGTGCAATAACTTTTTTTCCTTCTTAAATATGTTATCACAGAGGAGTTACTACCATCTCTAATTGGCTCGGCCTTGGCCAGTGGCGGGTCCATCCTGGAGCTGGCTGGCATTGGCTTTGTCAGAAATGGGGGAAGCTTCTAGTAGCTTCTCACAGAAGCCACCCCTGTAGTCCCCCTGCTACCAAAACCTGGCCACACAAACCAAATACAGTACTCAACAACTTTTTTGCCTCAGTCTCCACTGGCAATCTCTCTTCCCACACCTCTCAAGTGGGTGGACCACAAGATAGGAACTGGGGGAGCAAAGACCCTCCCACTGTAAGTGAAGATGAGGTTCATAACCACCTGAGGAACCTGGTCTGTGGGACCCAATGAGATGCATCACAGATTCCTAAGGGAATTGGCTGGTCTAGTTGCCAGGCCACTCTCTATGATATTTGAAAAGTCCTGGCAGTCAGGTGAAGTCCCAAGTGACTGGAAAAGGGGAAACATTGTACCCATCTTTAAAAAGGGTATAAAGAGGACCCTGGGAACTACCAACCTCTCAACCTCACCTCTGTGCCTGGGAAGATCATGGAACAGATCGTCCTAGAAGCTATGCTAAGGCACACAGAGGATGGGGAGGTGATTCAAGACAGCCAGCATGGCTTCACCAAGGGCAAGTCCTGCCTGACCAACCTAGTGGCCTTCTATGATGGAGTGACCACATCAGTGGGCAAGGGAAGAGGTATGGATGTCATCTGTCTTGACTTCTGTAATACAATGGCCTCCACCACAACATCCTTATCCCTAAATTGGAGAGTTATGGATTTGATGGGTGGAGTGTTCAGTGGATAAGGAATTGGGTGGATGGGTGCATCCAGAGGGTAGTGGTCAATGTCTTGATATCTGGATGGAGATCAGTGATGAATGGTGTCCCTCAAGGGTCTGTACTGTTTAATATCTTCATCAATGACATAGAGGGATCAAGCGTACCCTCAGCAAATTTGCAGATGACACCAAGCTCAGTGGTGCTGTTGACACACCTGAAGGACGAGACCATTCTTAGGGACCTAGAAAAGCTCAGGAAGTGGCCCATGGGAACCACGAGGTTTAACAAGACCAAGTGCAAGGTGCTGCATCTGGGTCGGGGCAATCCCTGGTATCAATACAGGTTGGGGGATGAAGGGATTGAGAGCAACTCTGCAGAGAAGGACTGGGGGTACTGATGGATGAAAAGCTGGACATGAGCCAACTGTTAAAGGAGAAGCCACTGCCCAAGCATTCTCACACCACTCAAGGATTCTCACACTCATCACCCGAGACTTTAACTGCTAGGACCAGAGTCCCTTCACAGCAGGCAGCTCTAGTGAGCCAATGGGTTCCTCTTTCAACTCCTCGCTCACACATACACACTCACTCTCTGGCACACTTCCTTCTTCTTCAGGCTCAACCCTAGATTTCTTATAGCAGACTCTAAGGTGTTGGATTTATAAAAATAATTTAATAGAGTGGTACAGCAGAAGGTCAGCTTGATCTGGGTGCCTCCAGAGAGGGACTCAGAATAAAGAAATCCCTGGGCTTTTATACCCTTACAGTCTATGTACCTGCCCCTCTCGCACTCTTCATGCACCTTTCACCTACCTCTTGTTTCAATGCTGATTTTTGGTCTGTGGTCTTCTGTCCTAGTTAGAGCAGCCAGGAGCAGTTCATCACTGTGTGGGTGTAACCCAAACTGTGTATTCTACACCCTCCATGTCATTTCCCAGGAACTGTTAACAAAAGACCATTTGCAGCAGCTGCCCAGAGCACATCTGACCCCTCAGGCTATAGTTATGGGTGATGTTAACTCCCCTCCAGGGAGTCATTAGCACCTCCACACCCAGCCTGAGGGGGTCATGTCTGCTAATGGACCACCAAGGATTCCAAAAATATCTCATGACTCACAATCACCCATTGTGGAACTCCCTGCCGTGGCGGAGGTACTGGGCACTCCCACTCAAACCTGAGTGTATATAATCTTGGGGTCTTGGGACTTCTGGTACCACTTGTTGGATCCAGAGGAGGACCAGAACCTCGACTGGACTGCTATCACCACCCTCGACCAGACTGCAACCAGTGCTCTCACCAACAGGTTTTCCTTTCCTTTTACTCTGGACTCAGGGGGACCATGTGGGGCTCAGCATGGGGGCCAACGAGCACAACTCTGTTCGTGCCCCAGGGTGCTGGGTTATACATCTGGGTTTTGTGGGTTAAAACCAATTGCTTGTCCATATAATTGTATTATTTTTTATTAAATTGTAACTCTGACTTGTGGTGTCTTTTGAGTTGGGTTTGTTTCTCCTGCCGATTTACCTTTAAACCAGCACATCTTCTAACACCTTATTGGATTTTTTCTCCATCTCCATTCAGGCAGGCTGTTATCTGTTCTTATCTTGTTGAATTGCAGCTTCTGCTGACGATTGTAGACTCCTTATCTTCAGTTTTGTACTTCTTGTGCTCAGTTGGCAGAGCATGGGAAACTAAAAGGTCCTCGATTTAGACTAAGCACTATTTAGCAACAACCAAAACATCAGTGTTGTTATCAACATAATTCTCATACTAAACTCAAACCACAGCACTGTACCAGCTACTAAGAAGAAAATTAACTGTATTCCAGCCGAAAACATATCTAGGTGTAAGTTCACAGACTGTGGACTAAGGCTTCAGCAAATCCAGCTATTCATGCTAAGCAAGTGAAGCTAACCAAACAACAGAATAAATCACATAATATTATAACTCTAGGTGACTTATTTAAAACTTACTTATTAAGCTCAACAACTATATCTCTCGACATTGGCAGCATGTGCTTGCAGCCCAGAAAGCCAACCATACCCTGGACTCCATAAAAGCAGTGTGGCCAGCAAGTCAAGGGAGGTGATTCTGCCCCTCTCCTCCACTCTGGTGAGACCCCACCTGGAGTACTGCATCCAGCTCTGGGGTCCTCAGTACAAAGAAGTCATGATCCTGTTGAGGTGAGTCCAGAGGAGGGCCACAAAAAATGATCAGAGAGCTGGAACACCTCTCCTACAAAGACAGGCTGAGAGAGTTGGGGTTGTTTAGCCTGGAGAAGAGAAGGCTCCGGAAAGACCTTATTGTGGACTTTCTAGACTTAAAGGGGGCTTATAAGAAAGATGGGGGCAGAATTTTTAATAGGGCCTGTAGTGGTAGGACAAGAGGTAATGTTTTTAAACTACAAGAGGGTAGATTCAGACTAGCTGCAAGGAAGAAATTTTTAATTATGCGGATGGTGAAACACTGGAACAGGTTGCCCAGAGAAGTGGTAGATGCCCCATCCCTGGAAACATTCAAGGTCAGGTTGGACAGGGCACTAAGCAACCTGGTGTAGCTGAAGTTGTCTCTCCTCATTGCAGGGGGCTTGAGGTAGATGACCTTTAAAGGTCCCTTCCAGCCCATACTATTCTATGACTCAGCCAAGCTGGTCTTCTGCCCCACTTGCTTGACTTTCAACATAATGGGATTGCCTGCTCTTGTGCTTTTAAAAAGTGGTTCTTAAGAACTGACCAGCACTTGTGAATCCCTAAGCCCTCCAAGGCAGATTTCCAGGGGACACTGCTAAGTAGCTCCCTTAACAGCTTCAAGTTTGCTCTCCTGAAATCCAGGGTAGCAACTCTACTGGTCTGATTTGTCATCACACCAAAAATTTTGAACTCAACCATTTTGTCATCACTGTGGTCAAGACAACCACCTACCATCACATCTCCCATGAGTCCTTCTCTATTCACAAACAACAAGTCTAGGAGGGCATCTTTTTGCTAGTTGGCTCACTGAGTAGTTGTGACAAGAAGTTATCATCCACAAACTTCGAGAATTTCCCAGACTTATTCATTGCAGCAGTATGATATTCTCAGTTGATGTCTGGGGAATTGAAGTCTCCCATAAGGACAAGGGCTAATGATCCTAATACGTTAGGCTTATTTGTATTGGTTTTCAGATTAAACAAGTGTGCCCCAATTTTCTCTAATGTTTTCTTCTCTGACCTTCCACGTCACTATAAACATATCTATTTTTTTCCCCTGAATGTTAGATCTAAAGTAAAACTTGAAATGTATGAACAGTAAATATTTGTGAGAAGATGCCATGGTTTAACTCCAGGCAACAACTAAGTACCACGTAGATGCACACACACACACCCCATGGTGGAATGGGGGAGAGAATCAGAAGGGTAAATGCTAGAAAACTCATGGGTTGAGATAAAGACAGTTTAATAGGGAAAGCAAAAGCCGTGCACACAAGCAAAGCAAAACAAGGAATTCATTCACTGCTTTCATTGTCACACAGGTGTTTAGCCATTTCCAGGAGAGCAGGGCTCTATCACTCATAACAATTACTTGGGAAGACAAGCACCATCACTCCAAACATCCCCCCTTCCTCCTTCTTTCCCCCCTCTTTATATACTGAGCAGACATCCTATGGTCTGGCATATCCCTTTGGTCAGTTGGGGTCACCTGTTCCGGCTGTGTCTCCTCCCAACATCCCATGCACCCCCAGCCCCCAGCATGGCAGCATGAAAAGCAGAAAAGTCCTTGGCTCTATGTAAGCCAGCATGAGAACAAGAAAGAAGAAAATCAGAAAGGCCTGGGAAATGTCTAAATGACCTTGTATTGTTTTATCTAAAGCCTTGATTTACTGTCCAGGGAATGGAGCTGAGCTCTTGGTTTGCAATTTACTATGCAGGGGGTGCGTACAAGGGTAACTTGAAACTCCAAGGTCTGTGTGTGTGGTGTCTGCAGGGTTGGCCAGCCTGTATGGTTGATGTGTGGCTTGCAGCTGTGTTCTGCCTTGATTTGCTTAACCACTCCCACTTGAAAGTGAATGATATAAAAACCCTGGATCTTTAGCAATAAAGGGATTTCTGTCCATCAAGCCAGAGGTCCATGTGTCATTCCATCACATAAGCCCTGCTCAGCAATAACAAAAACATTTCTATATTATCAACCCTGTGTTCAGCATTGATCCAAAACACAGCCCCATACCAACCACTGGGAAGAAAATTAACTCTACCCCAGCCAAAACCAGCAGAGAAGCAAATAAGTGTTTCTGAAAGAAAATCAGACACAGTGTTGTCGTGGTTTGGACCTTGTTTTCCCCCAGAGGCTAAGAGAAGTGGTAGACCCCAAGGGGTGGAAACCCCTAGAAGTTTTGAAGTTCTGCCCAATGGGCGCTCCTGCAGAAATGTCAACATCTCACAACCAGACCGGAAGAGAAGAGTTGTAGTTTTTGGTTGTTGTTGGAGAGGTGGCCATGTTGTGAGCCACGAGGTAGGGGCTCTGTGCCCCTTGGGCCCTCTGGGGCCTCCCAGCCCCTGCCTGGGGGGCTGCAGGGACCTGGAACAGCATAAAGCTGGGCTAGGTGCCTGTAGTTATGCCGGGAGAGTGTTTTCTCCATGGGCGCAGACAGCAGCCGGGACTGACCAGAGAAACGGTGGCAGAGAGCCAGAGATAAGACCTGAACTGAAGAAGCAGCAGAAGCAACATGCAGCACTGCAGAGAAGACTCCTGGAAGACAGAGCCAGGAGAAAGAGAGCCAGAGATAAGACCTGAACTGAAGAAGCAGCAGAAACAACATGCAGCACCGGAGAGAAGACTCCTGGAAAGGGAGGAGAAGAAGAGAGCAGCAGAGAGACAGAGTTTGGGGTAAGAGACTGTACCAGATCCCCCAAAACTCCCTTGGAGACCCTCTTGGAGAAGAGGGACATGGACTCCTATTTTAGAGGAGCCTTGGAGTATGCAGCACTGGAGAGAGAGAGGAGCTGAGAAGCTCAGAGCGTCCCGGAGCTGGACCGGGACAGCCAGATGGAATGCGGGGGGAGTTGACCTTGGTTCTCCCCCCCTTGCACTGCTGCCACGGTGGCAGCCTGAGAGGCAGTGGCACAAAGGCCCTGCAAGAAGGAGCTGAGTCTCCTGAAGATACCAGACAGTCACGAAGACCCCCCTGTGTCTTCGTGATATGACGTGGTGATACGACCTTGTCTGGGGTTACGAAGCCCACGGAAGACCCCCTCGGTTGAGGCGATGGGGCCGGGGGAGTTTGATACCTCCCTCGTTGAGTGCTGGCAGAAAGCCAGCTATCAGCTGCTGCATGTGGAGAAGACAGACAGAACCTGCTGCATTAGAAGATCCTGCTGCTTAAGGACTGGAAGGGATCTGTCCTTCTTTCCCTCCTGGACTTTTATTTGGAGGGGAGAAGAGATCTGGTCCATTGTAAATACATATGTCATGGTAGAGATAGTTTGTGATCATGTGTATAATGTGATATGGTATTTATTTGTACAGTCATTGTAATATATTCCCTTTCCCCCACTTTGAGTCTGGTGTGTTTTGTCTGGAAAAGCCCATCTCACATTAGGTTGAGATGTGGGAGGGGGGATGGAACTAGGGAATTGGATTTGGGGACTATCTCAAACCATGACAATTATATATACCTAATGCACATTTTGTGCACAGCTTTTTATTTATTCATGTACTCCAATACTTTCTAAATGCAACATACATGTAAAATTTGAAAATGTATTGTACCATGTACATGCTGTACCATTGCTTTTAACACTAATAATTGCCAATCCTGGATGGGTCTTGTAAAACCAAATTACCTGCTTACCTTTGGAGACAGAAGGTGCTATAAGGCATGCATGTGGTTCTCCAGCTACACAGAAGTCTTCTTGGAGGAGAACATCAAGTCGCGTTTTAAGGAATGGTTGGTGAGAAGTAAAATCACTTACGTGTGTACTTGAAGTATACCTGAGTAACACATGGAGGGAATGTGATGGCACAGATATACCTAGGCAAGAGTGTAATTCTACATAAAAAGTGAAAAAAATGAGATGGTAAGGTAGTCAGTTGTTCGAATCTATCTTTACATTTGAAAGTATAAAAGAATTAACATTGTTGGTTATATTAGACACTCAGCCTTGGACTTCCAAGTTAGCAAATTTAACTCATAATATCTGGACTTAGATTTAGACTGTGTCTATATATGAATCAGACAAGCTTTTGTGGTTGTTTTTTTTAATAAAAAGAAAGGAAAGAAAACATTGCTACTACTGCTAAGTATGTTACCCTCCACATGTATGCACTTGCATAGAGATATACACACATATATACACATATGACTGGGAAACATTTGCTTTTCTTTTGTTCAATAATAAATCTTTTTGGTTTAATGTGCTTTAGAATAATCCTGAAAATGCAAGTCAGAGACATACATTGCCCTGGGGAAGGATGGATGTTTAAAATGTCAACCTGTCATAGGGTAAATACCAGAGCATCTATTTGGCCAACTAATGTAATGGGAAAACCAGACAACATTCGAATGCAGAATTCATGAAGATCTGACCTTTTTTTCCAAGAATAAAATTAGTCAAATGCATTTGTCTGAGAATGTCGCTGTTGAGACGGCCAAAGCGACACAGAAAAAGTCTTCTTCCAAAAGCAGGACAGGAGAGGGATAGATCCTTTATTGTAACAGATCACTGACATTTATAGCCCTTGGCATAACATACATGTTACACTACAATTGGTGTCTGCAAATAAACATGCATCAGGATTGGCTGTCCTGTAGCACACTCACGATGATTCAGCATTTGTAGACTCATAGTGACTAAGCTCCAGCAAGCTCACCGTGACTGCGCAGAAAGCTCAGGGTATCTGCCTCTATAGTCCTGTCTTCCTTCCGACAGACCTGCTGTCAACCCCGACAATTCCCCCTCTTTTTGTATTTATGCCACAAAGATGGCCTTGACAGTCTGTTGCAGGGCCCTTTGCAACAGGCTGATCAAGCAAGGCGTCGGTCTCGACAACCCCTGATTCAAAGCTAAGAAGAAATGCAGCATCTCACAACAAGGATGGATAACAACCATTCGCTTAAAATTTTGACACCCCATGTAAAGTATTTTTAAGTCCACACATATATATGTCTACACAGTTTCTCTCTCTCATACGGTCTTTATCCAATCATTCAATAGGTGGCCACCTCAGTCATTCTTCACTCACGCATAACTGGAATTTCTATTATATTTTTACATTTTAATTACACAGTTTACATTTTAAGTAGTTATTGGCTATGTACTTCTCAGTTTGTCATTTTTGGTAGTCACATTTAACAACTGTACCTGGTTTGAAGAGGAATTAATATAAGGAATATAAGGCCTAACAAACTTAAATGAGATCTATTCTGATTTAGCATCTGTTTATGCGCCTACATAGTCTCTTTCCCCCTTTTTGTATTTTAAAATGTTCATTGATGTGTAAAAATGCTTTCTTGACAATAATTTGTTCTATGAGTGAGTTAGTTTTGTTTAGAATACTAAAGGCTAATAAAGTGTGGCAGTTTGAGCCACATTAGAAATCCAAAATCCAGTTTCCAGGCTTCCTCCCACCCCTTCCCACAATTTATACTAACACCGGAGAGAAACTTTCAGGCCAGAGGCTTCTATAAGGGGAAGGGGAAGTATATACATTTATTTTACACAAATAAATAGACTGTACAAACTAAAAGTAGCTATATATATATATATATATATTACATTCCTATCAGTCCTTTTAAGCTCCTCCCTTTAACTTTAGTCCAGGAGCAGCCTTTCAAATCTGATATGTAATGCAGTCTCTTTCTTGTGGGAGTGTTCTGGGCCCCTGAACACTCCCTAACCAACCTTCAGCTGTTTGTTGCAGTTTTAGTTGAATAGACTTCCTCAATGAGTTTGCTGCAGGGAGACACAAATGTGATGCCAGGAAGGGGGAAAAGGAAAGACAGAAGGTTTAGTTTGCAATCACAGGACTACAGTAACCTGGATTAGGATTAAATTTTCTGAATTACTCTTAATTATTCTTTTAGTAAGCAGACATATAGAAGGGCAAAAAGGGAAAAACCCAACAATTTAAACCTTTGAATTTAACTGCAACAAGTTAAAGAACTGTTTGAATAATAAAAATCTTAGGAGTTTTCAAACATCAGTAATTTAAGTATAAATGTGAGGTTTTGTGCCTTTACACAGACAGCAAACAGTACTGCACTACTAGTCTTACAGCTGGTCCCTGTAGGTTAAAACAAAAGGTAAATAAGTTAAAGCTTCTGTTTGTAGTTGAATATTATTGTATCACGTTCACTATAAAACAAAGTTAAAAAGGGACAGTTATTTTAGTGAAAATTTCTGAAATTGCAATGCTCAAGTCATATGTATTCTATCTTTTATGTAAAGTCAGTACTTAAAAGTCTTATTTATCCTTGAGGTAGGTGGGACATGTTTCTAGCTTACTGAAATTTAATCTTCAAGGCACTAACATCTATTTTCTCATTAGAAGAATTATCCTTACTTCCACTTTTAACATTAATTAAAAAGGGTATTAGAAATTTTGTATGGAATAAAGTGCTCTATAAAGCAATTTCTATTCATGTGTAAAATTCAGGATTATGTTATTCTATTAGCACATTGTTAGAGACTAAAACAGTTAATGATTTATGCATTCTAAGAGACTCCTGCAGGCTTTTGACTTTTCTGATGAGTAACTGGAGCCATTCCCCCCCCTTTCCCCCGGCGGCGGCCGGATGTGGGAGCGTTGCTGGGACGAGGAGAGCTGGGAATATTGGAGTGCAGCTGTTAAGCCCCGAAAAGGCGGGAAGAGCCAAGTTTACCATGCCCTCTATATGAATTCCGCGTCAAAAGGAGGACACCAACCTATGAAAACAACTCCCCACCCTGGGGGAGGTGAAAAGGATATGGATTTTGACTGGTGACTTTGGGGTTTTGGCGGGGTTTTTGCTTTTCCCTTTTCCCCCCACCATCTGCGGGTCAAGACGGCGCTGGATCCAGTGGGTGGTGACTTTCTCATCTTTTTTCCTTGCTTTTCCTTACTCTTATCCTGTCTTTCTTTCCCCTATGTACTTTTCTCCTCCCCAGAAAGGTTATGATAGCACCCAAAATGTTAGCATACCTATTGACACAAAATTGTTAAAATAAATCTTGTCAATGTATGCTTCAGACACCGATTATTTAGTGTTATTTTGCTTTAATCCACCCCAAAGGAGTTATTGATAAAATTTGGGTTATTCCCTTCCCCCCCCCCTTTCTTGGGGTGGGTTGTAACATTATTTTGGCGCAGCGAGCAGGGTCCTTTGGATGTGTGGAATAATCGGTGTATTTTAAACCTGATACTGAGAGTGAGTCAAATGGTGACTATCCCTTTGCTGTAAAATTATAGTGAGAATTTTCCTCCTTTTGGTTTGCCCCGGGCACATCAGACCTGTTGAAAAGTTTCCTGACGCGGCCTGGACCTGTTGAAAGGTTCTCCGGTACCTGGACCTGCTGAAAGGTTTTCCAGGGGAGAGTTAAACCAGTCCTCAGAGGGCTAAGGGGGGGGAAGACATTAATCTAAGCTGGTTTAATGACTGAGGCAAAGGGGATGACACCTCAGGTTGAGTTATATGGGGATTATTCCCTTCTGATAGTTATCTTTGGTTTAGAATTAGTTTTTGTGGGTGCTGTCTTAGGTGTGTTTCTTAGAGCAGTGCAAAAGCAAAAATCAGCTATTCAGAAATCTGTAAGTGAAGTGATAAAATCTTTCCAGGAGTCAATGAGAGCTTTGCAGGATCAGCTAGAAAAAGAGGCTATTCAAAAATCTACTGGTGAAGTGATAAGATCTCTTCAAGAGTCAATGAAAGCATTACAGGAGCAATTAGGAAAGGAACGCCTGCAGTTAACTGCTGAGCGTCAGGTACTGGAGAAAGAGAGAGAGATTAACTCATTGCTTCGGTCAGCTCTTGAAGAGGAGGAGGAACAAAATGAAAGGCTTAAAAAGATACTGGAAATGAAAAATTGTGAATTGCGAGACATTAATTTAAAATACCCTAAACTGGTAGATGTTAACAAATCCTTGTACCCCTCTGGGGAATTAGAAGAGCTGAAGCAAAGTTACCCAGAGGAGGAGGTAATACATATGCGTCCCCTCATTAAAACTGAAACCACTGGCCAAGGGGCAGATCGGCAAATTACCACACGAATTACTCCGTATATACGGGGGAAGCACTGGCCAGAATCCAGGAAAAATACAGCCGTAAGGCCAGTGAATCAGAGACTGAGTATGTGTGGAGAGTGTCCCTTACAGGAGGGGATCGGATTTTGTTAAGTGAAGATGAGGCTAGAGGATTTTGGGGCCCAGGGGTCTTCCTGACCACAAATGATCACCGAGCCCCGTGGTCCCTGACCCAGAGGGCTGCCTACTGGGCAGGCGGGTTAGACCCTATAGAAAGGGGGGATCCTCATACAATTAAAACCCCCACAATTGGCCATATTGTTGAAAGTATACAAAAAGCTGCATGTCTCCAATTAATCCATACAAGATTGTTGGACTTGCAGCGGCATTCCCCTATGGAACTCGAAGCGGATCCACAAAGATTTCCCGCCCTGATAAGAGGCCTGCCTGATGTATTAAAAACTCATGCTAAACAACTACAAGAGCGTATAATGACAACCCCCAGGCCCAGAAGAAGGGGTGCACTGGGGATGACCTGGTTAGAGGTAGCCCAAGAATTGGTAACTACTGGTCGACAGTTGGGAGTCTCTGATATAAGTAGTGTTAAGCAAAAGACAGATATCAGAAGGGTAGGAGAGATCAGGAAACCACCTTTGCCAGGTAATCGTCAGCAAAATGCGACACCTAGTGAGCGAACAAGGTACAGTTTGTGGGTGGAGGGTATCGAGAAAGGAATTCCTTGAGAAGTGATGGATAAACTACCCACAGCTAATTTGGAATACTTGATAAAGCAGTGGGACAAGATCAAAGAGCATGAGTCACCTCCTGGGGGCGACCTTCCCCAGGAATCCAACACTATGGTTCCCTCAGCCCCACCAGAAATCAGTTTAACCAATCCCGGGTTGGGAAACGGGATTTACCGCTCCCAGTAAGTGAGCCGGGGAGCGGTCAGTGGGTTTATATGAGAAGGCTCACAGAAAACAGCCAGGGAGATATGGTGATCACTTTTCCTCTCGGCCCTTTTAAATCTTTGGTTACATTTGTGGTGGATACGGGTGCACAGGTCTCAGCACTCCAAACTGAAGCTGCTACCCAGTGTGGCATTAAGCCAGACAAAAAAAAAATATGGGTAACTGATGCCTTTGGCAAATCCCAACCTCAATACACTGCTCGAGTAAAATGCTGGTTACCGGGAGATGAGACAGTTACGGAAACTACCATGATTGTGGGGCCATTACCAGCTAATATTTTGGGGCTGGATTTGTTAAAGGGGAGGGCTTGGACAGATGCCAGAGGGAGAGAATGGGTGTTTGGTCTCCCATCCCTCTCTGTCCGTCTGTTACAAACCGCTCCAAGTCTGCCTCCTTCTAAAGTAACAAACGTGAAACCCTACCCACTTCCTTTGGGGGCACGTGAGGGAATTGCCCCAGTAATTGCTGAGTTGCAAGAGCAAGGAGTGGTTGTTCCTACACACTCACCATACAATTCGCCGGTATGGCCTGTTCGTAAACCTAATGGAAATTGGAGGCTTACAGTAGATTATCGACGTCTTAATTCTAACAGTGGCCCCCTGACAGCTGCAGTACCTAACATAGCTGAGCTGATTGTTACAATTCAGGAGCAGGCCCATCCAATTCTTGCAACTATTGATGTCAAAGATATGTTTTTTATGGTTCCCTTACAGGAGGCAGACCGAGATCGTTTTGCTTTTACCTGGGAGGGTAATCAATATACCTTTACTCGCCTACCTCAGGGATACCGACACTCTCCTACCTTGGTCCATCATGCACTTGCACAGGAGTTGGCTCAAATTACTCCTGAGGAGGGAACTAAGGTATATCAGTATATTGATGATATATTAATTGGTGGCTCTGATGTTATACCAGTGAGCCAGACCCAGAAAAATATTATCACCCACCTAGAAAGTTTGGGGCTTCAAATTTCCACAGAAAAGGTACAGTTTGCTTCCTCTGAAGTAAAATTCTTAGGTATATGGTGGAAAGGAGGAGCAGTGTGCATTCCTCCTGAAACCTTAAACACCCTAGAGCAAGTAAAGATGCCAGAGAGTAAAAGAGAGCTCCAGCATGTGTTGGGTTTGCTGGTTTTTTGGAGAAAACATGTGCCAGATTTCTCCATTATTGCTCGTCCCCTGTATGATCTGACACGAAAAAAAACAACATGGGAGTGGACTCCCATGCATGAAGAAGCCCTAAAATTACTGATCTTTGAAGCTAATGTATACCAAACTCTGGGGCCCATACATCCCACAGATCCACTCCAAATTGAATGGGGATTTGCAATCCACAGTCTGTCCATACATATGTGGCAGCGGGGACCTGAAGGTCCCACTCGCCCCATTGGTTTTCATTCTCGCAGCCTAAAAGATGCTGAAAAACGATATTCTGCTTGGGAAAAAGGCCTGTTTGTGGTCTGCTTAGCCCTGCAGGAAGCAGAGAAGATAATTCGACATCAATCAATTATCCTGCGAGGGCCTTTTAAGGTTTTAAAGCCGGTGATATCTGGAACTCCCCCTCCTGTAGGGGTAGCTCAGAGAGAGACAGTCCGGAGATGGTATGCACAAATTGATTATTACTATCACTCTCGTCAAATAACTGAAGGAGCTCCAAAAATACTCCAAATACAAGAACAATCTTGTAAGCTACCTGATTCAAACCCTCCTCCTTCTTGTATAAAACCTGCTCCCGCTTTTGAACCTCACTTAAAAAATGTTTGGTTTACAGATGCTTCTGCCAGACGAGAAGGAAAAGTGTGGAAATATCGAGCCGTGGCTCTACATGTTGATTCAGGGAATAGGGTAGTGACAGAAGGAGAAGGGAGTGCTCAAGTCGGGGAGTTAGTAGCAGTATGGAGTGTATTTACCAGAGAAGTAGATATTGAAGGAGACACATACATTTATACAGATTCTTATGCAGTATTTAAGGGATGTACAAAATCAATGGGAAGTGAATCAAATATCAGTGTGGCAGCAAGAAAAATGGAAAGAGATTCTAAATATTGCTAGACAAAAAACATTTTTTGTGGGATGGGTGGCTGCACACCAAACAGATAACAACCCTGCTCATCTGTTAAACAATCAAGTAGACTCGCTGACACGGTTGGCTAAGATAACAATAGAGGGAGAGGGACAAAATTGGGAATGTTTGTTAGAATGGTTACATGTAAAAAGAGACCATTCAGGAAACAGAGATTTGTTTAAAGAAGCAATTAGTAGAGGGTGGCCAGTCACCAGGGAGCTGTGCAACACAGTGATCTCTGCCTGTAGTCTGTGCCGCACCAGGTTGAAAGATCATGATCCACTGAAGGATACGCCCCTGCACCTGAGGGATAACAAGGGATTGTGGGATACCTGGCAGGTAGACTACATCAGTCCTTTCAGAATTTCTTATGGAAAACAATACATCTTGGTTGGGGTAGAGATAATATCAGGATTAACCCTGGCTGAAGCTGTGCGACGAGCCACGGGAGAGAATACTGTGAAAACTCTAAAGCTATGGTTCAGTTATCTGCCTAAACCAAAGTCTATCCAATCAGACAATGGGAGCCATTTCACTGTCGGGGTGGTACAAGAATGGGCTCGAGAAGAGGGAATTCAATGGACCTTCCACACTCCATATTATCCACAAGCAAATGGTATTGTGGAACGTACCAATGGGCTCCTAAAGCGAGCCATAAAACCTCATAACCCTGAATGGGCCTCCAGAGTTTCTGATGCAGTAAACAAAATCAATAGCCGATGGGGAATAAATGGTTGCCCTCGAATTACAGCATTCTGCCCTGAACCTCCCACTATTGTACTGAGGGAAAACAAAAGTAAAGATCCTGTAAAACATTATCCAGGCCAACCCGTATTAGTGAATCTACCCTCTGTGGGACAGGTGCCACTTACTTTAAAAACCCCGGTTAACCCTCATACATGGGTAGCCACAGATGCTCATGGGAAGGACCATCGAATAAACACTCGATGGATTCTTCCTTCTTTTTAACAATTGGCTCGTAATGGGCCAGATTTGTTCCTTTTGCAGAATTCTGCCAGCAGAAGAGATTACACCACATGGTATTGATGAAGTCTTCTACTGCTGCTATCATTAGTTCTCATTATCCTGTGACAACATAAAGTGATAACAGAACTGAAGAGTTATATTGGGGTTTTTTTTATTATATTGGTTGTTTGTATGTGTTTTATCTTAAAAATGTTATGATTTTAACAGTTTTGAACCTACCACAAACATTGTGTTTGTGTTTTCTATTCTCAAAATTATTTATAATAAAGATTGTTAACTTGTTTGTGTAGTTTTCCTGAGATGTACTGTTAGTTTAATTTCTGTCAAGTTTAGTTTGTCTTTTTAAACGTCTAAATTCAACTAAATGTAACCTGGGAGTTGGCACAAGTATTCGTGCATATTTGAAATCATACAAATATGTACTATATACATTAGCCTTCTGTTTTGAGAGGTATTGAATTTTATACTTGGTTAAATTTAATAAATAGAACTAAATTTAGGCCCAAAGAGAACATAAGAAAACCTTTTACCAGCTCCCAAGTAATTTAATGTTTTAATGTATAATTTCAAGTATCTGTATATGTTTGTAACCTTATTAATGTTAAGAAATTTGATTGTAGTTTATTACTTACTCTGACTATTCATGAGGGGAGAATTGTAGTGCATTGGGGGTATTCCTTCTTTTTCTTTACTTTTCTGCTTTTCTGTCCACTATATGAGAAGCACCGCCCACAAAGAAGATTCACAGAGAGGGAAAAAAAAAATCATTGAATGCATAAATCACGGGGTGGTGTTAGAGACTGAAACAGTTAATGATTTATGCATTCTAAGAGACTCCTGCAGGCTTTTGACTTTTCTGATGAGTAACTGGAGCCATTCCCCCCCCTTTCCCCCGGCGGCGGCGGCGGCCGGATGTGGGAGCGTTGCTGGGACGAGGAGAGCTGGGAATATTGGAGTGCAGCTGTTAAGCCCCGAAAAGGCGGGAAGAGCCAAGTTTACCACGCCCTCTATATGAATTCCGCGTCAAAAGGAGGACACCAACCTATGAAAACAACTCCCCACCCTGGGGGAGGTGCAAAGGATATGGATTTTGACTGGTGACTTTGGGGTTTTGGCGGGGTTTTTGCTTTTCCCTTTTCCCCCCACCATCTGCGGGTCAAGACAGTGCTGGATCCAGTGGGTGGTGACTATCTCATCTTCTTTTTTCCTTGCTTTTCCTTACTCTTATCCTGTCTTTCTTTCCCCTATGTACTTTTCTCCTCCCCAGAAAGGTTATGATAGCACCCAAAATGTTAGCATACCTATTGACACAAAATTGTTAAAATAAATCTTGTCAATGTATGCTTCAGACACCGATTATTTAGTGTTATTTTGCTTTAATCCACCCCAAAGGAGTTATTGATAAAATTTGGGTTATTCCCTTCCCCCCCCCCCTTTCTTGGGGTGGGTTGTAACACACATCATCTAATTTTATATTTTTGTTCATCTTTTAGCAGCATGCTGTAAGAGCTGTAAATTAATACAAATGGTATTTCACTTCTTGAATTTAGTTACTCATAATTTGCATCTTGATTGAACTGAAGGGATATTGTATCAAATATGGATTAAATTAGCCTGTACAATATGTTATCATGGGATTATCTACTCAACAGTGTTAATACTGAATAAGAATCTCTGAACATTTACATTAGGCATATCAAAAGAAGTTTCACAGCAGTATTCACTAAAGGAAAATAAATGTTATTAGAATTCACATAGTATATCGCAAATAATTCTGTTGAAGAGATTCATACTCTCATTGTGTATAATGTTGTAACTGCTGCAGCATGACATGCACTTTAACCTGCAAAAATTGTTTTAGCTTTTGAAAAACAGCAAATTACAACATTACTTGTCTTTATAGTTTTTCAAAACTTCCTAAATTGTGGAGAAGTTAAACCAATGTCTGAGTTATGTGAGTAATGTGTGATTGGCAGCAAAGCACGATTTCTGTCTATAGTCGGTACCTAGAAAAATGAATAGATAAGTCACTATTACAGTCTGCTAATACAGCTTGAAATTCAGTGTCTTCTGTGAGTAGTCAGTCCAAGTTGTCTCTGATGTCTGGGATGTAGTTAACTCTCGGCTCTTCTTCATCTGCCTCTTCTAGGCGTTCTTCACCTTTAGTAAAAAAACTTACAAATTTGTTATTAATAGTTTAGTCAGTTTTAAGTGGTTATCGTGGGTAATTTCGCAGTTTTTCTTTGAAGCTGAAGGCTTGGTGATGATTCTTTGCAGTATAATTCTCTCCGTAGGAGATAGGTTCTATGGCTTGGTTTTATGAATTTTTTCTGGAGCATTTTTCAATTCTGCTTCTCAAATAACATTGGTTAGAACAATTATATTTAGTTTTAACTCAGCTTCTTAGGTCTCTAACTTCTGTATTTTCTTTTACTCTGCTTTTATTATTTTGAGTAGCATTTTATCAGGTTGTACTGCAGAACAATTCTCTCCTATTGTAAAGCAAAACACACTGAATTTCAGGAAGGCCACTGTAATAAAAGCAAGTAGCAAGGCATTAATTGAGAGCAGGTTAATAAGTGTCAGTTTTCACTATGAAGAAACAACTGGCTGTTCAAAATCCCAGCATATGGAAATCTTTCAGAGGATGGGATTACTAATTTTGATAAGGGTTCTATTTGCATGATTGGATTAAGTATAGTTTTATCTCCTTTACCTTTCTGTTATCAAGCCACACACAGTTTAGGATTTGAACAGCATTTCTGAAACTGAAACTTCCACCTTTCTAATGTAAGGATTCACAGTAATTCATAGGGCAGATTTTTGCCTTTCTGAATGCAAAAAATGAAACTGGACAACAGTCACGTTCTTTCAGACTCAAGCAGTCTCACCCAGCCTCTGAAAAGACATGATCAGCCAGGATTTATAAGCAACTAATTCTGAATTTTTTGCTGATATTATATACTTTTCTGGGATAACATAGCATTTTGAGAATATTTGTATGTATTAAGTAATGAAGAATAGGAATGCCTGAAAACTCTAAACAAATTCCTTGAACAAAATAGTTATAATAGTTTAACTTATGCAGATGCATTTAAGAATTTAACAACTGTAAAGCATCTTTCAACTTTAGCAATATAAATAAAGCCACAGCAAAACTCAGGTTGCTCCAAACCAGGGTTTTGCTTATAGGAGCATACCAGGGGATCAGGGATGCTTCCTGGCAAAGCAGCAACAGTTCTGGTCTAAGCTTGTCACTTGATAACAGGGACACACCTCTGCTGCTTAGCACAGAGACTAGAACAGATGCAGTTTAAGACAATTTTAGATACCTTCAAAATTATGCATATTTGTATTTCACAGAATCTGAGTAAGGCAGAATTTGTCTTTTGAATCCCCAAATGTAATAAACCTAAACAAATCAATGCAAGGCTGTAACTAATAGTCAGTTGTGTTCTATTTTAGAGTTGATTATTGGTGCTGTTATCTTTTCCAGCAAAATATCTTTGGGTGAAATTTATACTCTTTTGTTTCTCTTTTTTAGAAAACCTCACAGTTCTGAAAGCACTCGAGTTTTTCAGAATGTTTTCTGGTTTTCAGCAACAATTTGCATTAAAAAAATTGACTAAGAAACAATTTCCACCTCTCAGTTTTTCTGGCATAAGCTCTACTGAAAAGAGAACAGTCTGGATCCCTTTCCCCACCCACGGCGTGGGGCGGCTCAGTTCTAGTTTCATCTCCATCTGAGGAACCATTCCGACGTCTTGAAGGATGGGGAAAGGGAACTCCAGCATCAGGGGTTTCAGGTCCTGAGCCTGGAGGGGAGAGGTGCCCTCCCCTCCCCCCACGCACGTGGTCCCATGGCTGGCACAGAGACAGCACACCGGCATGGAGAGGAGGCAAGAGAGAGTTTATTGTTGTGGGTGTTACATTTATAGGCTTAGGAGGATTCACAGAGTAACCAATTACAGGTTGCAGGAAGGGATTAACAACCAATAGGAAGGGGTTAAAAGGGCCCAATGAGAACACCTCAGGATATCTTCTCAGGACATTCTTGCATGGGATAACACTTGTCGTGGGGGGTGTTGGGAAGAAGCATGTGTTTGCAAAGAGACCACAAAAAGCCATTTTAAGACATGTTTAAACAACAGTTTTCCCATATAATGCAGGTGTAGTGCCACAGAACAGAAAAATCAAGGTTATCAAAGAAGTTTACATGGTTTGTTTCTTGCTTGTTGTTATAAAAGGTAGAAAAGGTTTTGATTTCCTCTATTCACTTACTAAGCAACAGTTTAAATTTGAAAGGCTGTCTGTTGCTAGGTAATTCCTTGTATTATCTCTTTAGATCTCATCTCTCTCCCCACAAAGGTGGAATTCTTAGGCTAAAACGGTCCAATTTTTCTTTTTTCTCTGGCAAAAACTGCCTTTGTCAAATAAGATATCTTGGAACTAGGCATTTTACTAAATTAGTCTACACAAAAACTTTTCTAGTAATCTCTAAAGACTTGTCTGGAAAACACAAATCAACGAAAGGGTGCTGCACAGCTGTCCGCGTGAGGAGGAAGGGGAGGGGAGGCAGGCACATCTGTGCCTGGCACCACCTCCGCTCAGCTCCGGTGGAAAGCCGTTTCCCCCCCCCCACGCTTCGGAATTTTTCACCGCAGGCAGCGGGACCGCCCCACAGGGGTTCCCGCGCTGGCCGTGGTCGCCGCCGCGCGGCCCTAGGCCACCGCCCACGCCCTGGTCCAGCACGGATCCGGCTCCAGCCTGTCCCAGCACGGCGCCGCGCCGTGCTGCACAACCCCCCCTCTCTTCCCCTGCCGCTCGCAAGCGGCAGGGGTCGTCTCCGTCAGGGTCCCGGCACAGCGTAGGTACCCTCTCTCTTTTGTTCAAGACACTTTCTTCAGGCTTTCACTACATTAAACTCCATCTGCGAGAACTTTTTTTAAAACTGTTGCATATCTTATGTGTTTCGCCTTACACACACTGTGAAAGTGAAACAGTTAACTAGCACATGAACAAAGAATAGGTAACTCAGGCTGTGAAAAAGAAAGAAAAGAAGGTGGGTGCCAACTCTAAGTCCGATGGCTCGTACAAGGACGGGCTCTGCTCTCTTATTCTCCGCCCGGCCCCCGCTGAGGGGCCGCGGCACTCGGTTTGGTTTCGCCGCTGCTCTGTTCGCTCCCGAGTTTGTATCTGCCCCGCTCCTTTTGCTAGCATGTCTCGATTTGAATTTCTCTCCTTATTTGTTTTCTCGGCGGAGTCATCCGGTGGACAAACTGTTTTTTCTGCAGCGGCAGCACTGTGCGAGCCGGGATGGAAGGTCTCTCGATCGGAGGGGGAGCCTAGCGGGTTGGGCAGTGAGTCACGGTTCGATTTCACACAGTTCAGTCGGGGCAGCGTGTGTCGGGTAGCGATGCACTGCTCCCCCCTCGGCAGGGCGCCGACGCCATTCCGCAACTACGCAGCTGAAAATTCCCGCATAAGCAGCAATGGAGGGGAGGGGCCACTCTTTGTTTTCTGCCTCTGGGAATGAATTGTTAGGTTTTTCTACATTTTCTGGCTTGGAGGGTGATGACTTTTTAAAAGCGGAATCTTTTAAAGTTAGAAAGACAGTTCGCTACGGTTTCAGGACTCTAGCAGCCTGCTTATCTTCCTATGTGAAATGTAGTCACCATGGCTGACTGATAGCTTTGCTCTTTACGGCAACGCAGCTGCTGCAGCTGCATGTTTTGTCCCATTATTGCAATTTTTGTTCCCGATGGCTCACCTCCGATAGCTCACCTATCGAGGTGTCGATAAAATCTCAGGTCCGGACCGGGCAGAATCCCACTGCTCTCAAAGCTTCATCGGGCGCCGTCTCCCCCATGCGTCGGCCCACGGGTCCAACTCTCTCTCTCGGAGAGAAATCACTGCAAACTCTATCTCTCTCAGAGATAAATCACTGCAAACTCTATCTCTCTCAGAGATAAATCACTGCAAACTCTCTCTCGGAGATAAATCTTCAAATTCTCTCTCTCTCGGAGAAAAATCTTCGGCGCAGCTCTGCGTCGGAGTCACCAGATGTCGCTGTTGAGACGGCCAAAGCGACACAGAAAAAGTCTTCCAAAAGCAGGACAGGAGAGGGATAGATCCTTTATTGTAACAGATCACTGACATTTATAGCCCTTGGCATAACATACATGTTACACTACAATTGGTGTCTGCAAATAAACATGCATCAGGATTGGCTGTCCTGTAGCACACTCACGATGATTCAGCATTTGTAGACTCATAGTGATTAAGCTCCAGCAAGCTCACAGTGACTCTGCAGAAAGTTCAGGGTATCTGCCTCTATAGTCCAGTCTTCCTTCCGACAGACCTGCTGTCAACCCCGACATGGGAACATGACACCCAGGAAGATTAGACATACAGTTATGTCTTTATACTTAGAGGCTTCTTATACAATCATAGCATCACAGAAATATGGCTTGGAGGAACCTCAGATCATCCAGCCTATTTGCCTCTCCACTACAAGATCAGCTACACCTAAGCCTTTTCAGACAAACATTTGCCAAGTCTCTTCTCAAAAACTCCAGAATCATTTGAAGTGCTCCAGTGCTTTACAGTCTGCACTACTACAGAAGTTTTCCTAAAAACTAACTAAAATATTTTCTGCTACAGTTTAAGGGGAATGTGGTTAGAAGCTGTGCCTTTCCACCTGGAATGTGATGCAGACTACAATCCCAGACTGTGGTGGTTCAAAAGCTTGTTGTGTATCTCCAGTGAAAATTTTGTTCAAGACTTGTGTGTGCATATATTTGTGCATGAATAATGCAACAAAGGTTTAAGACAACAATGTCAAACAAAACAAGATCAATATAGGTTGCTTGTTATCAAAATAACACTGAGAAAATGAGAATATTTAGTTGCTATACAACTGAAAAGAGAAGAAAATGGCTGTTACCTTGTGAAGGAACTTGCAGCTTTCTTGTATGCATCCCTTCTAGTGCTTAGCCCAAATTGCCATGCCACCACCTCTGCAAGCTTGAGGTTAGCCAGTGAAATACCCTTTGAGACTTACTGCTTTGATGCAACAATGCCCCACAACTCTGTAATGTGTCTAAGCATTAAAAAAACCTCAAAACCTAGGGAAATTTTAAAATTCTGTAAGACACTGTTGCACTGTGTGACGTGTCCCAGGTTTGTAGTTCTCTCTGCTGTATAGAGGTATGTTGCCCCTGTTCCCCTAGCAAGATGTAACAACAAAGAAAGATTTTAGTGGGTTTCTTGTGGGGAAGGACCCAGGATCCTTCCTGGCTATCCCAAGGTAAAGGTTAAATGCAGCTGAGGAAGTGAGTGGGAAGCTCTTGCTCCTGCTATGTTTGTAATGGTAGTCATGCTTCAACCATGATTTACCAAGCATTAGTGTCACCCTGCAAGCATTTGTCAGTGATCCAAAGACTATTATCTGGTCTCTCTGTCCAATGCTACTGAGCCATAATAGAAAAATATTGCTCTTCTAATGTAACTTACCTGCATGAGCACTGCTCATGAACACTGTAGAGATCATCAGTACAAACTCATTCATGCCATCATAAATAGAAAGGATGAGTGACTATGAAAATTTCTAATTCAATATTGAGAAAAACACTCAGAGGCCCTCTTTAGTGTGAGTTTGAATAACTGATCATTATTATTAAACTCCGGTGTTGATTTCAATATGCTACATGTGAGGTCATATTTTGTGCTGGTTTTTATGGAAGAGTCTGAATGCATGGAAAGAGTACATAGTTGTGATAAAGGGGCTCTTCCCATTGAGGACTGGCTATAGGAAGCAACAGTATCAAATGTATTTTATACACATTATATAAGCTTTGTTTTACAAATTAGTTTGATCATTGTTTTGATCATTGCCACTATATTTTAGCAAGCAATTTCCTATGTTTGTGACAGCTGTTTAATTTTCTTCTACCCATTTTCATTTTAAACAAATAGAAAACATTTTGTATTATAATCAGTAGTTTCTTAGCAGAATGCAGCAGCCTTTTTCATAAGCATTGCTGTTTGCTCATATTTTCAGTTATTGTCATAGAGACTTAAGAACTGTACAAATAATATTGTTTTCAATTAATTAACCTAATTTACTGTTACTGTTTAGAGAGTTTTTACAGAGTTGTTTAAGAGAAGTTTTAGTTGAACTATACTGTCATCTTGTGGTCGCTAGCATTTCTGGTTCAAATTCACACAAAAGTTTTCCTTTCAAAGTGAAGAATGTGGATAACATACCGTCCTGGTTTTGGCTGGGGTAGAGTTAATTTTCTTCTCAGTAGCTGGTACAGTGCTGTGGTTTGGATTCAGTACAGAATCATGTTGAGAACACAGTGACGTTTTGGCTGTTGCTGAGCAGTGCTTAGCCTGAGTCAAGTGCTTTTCAGTCTCAGGCTCTGCCAGGAAGGAACTGCACAAGAAGCTCAGAGGGAGCATGGCCAGGACAGCTGACCTGAAATGGCCATAGGGATATTCCAAACCATGGAATGTCACGCTCACCACCTGCTGACCAATTGCATTGTTCATCACTTGTTTCTCTTGGGCTCTGTTACTGTCTCCCTCTCCTTATAATTACTAATATTATTATTATTGCTGCTGTTACTATTATTATTATCACTGTTATATTTGTTTTCAATTATTAAACTGTTCTTATCTCAACCCACAAGGTTTATTTTTTCTTTCCTGTTCTCCCCGGGGGGGGCTGTGGGATGGGGAGGAGTGAGCAAGTGGCTGTGTGGTACTTAGTTGCCTGCTGGGGTTAAACCACGATATATACAAAAAAAGTTACATTTCTTGTGGCTGCTTGGTAATGGATATTGTGCTGGTTTAAAGGTAAACCGGAAGGGGAAATGAACCCAACTCAAAAGAGATTATAAGTCAGAGTTACAATGTAATAAAAATAATACAATAAATACAATTATACAGATGAACAATTGGTTTTAGCCCACAAAAACCTAGATGTATAACCCAGCATGCTGGGGCACGAACAGAATGTTGTTCGTTGGCTCCCGTGCAGAGCCCCACGTGGTCCCCTGAGTCCAAAAGTAAAAGGAGAGGGAAAAAAAAAACTGTTGGTGGTGAGTGATGGTTGCAGTCTGGTCGAGGGTGGTGGTCGCAGTCCGGTCGAGGTTCTGGTCCTCCTCTGGATCCCACGAGTGGTACCAGAAGTCCCAAGACCCCAAGATTATACACACTCAGGTTCAGGCAGGAATGCCCAGTACCTCCACCAAGGCAGGGAGTTCCACAATGGGTGATTGTGAGTCATGAGATATTTTTGGAATCCTTGGTGGTCCATTAGCAGACATGACCCCCTCAGGCTGGGTGTGGAGGTGTTAATGACTCCCTGGAGGGGAGTTAACATCACCCATAACTATAGCCTGAGGGGTCAGATGTGCTCTGGGCAGCTGCTGCAAATGGTCTTTTGTTAACAGTTCCTGGGAAATGACATGGAGGGTGTAGAATACACAGTTTGGGTTACACCCACACAGTGATGAACTGCTCCCGGCTGTTCTAACTAGGACAGATACTCAGGTAGTTTTTCTTCCCCATTAATTCAAATGAGGTGTCTGTCTCTGCAAATCAAGATGATATCCAGAAACAAAGGCATCCAAACTGACCTTCATGAAAATTTGGCCCTTGAATTCCTCAGTTCTCCTGCAGCCTTCCTGAGACATTGTTACCTAGGTTAAAGTGTTCAATATCCAAGAGGACCTAAAAGCATTCCTTTGATCTAAGAGATCACATTTAGAAATAAAGACTTCACCTTGTCTGCATCTCTGAAGATAATTGGTATCAAGCACCAGCTAGCTTCTAGCATATATCAAGCTTGAATCTTCACCATTCCTATGCCTTGCAGTCATCCTCACTTGCACAAAGGGCATTCCACATGTGCACAAGTAAGTGATGCCAAAATGATGACATTAGTGTGGTGGTTTGGGCTAGGCCTTCCTTGGTGACCAGTTTGTAAACAAGGAAGGGTCCAGATTTACCCAGTATTCCCTACGATTTTTACGTAAATCAGATTATAAGAAGAAAGGAGGAGAGGCCTTCGCTCTCTTTCCTTCCGGCGGCTTGGAGGTGCAGGTTCCCTGCTGTTGAGTCTGCCGTGTTGGGGAGCGGGGCCTGATTAGGCCTTGCCGACCTTGGGAGACAGAGGTTGCCGGCGATCGTTCTGGAGCGACTCTCGGTTGTCCCAGGAGAGTAGTGAGCTATTTTCTTTGCTAACTCTTTTAGTTGTTAGATATTGGGTCACTAATTGGGATATATATATATTTTATTTTAGTTTTGTTCCCTTTCCCTTCCCCCTTCCCTTTCCCTTGTGAAATTGTATATTTTAATTGTATATAAGTGTAAATATATTTATATATCTCACTTTGGTTGTCTCTCTCTCATTTCGGGTTTTTTCTTAGTTTTTTTTCTCCCTCTTCTCCCTGAGGTTTTTGGGGGGGGCGGGGGATGACTACTGGTGGTAAGGTTTGGAGACTTGGCAGGGAGCCAGCTTCAAACCATATCAATTAGACAGAAATCGTTTGGATATCAGTCTTGCATTTACCACACACAAGTCCTTTCAGCAGTGTTCAAGTTTCATAGAACAAATACAAATTCCACCATAGTCACATCAGGTACTGTATGGATGTACTGCACCATGACAATGGTCCTATGTAGTATGACACCAAACCTATGCAAAACAAATAGCACTGAGGTTGTTTGGTGCACATACCTACTTTCTTCTGTATTGCCGAACCAGCTCTGGTTTTGGTCTCCCTGTCCCTGAGCTGGACTTATCTGTAAGGCTGCTCTGCTTTAGTTGTGAGGAGGGACTGGTAGTGAGTGATTCTCCTCTTCCCCATCAAAGTGCCACAGTAGAACAATGTGCTGGTTTAGAGTTAACCAGCAGGGGAAATGAACTCAACTCAAAGGAGAGATTATAAGTCAGAATAACAATTTACTAAAATAATACAGTAAGTACAATCATACAAACAAACAATTGGTCTTAACCCACAAAACCCAAATGTATAACCCAGTACCCTGGGGCATGAACAAAGTGGTGTTCCTTGGGCCCCGCTTGAGTCCAAAGTAAAGGGAGAGGGGAAGAACCTGCTGGTGGGAGAGCAGTTGCAGTCTGGTCAAAAGTGGTGATTGCAGTGAGATGCTGGGGGAAGAGCTGTTGCAGTCTGGTCAAAAGTGGTGATTGCAGTGAGATGCTGAGGGAAGAGCTGTTGCAGTCTTTCTCTGGATCCCACAGAGTGGTTAAAAATGTTCCAAGACTCCAAGATTATATATCCTCCAGTTCAGGCAGTAATGTTCAGTGCTTCCCTCAGGGCGGGGAGTTCCACAAAGGGTGTGAGGACAAGAGCATCCTCCTATCTCACAGGCCTCTTAACACCTAGTTTATAGCCTGAGGAGTCAGGCTCTATGGGCAGAGGGTGCGAATAGTCTATTGACAACAGTTTCTGGGAAATGGCATGGAAGGCTATAGAATACACAGTTTTGGGTTACACCCATACCATGATGAACTGGTCTCAGTTGTCCTAACTAGGACATTATCCACCCCTTATTCTATGCCATCCATGTCATGCCCATATTAACTCCCTTTAAAAACTATATCCCTTTAAAACTATATACATCTATATATATAAATATACAATGAAACATTACAGACCATTCTCACTCAGAATTAGGTCCCCTTGTGGTACACAATGTGTCTCCCCATCTTTTTGCATTACCCACCAGGTGGAACCAGGTCCTTGAGCAAAAACAATCCCTCGGATGGGTTTGCCTTTGCTTGAGGTGGGACTAATCCAAACAGTCTTCCCTAACATTCCTCTCATATGTACCACGGGGACTTTATCTCCATCTACAGTATGCAAAAGTTCTGACTGGGCAGGGCCAGCTCAATTGATGGAGCCTCGGGTGTTGACCAACCAGGTGGCCTTTGCTAAATGCAGCTCCCAGTGTTTGAGAGTCTCCCCACACAGTGCCTTCAGGGTGGTTTTCAGCAGTCCGTTGCACCGCTCAACTTTTCCAGCAGCTGGTGCATGGTAGGGGATATGATACACCCACTCAATGCCGTGCTCTTTGGCCCAGGTGTCTACGAGGCCATTCTTGAAATGGGTCCCATTTTCAGACTCAATTCTCTCCGGGGTGCCGTGTCGCCACAGGACTTGTTTTTCAAGGCCCAAGATGGTATTCCGGGCAGTGGCATGAGGCACGGGGTATGTCTCCAACCATCCAGTACTTCCTTCTACCATGGTCAGTACGTAGTGCTTGCCTTGGCGGGTTTTGGGGAGCGTGATGTAGTCACCTTGCCAGGCTTCCCCATACCTGTACTTCGACCACCGTCCACCATACCATAGAGGCTTCACCCGCTTGGCCTGCTTGATGGTAGCACACGTCTCACAGTCATGGATGACCTGTGAGACAATGTCCTTGGTTAAGTCCACCCCTCGGTCACGAGCCCATCTGTATGTTGCATCTCTCCCCTGGTGACCGGAGGAGTCATGGGCCCATCGAGCCAGAAATAATTCTCCTTTGTGCTGCCAATCCAGATCTACCTGAGAGACTTTAATCCTGGCAGCTCGGTCTGCCTGCTCGTTGTTACAATGCTCCTCATTAGCCCGTTTCTTGCCTACATGAGCGTCTACGTGACGGACCTTCACGCTCAGCTTCTCTACCCGGCCAGCGATGTCCTGCCACATCTCCGCCGCCCAGATGGGTTTCCCTTTGCGCTGCCAGTTGGCCTTTTTCCATCGCTCCAGCCATCCCCACAGAGCATTGGCCACCATCCATGAGTCAGTGTAGAGATAGAGTCTTGGCCACTTCTCTCGTTCAGCTATATCCAAAGCCAACTGAACGGCTTTAAGCTCTGCAAACTGACTTGACCCACCTTGTCCTTCGGTCGCTTCTGCAACTCGCCGTGTGGGACTCCATACGGCTGCCTTCCATTTTCGGTTTGTCCCTACAATGCAACAGGAGCCATCCGTGAAGAACACATATCGCCTTTCATCTGCTGGTAGCTTGTCATATGGTGGGGCCTCCTCAGCCCGTGTCACCTTCTCCTCCTCTTCTTCAGAGGATAGTCCGAAACTCTCACCTTCGGGCCAATCGGTGATAATTTCCAGAATCCCAGGGCGATTAGGATTTCCTATCCGGGTTCGCTGCATGATCAGAGCGATCCACTTACTCCACGTGGCATCGGTGGCATGATGTGTGGAAGGAATTCTTCCCTTGAACATCCAGCCCAGCACTGGTAGTCGGGGTGCCAGGAGGAGCTGCGATTCGGTGCCGATTACTTCTGAGGCAGCTCGAACTCCTTCATAGGCAGCCAGGATCTCTTTCTCAGTTGGTGTATAGCTGGCTTCAGATCCTTTGTATCCCTGACTCCAGAATCCCAGCGGTCGTCCTCGGGTCTCCCCAGGCACTTTCTGCCAGAGGCTCCAAGAAGGGCCATTCTCCCCGGCTGCGGTGTAGAGCACGTTCTTCACGTCCTGTCCTGTCCTTACTGGCCCAAGGGCTACCGCATGGGCAATCTCCTGTTTAATTTGTTCAAAGGCTTGTTGTTGTTCGGGGCCCCACTGGAAATCATTTTTCTTCCGTGTCACAAGGTAGAGAGGGCTTACAATCTGACTATACTCGGGGATATGCATCCTCCAAAAGCCCACAGCACCTAGGAAAGCCTGTGTTTCCTTCTTGCTGGTTGGTGGGGACATGGCTGTTATTTTGTTAATCACCTCCATAGGAATTAGGCGGCGTCCATCTTGCCACTTCACTCCTAGGAACTGAATTTCCTGAGCAGGTCCCTTGACCTTACTCCGTTTAATGGCAAAACCAGCTCTTAGGAGAATCTGGATTATCTTCTCTCCTTTCTCGAAGACTTCGCCTGCTGCGTTCCCCCATACAATGATGTCGTCAATGTACTGTAGGTGCTCTGGAGCCTCACCCTTTTCCAGTGCAGTCTGGATCAGTCCATGGCAAATGCTGGGACTGTGTTTCCACCCCTGAGGCAGTCGATTCCAGGTGTACTGCACACCTCTCCAAGTGAAAGCAAATTGTGGCCTGCACTCCGCTGCCAAAGGAATGGAGAAAAAGGCATTGGCAATGTCAATGGTGGCATACCACTTGGCTTCCTTGGACTCCAGCTCATACTGGAGCTCCAGCATGTCCGGCACAGCAGCACTCAGGGGTGGTGTGACTTCATTGAGTCCACGGTAATCCACCGTCAGCCTCCACTCTCCGCTGGACTTACGCACTGGCCATATAGGGCTATTAAAGGGTGAGCGAGTCTTGCTGACCACCCCCTGGGTCTCCAGGTCACGGATCATCTTATGTATAGGGGTCACAGAGTCTTGGTCGGTGCGGTATTGCCGACGGTGCACTGTTGCTGTGGCTATCGGTACCAATTGTTCTTCAACCTTCAGCAGTCCCACAGCAGAGGGGTCCTCTGAGAGACCAGGCAAGGTGTTCAACTGTCTAATTTCCTCTGTCTCCACAGTAGCTATGCCAAAAGCCCAACGAAGTCCTTTTGGGTCTTTGAAATACCCACTCCTCAGGTAATCTATGCCAAGGATGCACGGGGCCTCTGGGCCAGTCACGATGGGGTGTCTGTGCCATTCCTTCCCAGTCAGGCTCACTTCAGCTTCCAGTACAGTCAGCTGTTGGGATCCCCCTGTCACCCCAGAAATGGAGATGGATTCTGCCCCTACGTATCTTGATGGCATTAAAGTACATTGTGCGCCGGTGTCCACTAAGGCCTTATATCTTTGTGGCTCTGATGTGCCAGGCCACTGAATCCACACTGTCCAATAGACTCGATTGTCCCTCTCCTCTACCTGGCTAGAGGCAGGGCACCCCTAGTCCTGGTCATGGTACTCATTGTGCTCTTCTTGTGGGTATGACCTGGAGGTCCCTTCAAGAGGATCAGATGTATCATCATTCCTGTATCGTCTGGAGTCTTGCCCATGAGAGACTGGAGCAACGTTTACCCTTGAAGAGTTCCTTGTGGTACTTGTTCCTCTTTTTAGTTCACGTACCCGGGCTGCTAAGGAAGGGGTGGGTTTCCCATCCCACTTCCTCATATCTTCTCTGTGCTCATGGAGGTAAAACCATAGATCGCCACG